>NC_083808.1:174450-610419 GCF_015708825.2 Lethenteron reissneri | reverse complement strand
TGTTGTGTGCTGTGGGTGATGGTGTGTTGTGTTGCGTGCTGGGTGATTGTGTGTTGTGTTGCGTGCTGGGTGATTGTGTGTTGTGTTGCGTGCGGGGTGATTGTGTGTTGTGTTGTGCGGGGTGATGGTGTGTTGTGTTGCGTGCTGGGTGATGGTGTGTTGTGTTGCGTGCTGGTTGATTGTGTGTTGTGTTGCGTGCTGGGTGATTGTGTGTTGTGTTGCGTACGGGGTGATGGTGTGTTGTGTTGCGTGCTGGGTGATTGTGTGTTGTGTTGCGTGCTGGGTGATTGTGTGTTGTGTTGCGTGCTGGGTGATTGTTGTGTGTTGCGCGGGGTGATGGTGTGTTGTGTTGCGTGCGGGGTGATGGTGTGTTGTGTTGCGTGCTGGGTGATGGTGTGTTGTGTTGCGTGCTGGGTGATTGTGTGTTGTGTTGCGTGCTGGGTGATTGTGTGTTGTGTTGCGTGCGGGGTGATGTGTGTTGTGTTGCGTGCGGGGTGATGGTGTGTTGTGTTGCGTGCTGGGTGATGGTTGTTGTGTTGCGTGCTGGGTGATTGTGTGTTGTGTTGCGTGCGGGGTGATTGTGTGTTGTGTTGCGTGCTGGGTGATTGTGTGTGTGTTGCGTGCTGGGTGATTGTGTGTTGTGTTGCGTGCGGGTGATTGTGTTGTGTTACGTGCCGGGTGATTGTGTGTTGTGTTACGTGCCGGGTGATTGTGTGTTGTGTTGCGTGCGGGTGATTGTGTGTTGTGTTGCGTGCGGGTGATTGTGTGTTGTGTTGCGTGCGGGTGATTGTGTGTTGTGTTGCGTGCGGGTGATTGTGTGTTGTGTTGCGTGCGGGTGATTGTGTGTTGTGTTGCGTGCCTGGTGATTGTGTGTGTTGCGTGCGGGTGATTGTGTGTTGTTGCGTGCCGGGTGATTGTGTGTTGTGTTGCGTGCCGGGTGATTGTGTGTTGTGTTGCGTACTGGGTGATTGTGTGTGTGTTGCGTGCTGGGTGATTGTGTGTTGTGTTGCGTGCGGGTGATTGTGTGTTGTGTTGCGTGCGGGTGATTGTGTGTTGTGTTGCGTGCTGGGTGATTGTGTGTTGTGTTGCGTGCGGGTGATTGTGTGTTGTGTTGCGTGCCGGGTGATTGTGTGTTGTGTTGCGTGCTCGACGTACATTTGGATCGAACGCTGGACGCGTTTCAATTGGGCAGTTCACACGCCTTGGTTCACCTCACGCAAGCCCGACTGCCGATGAGACACTGATTGTCGATACCAGTCCAGAGGTTGTTCTCGTCTCGAATCATCGATGCTGCTAAAATGTCAGCACTCCCCCAAGGAGGCCGTGCGGCTGCTGGGGCTGCGCGAGGAACTTGTTCCGACGTTTCATGCCTAGAGACGGAGGCGCGAAGGTGACATTTTTTTTATTGAACATTTAAAAATATTTTTTATTTTCCAAAACCGCGCTGATGATTACCTTGAGTTTAATGTAAATGCTTCCGACATTATTATTATGCACTTACAGAAGTATGGCCATGTGGCTGATGGGATATGTAAAACATGTGATCTGTCCGATTCCAAATTGTCTGATTTAACTAGCCATCATTACCTTGACAATATCGGCTGTTGCGAGGCGAGCGGTGGGGTAGCGGTTGGCGCTTCGCTGCCCGACGAACCCGGCGACCCGAGTTCGATTTCCGCTCACGGCCAACACGAGTGCCGATTATATATCTGAACCGGTCCTGGACCTCTCCTAGGTAGACTCAGCCTCAAATGAATACCTGGTGCGGTGTGTACACATCGCCACCCACCCCCTCGATTGTCGTGCAGGGCTTTATAGGTGGTTGCTAACAGCACTTTCCCAACAGTCCGTGAAGGCTATATGGGGGATAATTTGTCATTGTATATGTATGCCGAACTTATTTCGCACGCTACGTAGCCAACCGTGCTCATCGGAGGTGCAAAGTAAAGACATGGATCGCCTTGAATTCGAGCAACGCATGCAGGATGGGATATGAGGCGCAGACAGGGGAGGACAGACGCCTCCACGAGTCGGGGCCCGTGAGGCCACGGGTCCCTCGCGGAGCGGGGCCGCAATCAGCAGCGGAGGCAGCAGCAGCAGCGTCGAGGAGCCCGCACCCCTGGCTCGCCAGGAGAAGGCGCTATAGCAAGCAACACGTGGACTCTACCTGTTGCGTTCGTATGGAATCGAGTGTTGCCCCCTCGCACTCCTTCATTGGTGCTTGCGAACAGTACTTGCCCCAAACAGGCTGTCAAGACTACACGGGGAGTCTTTGTCTTTGGGTTGTATAGCGGTGAGCGTTCTGATCTCTTGTGGCGACAGCTTAAGACGCTTGTTGAAGATCAGCCTGGCCCCTGCTGCTCGGCCCTGAATGAAAGCGTCAGAGTCGCCTTGTGACTGCGCTCGCATCACGGATGGCCGCTAGACACGCGCTTCTGCAGGACGCACAGATGGAATCAATCTGGCGATCCCAAATATCGACTCGCACAGCGACCCGTACACGAGTTGGCGTGTGTTTAGCAGCCACAGCGATCGGTATACTGGATGTTGTGTTCCGAGCACAGAAATATGTTTCTGACACAAACCCCCGTCGAATGGATTATCTGGTTATCAGGCCGTGGGGGGGGGGGGGAGGCTGGTGGAGGGGGCTGGTGGATGGGGCTGGTGGAGGGGGCTGGTGGATGGGGGCTGGTGGATGGGGCTGGTGGAGGGGGCTGGTGGAGGGGGCTGGTGGAGGGGGCTGGTGGATGGGGCTGGTGGAGGGGGCTGGTGGAGGGGGCTGGTGGATGGGGCTGGTGGATGGGACTGGTGGAGGGGGCTGGTGGATGGGGCTGGTGGAGGGGGCTGGTGGAGGGGGCTGGTGGATGGGGCTGGTGGAGGGGGCTGGTGGATGGGGCTGGTGGATGTGGCTGGTGGAGGGGGCTGGTGGAGGGGGCTGGTGGAGGGGGCTGGTGGAGGGGGCTGGTGGATGTGGCTGGTGGAGGGGGGCTGGTGGATGGGGCTGGTGGATAGGGCTGGTGGAGGGGGCTGGTGGAGGGGGCTGGTGGAGGGGGCTGGTGGATGTGGCTGGTGGAGGGGGCTGGTGGATGGGGCTGGTGGATGTGGCTGGTGGAGGGGGCTGGTGGAGGGGGCTGGTGGAGGGGGCTGGTGGATGTGGCTGGTGGAGGGGGCTGGTGGATGGGGCTGGTGGATGTGGCTGGTGGAGGGGGCTGGTGGAGGGGGCTGGTGGAGGGCGCTGGTGGATGTGGCTGGTGGAGGGGGCTGGTGGAGGGGGCTGGTGGATAGGGATGGTGGATGGGGCTGGTGGAGGGGACTGGTGGATGGGGCTGGTGGAGGGGGCTGGTGGATGGGGCTGGTGGAGGGGGCTGGTGGAGGGGGCTGGTGGATGGGGCTGGTGGATGGGGCTGGTGGATGTGGCTGGTGGAGGGGGCTGGTGGAGGGGGCTGGTGGAGGGGGCTGGTGGATGGGGCTGGTGGAGGGGGCTGGTAGAGGGGGCTGGTGGAGGGGGCTGGTGGATGGGGCTGGTGGAGGGGGCTGGTGGATGGGGCTGGTGGAGGGGACTGGCCACTCGTTAGAGATCCCGCACGCAATTAGCAAGTGGCCACAGCGATTTCAATCAAGGCTGCAGGGTGTGAGAGGACCTGTGCTGTAGCTCAGGGACCGCTAATCAACCCGAGCCTAATGAGAAGCCCCCCCCCCACTCCGCTCCTCTCAGGGGGAGGGGGGGCGGAGGGGCGCGCTGCACAAAGAATTAAGTCCCAGGGCTCGTTGTTTTTATCGTCACCAGCAGCAGCGTAACAACCATGGCTATGGTTACCGTGACACTTATCATCAACATCATTATTCCCATGGTCATTATCACCATGAACACGGCCACCATCATCATTATCAATACCGTTATCATCACCACCACTACTACCACATGATCATCACCACCACCAGTATCGCCATCAGTAGATCTATCATCAACACCATCAACATGATCATTATCATCATCACAATCGAATCCATTGTGACCTCTTTTCTATCCCATCTCCCGGCGCGGCAGTTGCGACGTTGGTGCGAGTTTATTAAGAATGTCTCCTCCCCACCGTCCCAGCCACCCCCGAGCCGTGAAGACGGGGTCGCCGCAGTCGACCAGGTCGCGTGTGGAGGGGTAACGCGTGGGTAGGGCCCATCTCATCCAGCGCGGCGCTGCAATCTGCTGGCGGTGCGCGTCGCGGCGTGGATTCTTACAGCGCAGCAGGGTCGGGCCCGGGGGGGGGTGCTCTGGCCCAGCAGCGGGGGCGACGCAATGTTCCGTAGCGGCCACGCGGGCGGCAGCCTTCGGATTGAACTCGAGCCGCCGTCATCCTCGTAGGAGGCGCGGTGACCCCACTCACGATGGCGCAATCCGCGCAGAGGGAGAGGGAGAGAGAGCGAGAGAGAGAGATTTTCATTTTTGAGCTTTTATCCCAAGAAAGTAGTTTTCCCCACGCTTTCATCGCCGCAAGCCTCCCCCGTTTAGCGGAGCAATTTGCGATCCGTTCTGTATCTGCGCGAGGCATCGGCGATGACCTCCACACGGTGGGGGCTCTTCCCATTACTATTTTGCATGGCAGCCGCGAAATGTCAATATTCCACGAGCACAGCGGGAACGGTGCTGGGGATGGGGGGGGGGGGCATTGGGGGCATCTCTGGGGAGAATCGCACATTTCTCTTCTCGGGAGATTAAAACCGCGGTTGCGCCACGGGACCTGCCGGGTTCGCGGTTTCGAGGGCCGGCCCCGGCCGACTGAGAGAGCGTCGCGGCTTTCACCCTCCTGCTCCTCCTCCTCCTCGCCTAATCCTCGCCGAATTTAAATCCGGTCAGCAGCAATATCCCAATCGGATGATGATAATGATGATATGAATATTGCCGAGCGGAATTTAATCATGCGGCATTACGGAGATAATCCCGGGAGATGTGTACCGCCGACTGCTGCTGCTTCGGCTGCCGCCGCCGCTGCTGCTGCTTCGGAATGCGCGCGTCTCTGGCGAGGGACGGGCGGCGTTTCTTAGTGAGAAGCTGCTCCCTATGAGGTTCCTATCGGGTCCTTATCGGGGTCCTACACACTGGTTCCCATCTTTAAAGGGAAAGGTGATGTACAAGAGAGTGGGAACGACAGACGAATCGCCGTGAAACTCTGGGAAAGGATCTCAGTCAGGAGACTGAGGAGGCTGGTGGATGTTGGCAGAGTCGGCTTGGGATTCAGATGGGGAAGGTCAACAATGGATGCGATCTTTGCACTGAGAAGAGTATTGATGGAGAAGTGCAGAGAGAAGAAAGGAGACCTGCATGTGGTGTTTATTGATCTCGAGAACGCGCACGCGCCAGGGTGCATGGCGAGCTCGTGTGGTGGTGTAGGAAAAGAAGAGGTATTGCTGAGGTGGACGTCCCGCTGGTCCAGGGTGTGTATGAAGCAGCTGTGTGGGTGTCGGAGAGCTTGCAAGGGAAGCAAGGCTCCGCCCTGAGCCCCTTCCTGTTCATCATCCTGGTGCTGGACACACCGACGAGAGAGATATTCAGAGGGAGGCCCCGTGGTGTACGCTGTTCGCAGACGGCATTGTGCTATGTGGTGAAAACAGACGGGTAGTGGAATATGATTTGAAGATCTGGGTGCAAAAGATTGAAGGGAATGGGTTGAGGATCAGTCGGACATAGACGGGGTACGCGGTGTCCCATTCCAGTGTAAACATGCAGAAGGAGGATTGCAAATTGGAAGTGACCAGTTAATGAAGAGGAACGAGTTTAAGTGCCTGGGTGCAACGACGTGGTGCTGATGGGTCACGAGAAGGAGAGATGAGAACAAGGGCTGGGCGGCTGAAATGGCGAGAGATCACTGGTGTGGTGTGCGATAAGAGGCTCCCAGTTTGGTTGAAGGGAAAAGTGTGTCGTGTATACTGCAGTGTAGAGTAATGTGTAGTGTAGTGTATAGTGTAGTGTATAGTGTAGTAGTGTATAGTGTAGTGTAGAGTACAAGACGGTGGTGAGGCCGGTGCTGTTGTATGAGGCCGAGTGCTGCTGGGACACAATAAAGAGGATAGACCAAGCTACGGCATTGACAGAGATGAGGATGTCTTGGTTGGTGTTGGGGTTAACAAGGAAGGACAGGGGACTGAGAAATGAAGAAGCGAGAGGAAGACACGGTGGTAGACATCACAGAGAATATGACAGAGAAAAAAGGCTGTGGGTGTGGTTCGGTCGTGTGGAGAGGAAATGGCGTGGGTCAGGAGGTGCAAGTGATGCAAGTGGAAGGAAAGAGATCAAGAGAAAGAAGGCAGGAGAAGAGGTGGGGGGTGGGGGGCGATGGGACACGGTGGCCCGGAGCGGAGAGAGAGATGGGGAAAGAGAGATGGCGCAGGGCAGCCTCGGCTTTCGCGACCAATATCATCCATAAAGTGGATGATATTAGTGACGAAGTGGCACGTTCTATTTACGTGACAACCCGAACTAGTTGGCTGTGTCGGGTGCTGGCGGGTTTTCACGACACATTTACATATTGACGCGATCTCACCCAAAGAGACCTCCTCTATAAAGCGTGGAGAAGGTTGGAAGGAGAGTGGAACACCCCACGTGAGTGCGGCAAACGCGTGGAGGGAGAATAAGAAGATGGGGACCCTATCGGCTCCTATAGGGTTCTTCTAGGATCCCTATCGGCTCCTATAGGGTTCTTCTAGGATCCCTATCGGCTCCTATAGGGTTCTTCTAGGGCCCCTATGGGCTCCCTATTGCCCCGTGGCTCGCAGAACGCGGAGGTGGGGAGGTCAAAATAAAATAAATCATTATATCGTCCTTCAGTGTAGTACACCGCAACGTGTATATATATAAACTATATATATTAACTATAAACTCTATATATAAACTATATATAAACTATATATAAACTATAAACTATACATATGAACTATATATAAACTATATCTATATATATATCAACTCAACAATCATCAGCGCCGTTCCGGAGAATATAAGGACCTCCCCTTCACACAACTGTTTCTGCACGTGTTATGTCATCACAACTACACCACCACTTTTAATAACAACTGCACTATTTATCTTAGCTACTATCATCTTAAGTACGATTTAATAATTTGTGTAAACCGTCTTGGAAGAGGCGCTATATAAAAATAAGAAGAGATAAAAACAATGTCAAGTGTGTTCTCGACATCCCATCAACCACACGAACTGCTGGGGATGAAAGAACGTCTCTTGTGTAGGTTGAGCGCTTCAAACCAGAACGCCACCCGACACACAAACAAACGACACCGCGGCTCGCCACCATTGACTGCAGCGGGCCTCACTGCTGATGAGACGCTGCGTGTCGACATCGGCCCCACAGTTTGCTTGCGTTGACCGATGCACTACCCATGAAGGCCGGCCATGTGTGGCTGATGGGATGTGTAAGTAAACACAGGGACGAGATGAATGGTACCGTTGGTCGACAGGAGCGTTGCTGACTCCCCGGATCCTCCACGGAGCAGTGAGGTCGCGCGGGGTCTGACATGGGACGGGAGGCGGAGGAACTGGAGACACAAGCGATGGGTGAATTGTAATTTTACTAGAAAATATATAAATATACTGGCCATGGGGCTGCTCAGGGGGAGAGCGAGCGGCTCGCACTCCGATGGTTGCGAGTTCGAATCCTGGTTACGGGGCGTCTGTAGACAGTGGTGGGAATTCCTCATTCCCATGGCGGGGGCGAGTCTATCCATAGCACAACCCACTGGACATCCGTGAAGAAGAGCTTCATGTTACAAAGGATTCTTCCAGGATAAATATACATTCTGATTCTAAAATGTTCCCCACAACGTGGTATCTATTTTATCGACCCCCTCCCCAACGATGATGAACCGGTTCACTCCCCCCACCAACCAGGACTAACCCCCCAACGAGCGATCGCGGCAGTGAGTGAGTGAGTGAGTCTCGCGCTCGGCCTGAACGTCACATTCTCATTTCCCAACACGTGAGCCAGGCCCAGCCCGCCTGTGAGTCGTGTGTGTGTGAGCCCCTTGTGAGCCGGCTGTGAGCCAGGCCCAGGCCGCCTATGAGTCGCGTGTGTGTGAGCCGCCTATGAGTCGCGTGTGTGTGAGCCGCCTGTGAGTCGCGTGTTTGTGAGCCGCCTGTGAGTCGTGTGTGTGTGAGCCCCTTGTGAGCCGGCTGTGAGCCAGGCCCGGGCCGCCTATGAGTCGCGTGTGTGTGAGCCGCCTGTGAGTCGCGTGTGTGTGAGCCGCCTGTGAGTGGTGTGTGTGTGAGCCCCTTGTGAGCCGCGTGTGAGCCAGGCCCAGACTGCCTGTGAGTCGCGTGTGTGTGAGCCGCTTGTGAGTAGTGTGTGTGTGAGCCGCCTGTGAGCCGCCTGTGAGCCGCGTGTGAGCCAGGCCCAGACTGCCTGTGAGTCGCGTGTGTGTGAGCCGCTTGTGAGTAGTGTGTGTGTGAGCCGCCTGTGAGCCGCGTGTGAGCCAGGCCCAGACTGCCTGTGAGTCGTGTGTGTGTGAGCCGCCTGTGAGCCAGGCCCAGACTGCCTGTGAGTCGTGTGTGTATGAGCCGCTTGTGAGCCGCGTGTGAGCCAGGCCCAGACTGCCTGTGAGTCGTGTGTGTATGAGCCGCTTGTGAGCCGCGTGTGAGCCGAGCGCAGACTGCCTGTGAGTCGTGTGTGTATGAGCCGCTTGTGAGCCGCGTGTGAGCCAGGCCCAGACTGCCTGTGAGTGGTGTGTGTGTATGAGCCGTATGTGAGCCGGCTGTGAGCCGGGCGCAGGCCGCAGCTGCAGTGGTCCCGGGGTGCTGCGGGCCGCGCCGCGGTGCGAGTCTCGAGGCGTCGCTCACGGGGACACCTCGAGCCGAGCGCGCGACGGCGCCGTGGAGTGCGCTCGGCATTCGCCCGTCTCGTGTCGTGATGTTTCTTTTTTTATTTGGGATTGAGAAGTGGAGCTTGACTGGCGCGGCGCGTCGGGTTGGTGGATGGGGAGGCGTTTCGTGGGGTCAGACTGGAGGAGGAGGGGGCCGCTGATGGTGTCTCGCTCTCGGTGTAGCTCTCGCGTCTTGTCTCTTGTCAAGATCGCTGTCCGCCCATCATGTCCGGCGTGAGACGCTCCACTTCTCATCGCCGACTGCGCGTTAACAAATTGCAGCACCCCAAAAGAATTGCTCAGAGTAGGATCGTTTACAAAGTGTACCCCAAAAATAACTACAAGACCATTGTTATTGGCACAGACTCCCTTTGGACGAATTGGGATAAGGTAGCAAGCTATGGTGGGTGGAGAGTGTGGTGGTAGGAATGGTGGTGCGTGTAGAGGGGGTGGTGCGTGGATTAGATGATGGTAGTGATGGTGGTGGATGGAGAGAGGGGGATGTTGGTAGTTGATGGTGGTGGGTGGAGAGTGTGGTGGTGGGGATGGTGGTGGATGGAGAGTGTGGTGGTAGGGATGGTGGTGCGTGTATTGGATGGTGGTAGGGATGGTGGTGCGTGGAGAGAGGGGGGGTGTTGGTAGTTGATGGTGGTCCTGCCGGGTGTGGAGGGAACGCTGCATTGGACAGCGGTGTCTGGGAGGGGGAAGGGAGGTGCCTGCTGGAAGTGTATCTGCGGGATTGAGACTGAATTAGGGGGCTGAATGGGATTTGATTGCTAATGGGTTGTTGGCATAAAGGGGGTCAGGAAAGTTGGACGTGCGGTGGTGGTGGAGGAAGGAGGGGGGAGTGTGTGTGTTCGTCGTTGTGTCTGTGTGTGTGGAGTGTGTCTGTGTGTGGAGTGTGTCTGTGTGTGTGGAGTGTGTCTGTGTGTGTGGAGTGTGTCTGTGTGTGTGGAGTGTGTCTGTGTGTGTGGAGTGTGTCTGTGTGTGTGGAGTGTGTGTCTGTGTGTGGGGAGCGGTGGTGTAGCGGTTAGCGCGCTACGCTATGAACCTGGCGACCCGGGTTCGGATCCCGCTCACGGCCAACACCAGTGACGATTATCTGAACCAGTATTGGGCCTCCCCTAGGTCGACTCAGCCTGAAATGAGTACCTGGTGCGATGTGTAAACATCGCCACTGGGGAGACAAAGGCGGTCGGGCGTGGTGCTGGCCCACCCACCCCCTCGTGTACTGTTCCGGCCTTCATAGGTGCTCGCTAAAAGCACTTGCCCCTACAGTCTGTTAAGGCTATAAGGGGGATCTTTGTTTTATCTGTGTCTGTGTGTATGGAGTGTGTCTGTGTGTGTGGAGTGTGTCTGTGTGTTGTGTGTGTAGCGGTTAGCGCCCTGCGCTAACAACTGGGCGACCCGGGTTCAATTCCCACTCACGGCCAACACCAGTGACGTTAATTGCGCCGGTCCTGGGCCTCCCCTAGGTCGACTCAGCCTGAAGTGAGTATCTGCTACAGTGTGGAAACATCGCCACTCGGGAAACAGTCGGCCGGGCGTGGTGCTGGCCACCCACCCCGTCGTGTGCCGTGCAGGCCTTCATCGGTGCTCGCTAACAACACTTGCCCCTACAGCTTGTGCGTCTCCGCGTGTGCGTCTCCACGTGTACACCTCTACGTGTGCGTCTCCACGTGTGCACCTCTACGTGTGCACCTCCACGTGTGCACCTCTACGTGTGCACCTCCACGTGTGCACCTCTACGTGTGCATCTCTACGTGTACACCTCTACGTGTGCACCTCCACGTGTGCACCTCTACGTATACACCTCTACGTGTACACCTCTACGTGTGCACCTCCACGTGTACATCTCCGCGTGTGCGTCTCCGCGTGTACACCTCTACGTGTACACCTCTACGTGTACACCTCTACGTGTGCGTCTCCGCGTGTGCACCTCTACGTGTGCACCTCTACGTGTGCAACTCTACGTGTGCGTCTCCACGTGTGCACCTCTACGTGTGCACCTCTACGTGTGCACCTCTACGTGTGCACCTCCACGTGTGCACCTCTACGTGTACACCTCTACGTGTGCACCTCTACGTGTGCACCTCCACGTGTACATCTCCGCGTGTGCGCCTCCGCGTGTACACCTCTACGTGTACACCTCTACGTGTGTACCTCTACGTGTGCACCTCTATGTGTACACCTCTACGTGTGCATCTCTACGTGTACACCTCTACGTGTACATCTCTACGTGTACATCTCTACGTGTACACCTCTAAGTGTACACCTCTACGTGTACATCTCTACGTGTGCACCTCTACGTGTACATCTCTACGTGTACACCTCTACGTGTACACCTCTACGTGTACACCTCTACGTGTGCACCTCTACGTGTGCACCTTTACGTGTGCACCTCTACGTGTGTACCTCTACGTGTGCATCTCTACGTGTGCATCTCTACGTGTGCACCTCTACGTGTACACCTCAAAGTGTACATCTCTACGTGTACACCTCTACGTGTGCATCTCTACGTGTACATCTCTACGTGTACATCTCTACGTGTACATCTCTACGTGTACACCTCTACGTGTGCATCTCTACGTGTGCACCTCTACGTGTACACCTCTACGTGTGCACCTCTACGTGTGCACCTCTACGTGTGCATCTCTACGTGTGCATCTCTACGTGTGCATCTCTACGTGTACACTTCTACGTGTGCATCTCTAGATGTACACCTCTACGTGTGCATCTCTACGTGTACATCTCTACGTGTACATCTCTACGTGTGCATCTCTACGTGTACACCTCTACGTGTGCATCTCTACGTGTGCACCTCTACGTGTACACCTCTACGTGTGCACCTCTACGTGTGCATCTCTACGTGTATACCTCTACGTGTACCTCTACGTGTACACCTCTACGTGTGCACCTCTACGTGTACATCTCTACGTGTGCACCTCTACGTGTGCATATCTACGTGTGCACCTCTACGTGTACACCTCTACGTGTGCACCTCTACGTGTGCATCTCTACGTGTGCATCTCTACGTGTGCACCTCTACGTGTACACCTCTACGTGTACATCTCTACGTGTGCACCTCTACGTGTGCACCTCTACGTGTACATCTCTACGTGTACACCTCTACGTGTACATCTCTACGTGTACACCTCTACGTGTGCGTCTCTACGTGTGCACCTCTACGTGTACACCTCTACGTGTGCATCTCTACGTGTACACCTCTACGTGTACACCTCTACGTGTGCGTCTCTACGTGTACACCTCTACGTGTACATCTCTACGTGTACATCTCTACGTGTACATCTCTACGTGTACACCTCTACGTGTACACCTCTACGTGTGCGTCTCTACGTGTGCGACTCCCACGCGTGGCCGCGCGCCGCGAATTCCGATCCCGAGAGCAGCGAGCGCAGCGTCGCAGTCGGCAGGAGGAGGAGGAGAGCGCGGGTCGAGCCATCTCCCTGGGATTGTTCGCGCGCGCGAAATGCCAGCCCGTGTAACCCGATCAATCGCGTCGAACGTGACCATATAATGAGCGCGGTCGGCTCGGCTGGGTTAATGTGTTTTCGCTGCACGATGCTGGCATTGTTTAAGGCTTCGCCACTCACAAACTCTGTGCTGAAAACGCTCTGGCTTAATGGCTCTGGCGAGGGAAGAGAACACATTAAATTAAATACGAAAAGCGCCGCGTGTTTAATTAACATGCCGCAGCTGTAGCCGAGATGCAGCGACGCGGCAATCCTCATGTCGGATGAGACAAATACAAACATCACGCCGAATCGCATCAGACCGCCGGGGTGAGTGCTATCGGCGAGCACGTCGATGATAGCCGACACGGCTATCATCTGCGTGCTGGAACGCTCTTCCCCGTCCGATATTTGGAAGCAACTGGATCATTGCACTTCCGTGTTCAGTTTGTCATCCTTCCCCCGCACCTCCGATTATCACGGTTGGCTACGAACGGAGCGAAAGAAGTTCAACATCCATTCCTGTGAGTCGATGTGTCGGGATGATCAGTCTCTGGATCTCTTGTGGACATCATTTGTATGATTCTAAATCAATGGCAACCAGGCTGAGACCATCGACTCACGATACTCGGGAACCCGGTTTAATCGCGGGCTGTCGACAGACAACATCGATTCGAACCGAGGCCCTCAGTGATGTGGGCTCTCTGTGGTGTGCCCGACACGGCCTTTATTAACCCCCGCGAGTCGCCCAGCCCCTGAGTAGAGTCGCGCTCTCGTGGGAAGCGCCATGGGGTGGTGGTGGTGGTGAGCGTGGTGGTGGTGGTGATGGTGGTGCTGGTGGTGGTGAGCGTGGCGCCGAGCGCCCCCTGGAGTCCCCACGTGAGCGCTGCGCCGCTCCTCTCGGCGAGAATCTCCGCAGCGCGTGGCGCTGTCCACTATGTTCGGCACACGCGTGACGAGTAACATCACGATGGACGTGCCCGATCTTGACGGATCTCGAAAGCTCGACGGATGTTGAGCCTGGTTACGACTTGGATGGGTGACCCCGCCACCTTGGGGCGTGCCAGGTGTTGTAGGCGCGAGGCTGCGAGGCGGGGGCAGGAGGAGGCGGTTCCGAGCGGCGCTCGGGTTGTCTCCGGGGTCCTCAAACTCCATGCTGACGAGATGTTAACTCCCTCGCCTGGTGTGCAGGAGGTCGTGGGTTCGATCCCGACCTGACGCCTGCTATATATTTGCAGTTCGCAAGCTCTCCCCGTCGTCTATAATATTTGGCTTCTATAAATTTCCACTTGATAAACCACTTCATTGAGCTCTCATTTGTGGCCAGGTCGCTTCTGAAAAAGAGTTACATAGCTCGGTGGGCGTGACCTGGCAAAACGAAACGAGTCGTAGCAATAGTCCTCGTGGAGTTCACGGACTAACGCCCAGGTGTAGCAGGAGCACCACGTGAAACGAGTCTCGAGACTGTGCGAGGCTCTCCTAGGTAAATGAAGAAGACTCATATAATAATATAATAATAATAGTTCAATATTGCCAGCAACGTGTGAAGTGGCTACGGTGACTTTAGAATGAAATACAAAAATTAGACGCGTTAAATTAGAACATGCTGCATCTTCATCACCACCAGCAGCAGCCATGGTCAATCCACTGCTGGATGAAGGCCTCCTCACGCCATCGCCATCTCTCACAATCCTGCGATGTAGCGATCCACCGAGCAGCGTGCACGCGAGCTGATTTCATCGCTCCGTCTCGGGCACGTCCCCTCCCTTAGCTCCCGTGCGTTCCTAATAGCGTCGTTGAACACTCGCTAAACCGGTTACTGTTTTAAAAATAAAATATCGGTTTCGCGAGTCAGGAACCGATAACCGATTCCAGTGGATAGTTAGATCGACGCGTGTGAATGTAGAAACTGCGCGGCCCAAGTCACCGCGCCGTTCATTTGCCTAATAAGTCAGTAAGAAATGTGAGGTTTATTTCAACACTGCACACTTGTTGACGTGCGGCAACCCGCTACAAGGAGTCGCGTCACCTGCCCCGTTGCTCGCGATGTCGCCGTGCGAGTGGCGGGCGCTGAGTGCTGGCTCACAATACCCCCCCCCCCACCGTCCCCTAAAGAGATTACTCCCTCGTCAGGGGCACGCGATTAGAGACCCCTCGTGGGCTCGGGGAGAACGGGGGGCTCGCTGTCGAGAAGCAGAATGGGAGCTTTCCCGCAGCCATCCTCGGTGGGGTCAGGGGAAAAATACGGAGACGCGAGACCCCTTTCAGAATACCACTCCCCACCCTGCCCTTCTCCCACCCCTACCCACCCCCTCTCCCCACCCACCCCCACCCCCTCTCCCCCACTCCCCCCTCACCCCCTATCCAACTCACCCCCTCTCCCACCCACCCAGCCCCGCTCCCCCCTCACCCCCTATCCAACCCACCCCTCCCTCTCCCCCCAACCCCCTCCCTCTCCCACCACCCCCACTCCCCCCTCACCCCCTATGCAACCCACCCCCTCTACCACCCACCCACCCCCGCTCCCATCCCCCTCCGCCCGCTGGCTACTCAGTTTCTTGCTGCTGAGAGGTTCCCATTCCCGAGGGATTTTCGCACGGAGCCTTAATCCGCCTCCGCTAAGCAACCGACTTCGAGTCCAGGTTGCATCTCATGTACAGTATTCATGTTGAACTTCATTCGCACCGTACGTAGACAACCGTGTAAATTGGAGGTGACTGAGGTCTAGGGGCCTACTCACTTTGGGTTTGGCAGTCACATTCCAGACTGAGTCGCTCCAGATCGGGGAGTGGTGGCGCAGCGGTTAGCGTGACGGGCCACGGATCGCCCATCATCAGCTGCGACCTGCATCGCTCCCTTCATAAAATATAAGAATCGAAAAACGATGTCAATCGATGAATCGCGAAGTTTCTACGAATTAATCGCCGTTGCGCTGACGCAGGCATCGCATCGCACGCGAGAGGCAGACTCTGTGATGTATGATTTGTGCAAATGAGTTTCAATTAATACACTGTTAAATTAAATATTTCTGAAAATAATCACAGAATACGGAACAACTCCTCAGAAAACAAGACCAGCGAGACAGAAAAAACGAACAGCAGCAGCAGCCAGGGTAGATCCGCTGCTGGATATTATTATTATTGATAGAACGAAGGCCTCCTCGGCAACTCTGCGATGTAAGAATCCACCAGGCACCGGGCAGCCAGAGACCTGCTGCAGGCACCTGCTGCGGGCAGTTGGCAGGGCCCTGCTGCAGACACCTGCAGCAGGGCGCTGCTGCAGGCACCTGCTGCGGGCCCCTGCTGCAGACACCTGCTGCAGGTGCCTGATAGGGCCCTGCTGCTGCAATGAGTCTGATGAGTCCGCGGTGAGGATTTCCTGGGTGAAACAAGCAAATAAATACATGACCTGCCCGTTTTGTTGTATTGCTCCATTTCCTGGGAAGATGCCCTCTCGGACAGACCAAAAAAATGTCGAATCGATGAGTTGGGGTGTTGCTGATTGGCCAGCGGCTGTCGGGCTCCAGGAAAAATCTCGCTCATTCCCGCCGCTAGCTCCTCCAGCCATCGACTCCGAGCAGGGGGGTAGCGGACGCCACTCATTGAACCCCCCTCCCCCTCGCCCCCTCCCCCAGGGAGCCACCCCCTTGCGTGCCCAGAGCCTGGGAGCGAATTCCAAAGCAGAGCAATACGATCCGGTGCGTGACTATATGATGTGGGATTTTGGGCATCGCTATAGAGTATATGCAGTGACCTGTAGGATCCAGGGCATGCCTCTGTGGTGATTGGCAATGGTATGGGGCAATGTGTCTAGGATTGGAGGCAAAGCCAAGATTCCTCGGGGGCATTCGGTCAAATACGAAGTCGGACACAATCGTTGAATGCGTCCGGCTGGAGTCGCTTACTGAAGGTCGCTTCTACCTATCGAGGCGATCATCACGTGGACCGAGCCGTGTTTTCCAGTACAACCGTCGGTGGTGCAGTGATTAGCGCGCTGAACCCCGGCGACCTCGGTTCGATTCCTGGCAGCGGATAACAGCATCGGCTGGCGGGCGATATCCGAATCGGCTTGGCGCCTCTCCACTCGTCGACCCTTTCAACTAACGCGCACCGACCGACTTTGTGAAGTGGGCTAACATCGCGTGGGGAGGCCTTCATCCAGCAGTGGAGAGACAAGCGCTGTTATTAGTAATATAATTATTTTATAAGTAATGATGCACGCCTCAACCGCGATCATTACCCCACCCCCCCGCGCCGTCATGGGCGACTGCAGTCAGAACAATCGCGCTCCGCCGCTGTGCATCCAAGCAGCCAATTTGCATTCATTAGCTTAATTACCCTATACATTACTCCACGCGCCCATTCGTTTTCCGCGGAGCAGAAGTAATAATAATTAGAATATTGTATTTTAAGAGAGGGAATTGTTGCTTTATTAGACATGAATTGAGAGGCAGAAAGAGGAACACGTGGACTGGGAACGCGCGCAGATGAATTACATCACCCACACTGGGAGGGGATAGTGAGCTGAGGCTTGGGCAGGACGCGTGGCGGATAGAGGGGGACGGTGGACAGTGGTCGAGACTAAGAGCGGAGTGGCAGCCAAGGAATGGACTGCGTCCCATGGCACGTGTGCCGAGGAGACGGAGCGATGAGATCGATGCGTGTGCAGGGGCTGGGTGGAATGTTGCATCGCGGGATTGTGAAAGGTGGCGAACGCTTGGAGAGGCCTTCATTCAGCAGTGGATTGATGATGACTGCCAGTGATGATGACGATACAGGAATTACATGGATGTGTGCGTGAGAGAGAGAGACAGCGGTAGTGTAGCGGTCAACGCGCTGCGCTACGAACCAGGCTACCCGAGTTCCATTCTCGCTCACGGCCAACGCCAGGGACGAGTATCTGAACTGCTCCTGGGCCTCCGGTCGACGCAGCCTCAAACGAGCACCAAGTGCGGTGTGTGGACACGGCCACTGGCACCCACCTCGTGCGCCGTGTCAGACTTCGTCGGTGCTCGCTCACAGCACTTGCCCCAAACATATATTGAGGCTACAGGGGGGATCTTTGTGTTTGTGAGAGAGAGAGAGAGAGAGGGAGGGAGCCTGGTGGGGGGGGGGGGGGATGATACGTGTCCCGCAGGACGAGGAGGAGATGTCGGCGTCGGTGTTGCTGGAGACGGAGTCTGTCCAGGGGAGAGCGCGGCGGGTGGGGAGGCGCGGCGTGTTCACGCGCCAGCTGCCTCGTGAGCCGAGCCTCAGATGCGAATCTCTTCAAGTTCGGGGAGGTGCGAGTGAGTGCGGCGTGGGGGGGGGGGGGGGTACGCAGGGAGGGGTGGGCCCGGATTAAAAAAGAACATTAATTTAAATTTGGTTAAATGAAAGTAAGGCTTGTGGGAGCTCAATCTGTTGTGTTTTCGTGTGTAAGTGCTTGAGGAGTGACTGGGCACTGCCCCCACCTCCGTCCGCTCCAACCCTTCCCTCCACGACAGGGAAATTCGATGAACGATTACGATGCACGTGCTAGAGGCTAGGGCGAGTGATATAGCGAGCGCCAGTGCCTGGTTGCCTGGCTAGTATGTCAGGGTGCTGTTAACGAACAGCAGAATCCGGCACAGCAAAGGGAGCCCGCGTCCTGCCCTCTCCCTCCACACCGCCGGTGTCACCCACAGTGACACCATCAGCCTCGCTACGGCCTCGCCGTCTCCCCGCTCGCATCTCGTCCATCAGTGAAGCCACTTCAGTGACGACGCGCTGTGTGTCAGCGGCCGTAATCAGCGATTGTGTCAGCGGCCGTGTGTCAGTGGCTGTGCCAAGTGGCGGCGACTGAAGTCCATCTCGGAGCGATTGTGGCCATTGCGGGAGTTCGAGCCGGCTCGCGCCACTGATGTGAGCCGTGGCCAGCGGCGGATTCCAGAGTTGAGAGGAAGGCGAGCGACGGGAGCGACGGGAGCGACGATCTCTGCTGCGCTATCCCAATTCGGTCATTGCGGGAGCGTCTAAGAATGCCGGCGGTGCGGTGCGAGCTGAGGCCGCCGCGCCTCCGTGGTGGCGATGGCCCTGCCCCGAGCGAGCTGCCGCACCGCGACGGGAAGACCGGCGGCGCTTGATTCTCCGCGGGGGATTGCCCGTAATGCGACACGGCTGTCGCCAGCCAGTGCCTCACCTCTCCTCTCCATCTGAGCGAGCGATGAGGGCGATGTGCGCGATGGCCGCGTGTGTTGCGGGTCGCGGGGTCGCCTCGCGTCTCCTCGCGTCACCAGAGATCGCGCCGCGCGGGAGGGTGAATTAGATGGGGTCGGGCACCCCGCGAGCTCGCGGCCGGCGGCGTCGCTCTCGCATTAGGGGGGCGACGCTTCGCGAGGAACTGGAGATCGCCCCCCCCCCTCACCTCGTCACCCATCGCTCGCGGCAAATTGACGATCTCAGGCGATGATGCCCCTCGGAGAGCGCGCGGAGCCGACGTCTCCGACGAGCGCCGCACGCGGCAGAGCGACTGGCGGAGGAGACGCGCCTCTGTGGTGGTCGTCGAGTCGCCTTCTCGAGGCCGTGCCGCGTGGCTGCCGCGTGGCTGTCACGTGGCGCTGTTCGGGAGCTGTCGGGGCCGATCGTGGGGCAGCTCCCGCAGGCCGCGTGGCCGCTGCGCAGCCAGCAGCTCGGTGGACGTGGAGGGGGAACCCGGGGAGAGAGATGCACATTCCAAATGTCAAACCCACCACCACCTGTGAACCAGGCGAGGTAGTTACCATCTAGCCACTGTGGCATGACCCTCCTGGGTAAACGTTTGCCTTAAAATCGTCTGCCTGGCTCTGCGAGGTTGTTTTCCGAGTTTTACCGCTGTGTGTTGGTCGGCGTGATGGTCCCAGCATGCAGTGTGAAACGTCTGACATCGGGCCGAGAAACACGCAGTACAGCTCAAACACAAAATCGCAAAGCTCCCATCTGGTCACCTCGGTAAGTTTGAGACCGTGAGATGTCTGGGTAGAAGTTTTGTTCATGGCAGAAACAGACTTCAACTTCACCGCAAGGAGTCCTCTAGTGATTTCACAATCGCGTTATTCCTGTTATGTTGCTTTGGCATGAGCGAGTGTGATTTTAAATTTGCTATTCGTAAAGAGGTGGTCGCTTGGGTCAGCAGTCACAACCCATCCACCCACTCACCCACTAATGCACCCAACCTACCCACTCACCCATCTACTTACCCATCTACTCACCCACTCAGCCATCCACTCACCCCCCTTCCACTCATCCACCCATCCACTCACCCCCCTCATCCATCCGCCCACCGACCCATCTACTGACACGCCCACACCCACTCACCCATATACTCGTTAAGCCACTAATCATCCACCGATGTATCTACCTACCCAAGTCACACACTTACCGACTCACTCACTCACATAAACTATAAACTACATTTTATTTTATCAGGTAAGACCCACTGAGATATTTTTAAGAAGCGACCTTGCCACAAATGATAGACCAATGAGAAGTGGCTTACCATCTCTACATGTATAGCAGCCAGATACTTTAAACGCATGTTTCTAAATGTGTAGGACCCGGAGACAATCCACGCGACCACGGGGAGAGAACACGCGTACTCCAAGTATACAGCCGTCAGGGTCTAGATCGAACCCACGACCTCATGTACACCAGGCGAGGTAGTTAACATCTCGCCAGCGCGGCGTCCGGTCACCCAACTACCCGCCCACTCAGCCACCCACCCATCGACCCCACGCACTCTCACCTGCTCACCTTCACCACACCGCAGCACAGCACCCGAGCCCAGCTCGCATCACCCATCCACCCGCCCCCCTCCTCCCTCCCCCCGAGGGAAATCTCTGGCAGCCGAGCGAGACCCCCCCCCGTCACCCAACAGCCCCCGCCCCCCACGGCAGTAATTGCCTCCTCCCCTCCTCCGCCCGCGAGCCTCCCCTGCCGCCAGATCGCCACTGATTAGCCGCGCGACTTCGCTCCCCGTGGTGGCGCGGATGAAAGCGCCGATTTCTCATTCCACGCGTCCTCCCAGCAACGTGCGGATTCCTCTCACGGAGCCTCAGCCACCCCCCTCCCCACGCCATCAAGGACCTGGGTTTGAAGCCAGGTCTCCGCAGACCGCGTAGTGAGTTCATGGTCTCAGCCTGGTCGCCAATCACTTTGGTTAGTGGGTAGTGGTTGTGGTGGTGGGGCTCTGTGTGGTTGTGGTGGTGGTTGTGCTGATGGGGCTCTGTGTGGTGGTGGTAGTGGTTGTGTTGATGGGGCTCTGTGTGGTGGTGGTAGTGGTTGTGGTTGTGCTGATGGGGCTCTGTGTGGTGGTTGTGGTGGTGGTTGTGTTGATGGGGCTCTGTGTGGTGGTGGTGTTGAAGGGGCTTTCTGTGGTGGGGGTGGTGGTGGTTGTGACAGGCGGTAGGAAGGGCTTGGTGGTAGTGAATGTAATGCTGGATGAGGATGTCGGGATGAGAGGTTGTGGTGGAGTCTCGTGGCGGGCGGGGGGGGGTAGTGGCTGAGCGCACGAGGCGATGACTCGCGCGTCTCGCCGTGATCTCCACTGCTGGCTGAGCACAAAGGCTGCGGCGCGCATCTCCGCTGATGGAATTTCAGGTCAGCCGAGCGCATCGCGACCAAGACAATGGGGGTCGGGGTGGCAGTCTCGGGCTGGGGAGGGGCTGGGGGCACGGGATGCAGAGGAACGTCACAAATAACGAAACGGGGTCCCAGGCAGAAACTCGTGTCGCCGCGGTGTCCCGGGGACGCCGCGCTCGTTCCGCGCCCCCCGTTCACCCCCGTTCACCCCCTTGCTCCTCCATCAGGTGGCGGAGAGAGAGATAAAATGTAAATTTAATGTAAATTAAATTCGCCGCCACTTTGCGATTCGTGGTTGCGCTTGCGGCCTACACCACGCGGGATTATAGCGGGGAGGGGGTGGAGGGGGCGCTCCCCCTCAACCCGAAACCCATGAATTGTGCATTGTATGGCTTTTTTCACTCTCTGTCTCTCACTCTGCCTCTCACACTCTCCCGCACTCTCTGACTCTCTCGCCATCTGCGTCTCTCTCACGCTCTCTCTCTCGCTCACGCTCTCTACTCCCAGTCGCGAGATCCACGGCATTCCGCACTCACGCCTGGGAATGTGCGCCGCTTGGCCGCCCAGGAAAGGTCGCGTCCCTCCTCCTCCTCGCCGCCGCCGCAGCACAAACCTCCACCACGTGTGGCATGATGATGACGACAGTCGCGTCATGCGGGTGGTGGTGGGGTCAGGGGAAGCGGTGGGACAGCAGTTAGCGCACTGCGCTGCTGGGAACCCGGCGAGCCAAGTTCAATTCCCGGCCACGGCGAACACCAGGGGCGAGTTGTGTCTGAACGGGTCGTCGCCACTGCCGCCCATTCGCCTTCACTCTCCGCTCGGAGCAGCGTGGTGAAGCATGGCCAACAAGAAGCCTGCTTGCCAACACGGTGCGGGGAGGCCTTAATTCAGCAGCGGTTTGACAAAGGCCGCTGTCATCATCTTCGTCATCCGTGATCAAACCACTGTCGGATGAGGGTTCCACCCGAAACGTCGCCGTGTAGCGATGCAATTGAGAATCCAACCCGCTGATGCAAACGGCCTGAAAAGTGTGCAAAGCAGCGGAGGGAGAGAGAGAGAGAGAGACGCATGCGGAGAATTGCATCGCGGAACAGGAGGAGGAACGTGTCGACTGGAAAGCACACGGCTGGGCAGGACGGAGTTTGTGTGTGCATGGTACAGATGTATTGGGAGGCTGTTCGATGCCTGGGTACGGTCAAGGGATGGCTCCCTATTGGTCAACCACGTTATGTATGCCGATGATTTGGTAATTGCTGCTCACTCAGAGGAGTTGGTGGCGCTGCTGCTGAACCTGGAGCCTGCCACTAAGAGTTGGGGGCCGTACCATCAGCCCCACCAAAACTAAGCACCTGCCTGGGTATTTTGTACCATCGGACACTCCACCCCCACAACTCCCAATCGGTGATGGGGCAATAGTTGTGGAGAAGGTGGAGAGTTTCCCATACCTGGGCAGTGTGCTCATGACCGGCTCCGGTTTAACAGCAGAGGTCTCACTCCGAATTAGTCGAGCGGTAATATATTTTCATCGGTTGCGTAACGCTGTGTGGAAGCTACCTGGTCTGTCGCTCCGCACGAAGCTTCAGGTCTTCTCGGCCACAGTCATTCCCTCCCTTCTCTACGCTTGTGAAACGTGGACCCCCCGAATGGAGCATTTTCGCCAGTTAGAAACATTTAGGCTGGCCTGCCTACGATCCATCCTGGGTTTAACCAGGCTGGATTGTGTGAGGAGCTCACAAATCCTCGAAAGATCTGGACAAAGTCCCATCGATCAGCACCTCCGGCAGGCAAGACTGTGTTGGCTGGGCCATGTAGCCCGCATGCCCAGCCACCGCAAGCCTCAACAGCTTTTGTTGGGCCGGATCGAGGGGGCTAAACGGGCCCGGCACGGGCTAGAGAAGAGATGGAGTGACGTGGTACAGGAGGATGTAGAGATGAGTGGACCTGCCGATGACTGGTACCAGCGGTGTCAAGATCGGCCTCTGTGGAGGAGGCTCGTGAAGGACGCTGCTACTGGGCAGTTGGAGGCAGTCGCCCTCCAACAACAACAGAGGGCGGAGGAGGGATGCTCACAACAACGAGCGGAGCACCGGGTGAATAAAGCACAGCAAGTTGGCACAGTAGGGGGCACAGGTGGTGCATCAGCCAGTCATCTCGGTCATCTCAGTCAGTCGACCTGTGGCACCTGGGTCTGCCCCGTGACCTCCTGCCAGCGGGCGTTTGATACTTCACGTGGCCTCAAGGTGCACATGGCCTGGCACAAGCGTCGTGGTGAAGTCACCGCCACTTAGTGGCGAATGGTGGTTGTTGTTGCATGTGTGTGCGTGTGTGTGGGGAGCGGTAGTGTAGCGGTTAGCGCGCTGCGCTATGAACCTGGCGACCCGGGTTCGATTCCCGCTCACGGCTAACACCAGTGACGATTATCTGAACCGGTCCTGGGCCTCCCCTAGGTCGACTCAGCCTTAAATGAGTACCTGGTGCGGTGTGTAAACATCGCCACTAGGGAGACAAAGGCGGTCGGGCGTGGTGCTGGCCACCCACCCCCTCGTGTACCGTTCCGGCCTTCATAGGTGCTCGCTAACAGCACTTGCCCCTACAGTCTGTTCAGGCTATACGGGGGATCTTTGTCTTTATCTTTGTGTGTGCGTGTGTTCACGTGTGTGTCTGGAGGTCAACTCCGCTTCAAACGAATTCCTGTGCCGTGTGTAAACACCGCTACTCGGGAGACAAAGGCGGCCGGGCGTGGTGCTGGCCATCCACGCCCTCGTGTGCATCGTCGGCCTTCATAGGTGTTCGCTGACAGAACTTATTCCGAGTCTGTCAAGGCTGTCCGGGTGACCATTGTCTTGTGTGTGTCGTGGTGAGCCCATTGTCTTGTGTGTCGTGATGAGCCCATTGTCTTGTGCGTGTCGTAGTGAGCCCATTGTCATGTGCGTGTCGTGGTGAGCCCATTGTCTTGTGTGTGTCGTGGTGAGCCCATTGTCTTGTGTGTCGTGATGAGCCCATTGTCTTGTGTGTCGTGATGAGCCCATTGTCTTGTGTGTGTCGTAGTGAGCCCATTGTCTTGTGCGTGTCGTAGTGAGCCCATTGTCATGTGCGTGTCGTGGTGAGCCCATTGTCTTGTGTGTGTCGTGATGAGCCCATTGTCTTGTGCGTGTCGTAGTGAGCCCATTGTCATGTGCGTGTCGTGGTGAGCCCATTGTCTTGTGTGTGTCGTGGTGAGCCCATTGTCTTGTGTGTCGTGGTGAGCCCATTGTCTTGTGTGTGTCGTGATGAGCCCATTGTCTTGTGCGTGTCGTAGTGAGCCCATTGTCTTGTGCGTGTCGTGGTGAGCCCATTGTCATGTGCGTGTCGTGGTGAGCCCATTGTCTTGTGTGTGTCGTGGTGAGCCCATTGTCATGTGCGTGTCGTGGTGAGCCCATTGTCTTGTGCGTGTCGTAGTGAGCCCATTGTCTTGTGCGTGTCGTGGTGAGCCCATTGTCATGTGCGTGTCGTGGTGAGCCCATTGTCTTGTGTGTGTCGTGGTGAGCCCATTGTCTTGTGCGTGTCGTGGTGAGCCCATTGTCATGTGCGTGTCGTGATGAGCCCATTGTTTTGTGTGTGTCGTGGTGAGCCCATTGTCCTGTGTGTGTCGTGGTGAGCCCATTGTCTTGTGTGTGTCGTGGTGAGCCCATTGTCATGTGCGTGTCGTTGTGAGCCCATTGTCTTGTGTGTGTCGTGGTGAGCCCATTGTCTTGTGTGTGTCGTGGTGAGCTCATTGTCTTGTGTGTGTCGTGGTGAGCCCATTGTCTTGTGTGTGTCGTGGTGAGCTCATTGTCTTGTGTGTGTCGTGGTGAGCCCATTGTCTTGTGCGTGTCGTGGTGAGCCCATTGTCTTGTGTGTGTCGTGGTTAGCTCATTGTCTTGTGTGTGTCGTGGTGAGCCCATTGTCTTGTGTGTGTCGTGGTGAGCCCATTGTCTTGTGTGTGTCGTGGTGAGCTCATTGTCTTGTGTGTGTCGTGGTGAGCCCATTGTCTTGTGTGTGTCGTGGTGAGCTCATTGTCATGTGCGTGTCGTGGTGAGCCCATTGTCTTGTGTGTGTCGTGGTGAGCATGAGGCGCTCAAACACGGCGACGCGAGTTGGATTCGCGCTCGTGTCCCACCCCGTTGACGACTATTTCAATCTGTGCTGGGCCTCCCCTGGATTTGTGCCTAGTGCGATGTGTAGTAAACATCGCCACTTATGGAGACAAAGGCGGCCGCGAGTGGTCCTCACCACTCACTCCCTCGTGCGCCGTTCCGGCCTTAATATATGCCACTCGCTAACAGCCCTTGCCCGAACAGTCTGTTAAGGGCTGTCTCTGTGCGTGAGTGAACGTGCAGGCGGGCGGGCCCGCAGAGGCGAGGCGCCGCGAGTTAATGAAGTGCGCGGCGGAGGCCGGCCCGGATTTATCGAGCCCGGAGAATAGCCAATAAACCCGGGGAGATATGCAGGACGTGGGTTTACTGCGCGTGTGTAAGTGTGTGAGTCAGTGCGTGTGCGTGCGTGTATGTTTGTGTGCCGTCCCGGCCTTCATAGGAGCTACTCGCAAACAGCACTTGCCCCAACAAGCTGCCGATGCGACCTGCGTTGTGGCAGTCGAACACTGTGGTGGATGATACGAAACAGCCGATCGGTGTCTTCTACCAAGCCGGGTCCTCAACACGAGTGGAGGGAATACATTTTCTGACCCGCAGCTACTGGACATCTGTGAAACAGAGCTTCATAGCTCTCCGGATTCCTCTAGGATGAATAAAGATGTTGAAGTCCAACCGAGCAAAATTCGCGGCAACGGTCAACCACGCGTGGCAGTTGCGCTCCACGAGTGACCAGGAGGCGGCTGGCTGCTGCTGCTGCTGCTGGCTTCACGAGCTCATCAGAGTGGAGGCAATCGGCGGCGTGAGAGATGTTGGTGTCCCCGCCCTGCGCGAGGGGTCGCGCGCCGCGTTCCCGTCACGCGCGCGGCGACCGCCGATGGTGGCGGTCACCAAATGTCAGCGATGATTTATTCTTGCGCAGCAAAGCGCCGGCAATCTGCCACGAATCGGCGCAGCTCACATCTCTGATGATGGGGGCCTGCGCTCGTGGCTGCTGGGCAGTAATAGAAATAACAAACAGAGATGGAGTGGGAGATGCGCCTGGAGAGAGGAGGTGGGGGGAGGGTATGGGGAGTGGTGGCACAGTGGTTCGCAAGGACACGGCGCTATGAACTTGGCCGTCCCCAGTTTGATTGCTGCTCACTCACGGCCGGGTCCTGGAGTGAGTACCCCCTTGTATGGGTGGTGGGTTCCTCGATCTGACACGAACCCACAATCCTCGCTCTTCATTCGAATTCATGGTCAAGCGATTCAGGACGCGATTTCAAAGTTTGAGATTTATGGACTCCTCACCTCCCCCCGACCCATCCACCACCGCTGCCTTGTGAAGTTTCTTGCGACCCGCCTCTGATCCCCCCCACCCCCTTACGTGAGCCAATCTCGTGCACTCCACGCGACGTGCGGATCAATCAATCGGCGTCTGAGTGGCCGTGTGAAAAACAAACCCGGATCAAAGGCGAGCGAGCGAGCGAGCGAGCGGCTCCCCCCGGGCCGCGTGGCTCCACACGCCGGCGCCTCTCGCAGGGTTCCAAATCGTGGCTCTCATCTCCCGGTGACGGTCGCGGAGAGGGCGGACAGACAACGCGGCCGAGTTGGGGAGGTGGCGAAGCGGGCGGTGGCGAAGCGGGCGGTGGCTCCTGGAGGGAGGGACGAATGAAGGAATGCACGGATTAATGAATGAAAGAGCAAGGGGCGGTGAGCGTAGGGCGTGGAGGCATCGTCGGGGTGAATTCGGTGGCGTGAGACTGGTGTGGTGGTCTTCCTGCGGGATCTGTGGTTGTGGATTGGTGCTGTCCTATCAGTGCGGTGCCATTGTTTGGGCAGGGATCCTGGGCAGGGATTCTGTGCGGTGGAGCAGCCTGCACACACACGTCGAAAAGCAGCATTGTCAGCATCCATGGTCAATCCACCGCTGGATGCTTCTAATATATTACTTGCCACTTTTGTTTGCCCTGAGCGGGAATCAAACTCAGGTTGCCGGGTTTAAAGCGCAGTGTGCTAACCATTGGACCACCCTCCCCAACGAAAAAGATCCCCCGTATAGCCTTAACAGACTATTGGGGCAAGTGCTTTTAGCAAGTAACACCTCTCAAAGCCGGCACGGCACACAAGGGGGTGGGTGGCCAGCACCACGCCCGCAAACACACACACAGGCACACAGAGAGACGCACAGACACAGAATCACGCACACACACAGATAAACACAGCGATATGCATATCACACAGCGCACCACGCTGTGAACATCAAAGTCGTTGAGAAATCAACACAATTAACCCAATCTCTCAACCACCACACCAAACCCACCGGACCTATCTATATAGTGGTGGTGGTGGTGGTGGTTGTAGTGGTGGCGATAGATGGTAGTTGTGGTGATTATGGGTGTTGGTGTTGGTAGTGCTGTTGATGGGTGGTGATCGGTGGTAGTGTCGGTGATGGTTACGATGATGGGTGGATGTGGTTGTGATGGATTGTGATGATGATGGGTGGTGGCGGTGATGGTGATGGGTTGTGTTGGTGGCTGGACACTCGGTAACGATGTGACGGATGAGAAGCATTGCCCATTCCGTGACCTCTACCCCCTCTCCCATCCACCCACCGACTGCACGACCCCGCCGTGCTGCGAGGACGAGAGGGAGCGAGGCAGAGAACGGGATAATTGTGGGAGCGAGAGACACAGGTGGGAGTGAGGGGTGAGTGAGAGAAAGACGGCGTGAACGAGATCGAGAGAGAGACGGAGAGAGAACGACAGAGATTTAGACAGAGCCAGAGCGTGAGAGAGAAATAGCGAGCGAGAGTAAAGGAGCATCAGAGAAAGAGAGAGAGGAAGAGAGGGGAAGAGAGAGATATGGGGTGTGTGTCGGGGGAGAGCGGAGCGAGGGAGAGAGGCGTGCGGGATATTTTCCAGCTGACGTCTCTTTAAGTAGAAGAGCTGTCGCACAGATTACATTCCGTGCGTGTGTGGGGAGCGGTGGCGCAGTGGTTAGCGCGCTGCGCTACGAACCCGACGACACGAGATCGATTCCCGCTCACGGCCAATACCAGTGACAATTATCCGAACCGGTCCTGAGCCTCCCCTAGGTCAACTCGGCCTCAAATTAGTACCTAGTGAGGTGTGTAAACATCGCCATGAGGAAGACAAAGGCGGCCGGGCATGTTGCTGGCCACTCACCCCCTCGTGAGCCGTGCCGGCCTTCATAGGTGCTCGCTAGCAGCACTTGCCCCAACAGTGTGTTAAGGCTATACGAGGGATCTTTGCCTTTGTTTGTGTGTGAGTGAGATTATTGGTTGGGATCTCCCACAGGTGTGAGGAGGAGCGGAATAATGGAGAGGAGCAGGAGGAGGAGGGGGGAGAGGAGGGGGAGGGGGGGAGCAGGTGGGGCGGCAGCGCTGATCGAAACGGATTCTCTGCCCTTTGCGAATTCACGTGAGCGTGTGCACGTGAGCGTGTGCACGTGCCTGTCGGTTTAACACGGAGTAGGCTTTCGCGACCAATATCATCCATAATACAGGGTTTTTTGGGGGTTAGATCGCGTAAATATGTCGTGAAACCCGCCACCACCCGACACAGCCAACTTATCAGGGTTGTCACGTAATCAAAACATGCAAACTCGTCACTAGTACAGCACTAACCGGTGTGTTGGAGAGTAAATTCACAACATTTACAATCTTGAGTACGACGTTTCGCCAGGAATTACAACCAGCATCATCAGGCGACAGTCAGATTTGTGGAGATATTCCTCCAGTTTCGTTCTTAAATTGCCTGACGAGTTGTCTGTGTCGGGTGGTGGCGGGTTTAGCGACACATTCATGTTGACGCGATCTAACCCAACACCCCCTGCATTATGGACGTGTCTGTCTGTCTGTGCATGTGTCCCCTCGGTGGGCTTATCCGGCAGGCAAGGCTGCGTTGGCTGGGCCATGTCGCCCGCATGTTCAATCAGCCTGCTGGATAGAGGGGGTTAAACGGGCGAGGCACGGGCTAGAGAAGAGATGGAGTGACGTGGTACGAGAGGATGTGGAGCTGAGTGGACTTGCTGATGACTGGTACCAGCGGTGTCAAGATCGGCCTCTGTGGAGGAGGCTCGTGAAGGACTCTGCTGGGCAGTTGGAGGCCGTCGCCCTCCAGCAACAACGGAGGGCAGAGGAGCGACGCTCACAACAACGAGCGGAGCACCAGGTTGATCAAACGCAGCAATTATGGCACAGTAGGGGGCTCAGGTGGTGCATCTGTCAGTCATTTCAGTCAACCCTTGGCATCCGGGTCTGTCCCGTGACCTCCTGTCACCGAGCCGTTGACACTTCACGTGGCTGCAAGTGCACCTAGCCTGGCACAAGTGCCGTGGTGACGTCGCCTCCACTTAGTGTCGAAGGGCTGGTGTTGTGTTCCAGGGTGTTGCACCCCCTCGTGTGCCGTTCCGGCCTTCATATGTGCCCGCTAACAGCACTTGTCCCAACAGTCTGTTAAGGCTACGGGGGATCTTTGTCTTTGTGCTTGCCTGTCATTGTGAGCCTGCGTCTGTGCGCGTCTGCGTGTGTGTGATGCGTGCGTTCGTGCGTCTACTCCCAGATGTGTGAATGCTCCTCTCTCTCTCTCCCGTGTGTGTGTACGCGCTCTCTCTCCCTCTCTCTCTCTCTCCCGTGTGTTGATAGAGCTGGGCGAGTCCGTGCGCAACAGAATCAAGAGCGACTTTTTTTTTGTCGGCGATGGAATTCAGCGACGCGTGGCTGAATCCGCCACCCTCGTCCCCAAGCAATAACGCGGAGCCCTCCCGTGTCACACACGCAGACACACAAAGATAAAGATCTCCCGTTTAGCCTCACGGCCCGCATGGGCAAAGTGCAGGTAGCCAGCCACCGTGGCTGTCGAGTGCGGTGCCGGGCGGCTCGGGCGCCGCGCCGCGCACAGCCGAGGTGAGTGGCCGGGTTGCTGCGAGAGGTGAAACACGAACCGGGGGGGGGGGGGGGGGTTAGTTCCGCCTTAGAAGTCGCGCTCGCCCCTTTAAAGCCCCGCGCTCACTGGCGGGCGGCGTTTGGATGGAGCGGCGATAGAGAGAGAAAGAGAGAGACGCGAATTTACATTCACGGCAACCAACAGCGAGATGTGCCAAGGCCCGCTGATGAATTCCCAATGAAGTCAATTTATTTACAAGGTGGGGGGAGGATGGAGGAGGATGGAAGAGGAGGGAGGGGGAGAGGACGGGGGGGTACAACTTTTTTTGTATCTCCGAATGTTTTTGAACCATTGCCCGATGTCGGCAGAAGGAAGCTCCCTGAAGTGCCACGAGGCGAGCGCCGTCTTTGAACGCGGCCCCTGCCACAGCGGCCCCTGCCACAGCGGCCCCTGCCACAGCGGCCCCTGCCACAGCGGCCCCTGCCACAGCGGCCCCTGCCACAGCGGCCCCTGCCACAGCGGCCGCTCCGTTGGCAGCGCGCCGCCTGCCGTCCCCGTCGATGGCAGGTCGCTCGCCGCTTCTTGCAGAGGTCCGCGGTGCGAGACAGGCTGGCCGCCCCGGTTAACAATTATTGTTGGAGTGTCATAACGGTAATAAACCACGCGCCGTCTACTTCACAATGGATGTAACAGATCCCTTTACGGAATGTTCAAGAGGACGCCGTTGAGTGCTGCCGTCACGGTCCAAATTTGCTAGGTTTGAAAAAAAAAACTAGCCGCAAATTACTCGGTTGGTATGACACACAGAGTAGCAATCCTTGCCCCCTTACTGGCAGCAGACTAATGCGTAATTGCAGGCCAGGCTGAGTCATCTTGTACCGCACAGGGACAGCTGCCACCAGGGGTGCCCTTTCGAACTTTTGAGTTGGGACGTTGCTATGAGGAGCGTTGCGATGCTGAAGCATTTACGCAAACGTTGTCTTCATGCAAACACGTTGAGGACAAGTCGTGTGTGTGCAGGACGCGTCACGGCCACAACGGCACGATGGCCGGCGGGCGAGAGAGGGAGACACGGCCGAGAGGACGTCCACTACGGAGACGGAGCGTCGAGAGCGGCGCGCGCCCAGCTGCTGGGTGCGAAGCGCTCCAGAAACGCCCCGCGCGGTGAGTGAGTGGTGAGTGAGTGGTGAGTGAGCGGTGAGTGAGCGGTGAATGAGCGGTGAATGAGCGGTGAGTGAGTGGTGAGTGAGCGGTGAGTGAGCGGTGAATGAGCGGTGAATGAGCGGTGCGTGAGCGGTGAGTGAGCGGTGAGTGAGTGGTGAGTGAGCGGTGAGTGAGCGGTGAGTGAGTGGTGAGTGAGCGGTGAGTGAGCGGTGAGTGAGTGAGCGGTGAGTGAGCGGTGAGTGAGCGGTGAGTGAGTGGTGAGTGAGTGAGCGGTGAGTGAGTGGTGAGTGAGCAGTGAGTGAGCGGTGAGTGAGCGGTGAGTGAGTGAGCGGTGAGTGAGTGAGCGGTGAGTGAGTGAGCGGTGAGTGAGCGGTGAGTGAGCGGTGAGTGAGTGAGCGGTGAGTGAGCGGTGAGTGAGCGGTGAGTGAGTGGTGAGTGAGTGAGCGGTGAGTGAGTGGTGAGTGAGCAGTGAGTGAGCGGTGAGTGAGTGGTGAGTGAGTGGTGCGTGAGCGGTGAGTGAGCGGTGAGTGAGCGGTGAGTGAGTGAGCGGTGAGTGAGCGGTGAGTGAGTGGTGAGTGAGCGGTGCGTGAGTGGTGCGTGAGCGGTGAGTGAGCGGTGAGTGAGCGGTGAGTGAGTGGTGAGTGAGCGGTGCGTGAGTGGTGCGTGAGCGGTGAGCGAGCAGTGAGTGAGCGGGCATCTCTCAAACACCAGCAGTGGATTGAGGATGCGAAGCTGCGACTGCGATGACGACGACACGGGGAGGAGGATGAGGGGAGCGGGCGAGGATGAGGGAGAGCGGGGGAGTCCGCCCGTCACCCGGCTCCGAGGCCGATTCAATCAACGCTGATCACCAGAAGCTGCTCCGCCACGCTTTCATTAAGACGGAAATTTCCCTGAGGAGCGGCCGTGAAGGGGGAGGGAGGGGGAAAGAGGGGACGGAGGGAGATCGCGAGGAGGGGACGTGGTTACGGAGAGCACGCGGCCCTCGTCTCTGTGGTGCGTGGGTCACCAATGCGGACAACATTCGAATCCGACACAGACAGCAGCGGCAAATCGCCACCCCTGTCCACGTGCCTGGCATGCATACCACGCACGTGTACAGTGCTCTCAGCCTTGTCCACACCACCTGCTCCAGAGCTCTATGTGGATGATCGTTCAGGCCACCAAGAGAAGGACAGTTGATCTAATAATGGACTTTCGGGTCGGACCACTTAGTGATCCGGCCACACGCGTGTGGCTGATAACCCTCCACCACTCGACACAGACCACCCGAATGAAATGGTCACGAAGTGTCCAAAGCGTTGACACCACGTGCCAGGTATCCTTCATTCCGCTTGTCGGTTCATTGCTGTCCTGCCATCTCTCGTCCACTCGCCTGGCACACGTGGCCCGTGACGCCGGCACACAATGATGGGCCGACTCGTTTCGGATGACACCACGGGGATCTAGGACGTGCACGGGGAGTGACCCGCATGGCGCGTCCGAGTAGCCAGGAGTGTCCGCGACGGTTCACGCGCCACGCGCCGCAACGTTGAACAGGACGGACGCTGGATGGGACCGCGAATTGAATGTAATAAACATTATGTATATATTTATAAAGTGCCTTCGCTCAAGGCGCTTGACATAGCTTGCAGAATGTAAAGATGTAGGTGGCAGGGCGTGCTACGAGGATTGAGGAGTGAGTGACAGCGATGGAGGGGTACTTAGAGTGGATCACGAAAGGGCTACCGGGGAGGGACGGGAAGGAGTGGAGGGGCGAGCGGAGGGAAGAGGAATGAGCGATGGAGGGAGACGCCGAGGCTTTAGAGAGGAACGGAAGGAGGTGAAGGAGGGGGGCTGCTTCCTGTACTGGGGGAGTTGACTCCAGTGGAGGAGTGCAAGGACGGAGAATAACCGAAAACGGGATTGGTCACAGAGAGACGGAGAGAGAGACAGACAGATAGAGACAGACACAGAAAAACAAACAGAGAGAGAAACAGAGAGACAGACAGAGAGAGACAGACACAGAGAGAGACAGAGAGAGGATTGGTAACGAAGAGGAGGAGGAGGAGCCATGCAATGAGACGAGAGAGGTGGCGATGGCGCTACCGCCCGTGGCTCTTCGTGGCGAGTCGCGCCAGCGGCTGCCTCGGCGCTTTAACGGAGCGCTAATTAAAGATGAAAGTGGTCATTGAAGATGAAGATGGCTGCTGCTCTCTCGCTGGTTTTCCAATCCATTTCTTTGAGCAAATGAGCGTTGTTTATTCGATACAAATTGGGGTTTGAAATTGATCGGATGGCGGTTCAAAAGTGACGCTTTTGTTTAATGTAATAAAGAATCAAGTTAGCGGGAGAGATACGCAGCGTGAGTGTCGCGTGTCGAGCGAGGCCATCGCACGGTCGAGAGAGATTGGAGGCAGCGGCGTGGGCAGAAGGAATTAATCCAGCAGTGGATAAAGCATTCCTGATGATGATTAATGATGGTGATGGCGACGGTGCTGATGTTGGTTGTAATTGTGGCGATGGTGTTGATGGGGACGATGGAGATTATGGGGACGATAATGGCGATGGTGATGATGGCAATTGCGAGATTGGGGTGGTGGTGGTGGCGAGCGAGTGGGAGACGCGCATCTCTCATCTCCGTGGCCTTTTGTCTCACGCGGCGATCCGTGGCCTCGCGTGGCACGGAGCGCAATCCGCTCCGTCATAACCGGCGATCCGTGCTCCGTGTCGCCGTGAATCTGACTGCTCCCGATGAGAAGTCGTATCGAGAATGGCGAGGAATTCCCATCAGGATCACCGGCGCAGAGTGAGGAGATGTGGCCCCGAGTTGGGGATCAGCCTGCAGAAGGTGGCGTCACGAAACTACTGCTGAGGTCCCTCGGAGGTCCCTTCCATTACCTCTTAACGGCACCAGCAGGAGTCAATCGAACAGCAATCGCAGCGACCGCCATGTTACTCCTCCGAGCAGCAATTCGCCAAATTAAATGACAAATGAAATGTCCTATCATGTTGGTTTCGCGCCGCCATTGGTGACTGCTGAGAGCGCGAGATCATTTATTTATATTGGGACCCCCCCCCTGGCTCCCTCTCCAATCACGGACTCGACACGAGACTGCGTTTAAAACGCTTCCTGGAATTGCTTCTGCCTGCCTCTCATCTCACTCTACTCACCACCACGCACTCTCTTGCCTCTCCCCTCTCATCTCACTCTACTCCCCTCCACGCACTCCCCTACCTCTCCCCTGTCATCTCACTCTACTCCCCTCCACGCACTCTCTTGCCTCTCCCCTCTCATCTCACTCTACTCCCCTCCACGCACTCCCCTACCTCTCCCCTCTCATCTCACTCTACTCCCCTCCACGCACTCTCCTACTTCTCCCCTCTCATCTCACTCTACTCCCCTCCACGCACTCCCCTACCTCTCCCCTCTCATCTCACTCTACTCTTCTCCACGCACTCTCCTACTTCTCCCCTTTCATCTCACTCTACTCACCTCCACGCACTCTCCTACCTCTCCCCTCTCATCTCACTCCACGCACTCCCCTACCTCTCGTCTCACTCTACTCCCCTCCACTCGCTCTCTCCGCTCTCATCTCCCCAGCGTGGCGCTCCCGACAGCTCGTCGCGGCAGCGAAGCAGCTGATAGCGGCGACACCGCGGGCCGCTCCGCTCGTTTGTTTGCGCTGATTCAGGGTAATTGCCGCCTGCGTTCCTGCACGCTATCGCCAAAGACATTCGCCGCCGAGCACTAATTTCTGAAGCGCATTCCCACTCACGCGCGCGCGGGCGCGCGCCACAATTTAAGAGTCAATTTGCATCCGGCGATGACTCCTCTGGCATTCATCCCTCGGCGCCGGGGCCGTGGTCCCGGAGCGCGCCGGCACCGCGGACGGCGGCGAGGCCCGATCCGCGTCTTCGTGGCGGAGACGCGGATCGGGGTCTGAGGAGCTGCCGCCGCCGGTCGGGAGGGCGCAGGGTCCGTTCCACCTCGCGGCGCGGCAGTCAAAGAGCGGATCGCGCGTCGTGAAACCCGCACGGCCACGCGCCCACCTCGCCCAGCGGCGTGAGCCGGTGCCGTGCACCGCGAGTCAGTCGCTGAGATCGTGGTCCCAAACCGGTTTCATCGCCCGGCCACAGCGATTACAACACGGGAGTGCATCGTCTCAGCCCGGTCACTCAGTGACTAAAGACCCATAGACTACCCGCACAGAGTCTATGGGTCTCTGTGTGAGTCTGCGGGTCTCTGTGTGAGTTTATGGGCCTCAGTGTGAGTCTATGGGTCTTTGTGTGAGTTTATGGGTCTCTGTGTGAGTCTATGGATTTCTGTGAGTCTATGGGTCTCTGTGTGAGTCTATGAATCTCTGTGTGAGTCTATGGTTCTCTGTGTGAGTCTATGTGTCTCTGTGTTAGTCTATGTGTCTCTGTGTGAGTCTATCTAAGACCAGATGGTGGGGATGAGACTCTCCGGGTAGGCCGTGGAGGTCGCCGCGCGTCTCCAGTGCAGCAGCTGTGGGCCCTGGCGGATGGGAGGCCGCGTGGGGGAGACGTGGGGGAGGCGTGGGGGAGGCAGCGTGGGGGAGGCAGCGTGGGGGAGGCAGCGTGGGGGAGGCAGCGTGGGGGAGGCAGCGTGGGGGAGGCAGCGTGGGGGAGGCAGCGTGGGGGAGGCAGTGGGGGAGGCTGCGTGGGAGAGGCAGTGGGGGAGGCGTGGGGGATGCTGCGTGGGGGAGGCAGTGGGGGAGGCTGAGTGGGGGAGGCAGTGGGGGAGGCGTGGGGGAGGCTGCGTGGGGGAGGCAGTGGGGGAGGCTGCGTGGGAGAGGCAGTGGGGGAGGCGTGGGGGATGCTGCGTGGGGGAGGCAGTGGGGGAGGCTGAGTGGGGGAGGCAGTGGGGGAGGCGTTGGGGAGGCGTGGGGGAGGCAGTGGGGGAGGCGTGGGGGAGGCTGCGTGGGGGAGGCGTGGGGGAGGCTGCGTGGGGGAGGCTGCGTGGGGGAGGCAGTGGGGGAGGCGTGGGGGAGGCTGCGTGGGGGAGGCAGTGGGGGAGGCAGTGGGGGAGGCAGTGGGGGAGGCGTGGGGGAGGCGTGGGGTAGGCAGTGGGGGAGGCAGTGGGGGAGGCGTGGGGTAGGCAGTGGGGGAGGCAGTGGGGGAGGCGTGGGGTAGGCTGCGTGGGGGAGGCGTGGGGGAGGCGTGGGGGAGGCAGTGGGGGAGGCAGTGGGGGAGGCGTGGGGGAGGCGTGGGGTAGGCAGTGGGGGAGGCAGTGGGGGAGGCGTGGGGGAGGCGTGGGGAGGCGTGGGGGAGGCGTGGGGGAGGCAGTGGGGGAGGCAGTGGGGGAGGCGTGGGGGAGGCGTGGGGGAGGCGTGGGGGAGGCGTGGGGGAGGCGTGGGGGAGGCGTGGGGTAGGCTGCGTGGGGGAGGCGTGGGGGAGGCAGTGGGGGAGGCAGTGGGGGAGGCGTGGGGTAGGTTGCGTGGGGGAGGCGTGGGGGAGGCAGTGGGGGAGGCGTGGGGGAGGCGTGGGGGAGGCGTGGGGGAGGCGTGGGGGAGGCAGTGGGGGAGGCGTGGGGGAGGCAGTGGGGGAGGCGTGGGGGAGGCAGTGGGGGAGGCGTGGGGGAGGCGTGGGGGAGGCGTGGGGGAGGCAGTGGGGGAGGCAGTGGGGGAGGCGTGGGGGAGGCGTGGGGGAGGCGTGGGGGAGGCGTGGGGGAGGCAGTGGGGGGAGGCGTGGGGGAGGCAGTGGGGGAGGCGTGGGGGAGGCAGTGGGGGAGGCGTGGGGGAGGCGTGGGGAGGCGTGGGGGAGGCAGTGGGGGAGGCGTGGGGGAGGCGTGGGGGAGGCGTGGGGGAGGCAGTGGGGGAGGCGTGGGGGAGGCGTGGGGGAGGCGTGGGGTAGGCAGTGGGGGAGGCAGTGGGGGAGGCGTGGGGTAGGCTGCGTGGGGGAGGCGTGGGGGAGGCGTGGGGTAGGCAGTGGGGGAGGCAGTGGGGGAGGCAGTGGGGTAGGCTGCGTGGGGGAGGCAGTGGGGGAGGCAGTGGGGGAGGCGGTGGGGGAGGCGTGGGGAGGCGTGGGGGAGGCTGCGTGGGGGAGGCGTGGGGGAGGCGTGGGGGAGGCGTGGGGTAGGCTGCGTGAGGGAGGCGTGGGGGAGGCAGTGGGGGAGGCGTGGGGGAGGCGTGGGGGAGGCGTGGGGGAGGCAGTGGGGGAGGCGTGGGGGAGGCAGTGGGGGAGGCGTGGGGGAGGCAGTGGGGGAGGCGTGGGGGAGGCAGTGGGGGAGGCGTGGGGGAGGCGTGGGGGAGGCGTGGGGGAGGCAGTGGGGGAGGCGTGGGGTAGGCAGTGGGGGAGGCGTGGGGGAGGCGTGGGGGAGGCAGTGGGGGAGGCGTGGGGGAGGCAGTGGGGGAGGCGTGGGGGAGGCAGTGGGGGAGGCGTGGGGGAGGCGTGGGGGAGGAAGTGGGGGAGGCAGTGGGGGAGGCAGTGGGGGAGGCAGTGGCTCTGGTGGCCGCCGCGGTTCCTTGACCTCGACCCGGATCAGCTCGCCCAGGGTGCTCCTCGCGGGGCTGTGGCCCCAATTTGGAGTCGGAATTAAGAATTGGGGGCGACGCGCGGCCCGTATCTTTTATTCATCATCGCCGCCCGGCGCAGAGAGATCCGCTCCCGACGCCGTGTGCATGATAATGGAACGCGCCGGACGCGAGTCGTGAAATTTAATTCTCTTTCATTTGCCAGGCGATGGGAATTTGTCGAGTTGGAGACGGTGCTGGTGATGCTGGTGGCGGTAGTGGTGGAAGTGACCCGAGTTCGATTTCCGCTCACGGCCAACACCAGTGACGAGTATCTGAACTGGGCTTGGGCCTCCCATAGGTTGACTCAGCCTGAAATGAGTACCTGGTGCGATGTGTAATCGTCGCCACTGGGGATACAAAGGCGGCCGGGCGTGGTGCTGGCCACCCACCCCCTCGCATGCCGCTCCGGCCTTTATAGGTGCTCGCTTACCATGCCTTCCCTAAAAGTCTGTTAAGGCTGTACGCGTTTTTTGTCACACGTAGAGAGATCTGTTGCGTGTTTTGGTGTTATTTGCCACGCATTCGACAGCGGTGTGTCAGGTTGGAAGAAGGATGTTCGTCTTTAGTCGTATGCTGCTTCCATGTAGCGAGTGCACTGGACCGTGCCCCTGTGGACTTTGACAGTCCGTGGTCACTGCGTGTCGAGGCCCTTTAAGGAGTCCGCTCCACGCCCTGGGAACCCGCTTGGCTTCTGAGATCTGCTGCTGCTGCTGCGTGTGTTTGATGGCGGCACCCTCCCTTACACCGAGGGGCCCTGCACACGAGATGAGAGGCTTGGGTCGCAATCTCAACTCGTTAGAAAGGGGGCACCCCCAGGGGCAGTTGTCTCTGTGCGGCTCAGCACCAAGGCATGCAGGAGGGTGTTAGTCTCCCGGTAGGGAGGCGATGATTGCTGCTGCTGCGTGCTACCCCAAGCAAGTCCCCGTGGGTCTCGACAAATCGAGCCGAGCACTGAGCGCTGAGCCAGCAGTAGAATGAGATCCCTGGAGAGACATCGCGCCCTCGGGGAAGCATCACGGAGGGGGAGGAGGGAGGGAGGAGGAGGAGGAGGGAGGCTGAGTGACTGATCGCCGGTGGTGACATGGACGGCATCGTCATCACGACCATCGGAATTGGAATCCATATTTATTTTGGAGTTCTGAAGCTCTGTTTACAGATGTCCAGTAGGGGCGGGTTAGAAAGTGACAACACTACAACAATTAACACTACAACAATTAACAATACAACAATTAGCAATACAACAATTAACAACACAACGGGAAAAAACGAAGGATAGGAGTGCAAAGTAGAGAAAGGGTAAGCAAGTCACGACTAATAGATACATTAAAAACAAATTTAGTTCGTAAGTACAAATTTCACCAAATGCAAGCTTGGGCAAGGCAGCAAAATAACAACAAAAGACAATCCCAGACCCCACCGAGACAACACACAGCCCTTAATACAATTGCATGTTAAAATGTAACTGTCGATACACGGGTGTGGATCAAATTTACAAATCACACTTACAAATGTGATTGTATCCAACACCAATCTTCTGCTTCAGGATACCATCATCAACAATCATCACCAATATCTACCATCGTTAACAGTGATCATAGAGAAGAGAGCAGGGAGGGAGGGATGGGGAAGAGAAGGGGAGAGGCAAAGAAAGGTCGAGGGTGATTAAGAGATGGCACGGGGAGAGAGGCGAGAACGATACGGAAGGCAAATGAAGATAGGGTGACACAGAAGGATAGATAGGAAGAGAGAGGGAGGGAGGTAGGATAGAGAGAGAGAGGATAAAGGGAGAGATTAGGAGATGGAACAAGATGCGAGAGAGAGAGAGCGTCTCTCTCTCTCTCGCTCTCTCCGAGCCCGTGTGGATTCTCATCGATTGGCTACGGCAGAGGCCGATTCAAGTTAATTCCTCGCGTTTCTGGAACTAATCATCACCTTGTCCAATCCATGGAGGGTGGGGGGCGCGGAGGAGCCCCCCTTCTTGAAGCAGAGAGCCGCTGCTCCCCCGCGCTCTATCTCTCTCCTCTACCCCCCCTCCCTCCCTGCCTGTGCGTTGTCTCTACGATCCCTCCTCGTGGCCCTCCGCGCACCTCCACCCATGGTAGCCTCACTGAGTCTCAAGACACTTTTCCAGCAGGGTCCTGCCAGGTTTTCACTGTGTGTGGGGGGGGGGGGCGGGCGATGTTGCAGTGTGGTCCCAATCGAGAGTGCTTTGGCGGAGATACGTGTCCAGCATTCGGATGTTTGATCGATGCCAGTTGCATTGCACTGGGAGGAAACCGGAGAACCTCTGCAGTACAGCACCCGGACACACAAATTCCACGCACCCTTACGCTCACTCTGCATCTCAGTCGGAGAATGAACTCACCTCGGCTATTCTAGTTACCAAGTGAAGCCTCGCAAGCTACTGGTTATTAGCTTGTGTTTGTCAGATGCGACCTCAGAGGCGACCACAGATGACGATAGCTCGTCCAAGTGGCGGATATCACCACACGCGCGAATTTGGAGTGGCAGCCAAATAATCTAAACGCAAATTATTATTAAACGCGGAGGGGGGCAAATCCAGAGGATCCCGGAGAACAATCGACCGCGACCGTCACGGGGAGAATATCTACCATCCGCACGGCTGGCTATGTACGGTGTGAAAGAAGTTCGACATACGTCCAAACAGCACGCAAACTCCACTCAGAAAGGAGCCCGAGTCCGGGATCGAACTCGGAGGCCTCTTGCTGCACCAGCACCGCCCCGCGCTGTGCGCGTGAATCACCGCGTGCGGAGCTCTCCGCTTGCACCAAGCCTCGGATCGAGCAGCGGCCTCGGGAGCGATTAACCGGGTCGCTGGGAGGGGTCGCTAATTCATCGATATAGAGGATCGCGGAGCTTGGGCAGTTGTGGCGACGGTTGGCCCGCGTGGCTGCTGCCGCCTGGCCGCTGGCGTGTGGCTCCTCCTCGCGCCTCTGAGTCGCTCTCTCTCTCTCCCTGGAGGCGAGCAAGCCGACACTGCGCAGCGCCGTTACGAGTCGACGCTATGATGATGATGATGATTTTTAAGGAGAACGGGCGAGGAGGAGCCGCGTCTTATGGAATCGCGAGCGCATCGACGTCGGATTTGTGCGGCACGAAAAAATATTTCCATTAGCATCGCAATTTAGGGTGAGTCACGCATGAAATTGTCTTTTCAGGTTTGTGTGCGGTCCCCTCTCTCTCTCTCTGCGTAATGCGCGACGCTCACTCGCCGTCTGTGCGCCCCGAATCGGCGCGCGTCCCATCATTTTGAAAGGTCCAGAGATGATTTCGCCCTCCCACTCTTCATTGCGTCTCACGGCCGACGCGATGCGCCCCGAGTGGGAGATTCACTCGCGCGGACTATGAACACGGAGCGAGCGCGCGCGTGCGTGTCCGCGCGTGCGTGTCCGCGCGTGCGCTTGCGTGCGTGCGTGTGCGTGTGTTGGGTGAGGAGCGGTCGTGTAGTGGTTAGTGCGCCCGTGCTACAAATCCGGCTACCCGAGTTCGATTCCTGCTCACGGTCAACACCAGTGACGATTGTCTGAAGGGGTCCCGGGCCCTCCCCTCGGTCGACAGCGGTGTGTAGCAAACATCGCCACTGGGGAGACAAAGGCGGGCGAGCGCAGTGCTAGCCCACCCACTCCCTCGCGTACTGTTCCGGCCTTCATAGGTGCTCGCTAACAGCACTTGCCCCAACAGCCTGTTAAGGCTACACGAGAGACCTTTGTCTGTGTGTGTCCCATTGAACCTTCACCAACCTCACCCCCACACGATGCGACCTCCCGACCTCTCTGCCCCCCCTTTAATGGCGAGAAGAAGTGGGGAGGGTGCGGGGTAACAGGGGGGGGGTGACAGGGGGTGGGGTAACAGGGGGGGGGGGGGGGGTAACGGGGGGGGGTGCGGGGTAACAGGGGGGGGAGTTGGGAGTGGATGAATGAGTTAGTGAGTCGGTGGACGAGTAGGTGAATGGATGAGTGGTTGAGTGAATGAGTGGGTCGGGGAGTGGGTAGGTGAGTGACGTGCACGCGTGTTTGTGTGCGGGGTGACAGGGGGAGGGATTGAGGGGACTGCTGTCCGTTCTCCTTCTCTCTGGTTCAGCCTCCCAGAGGGAGGGGCGGACCCTGGTGGGGGTGGGTGGAGCGGTCGGATGCCGCGCGCACCCCCACGCCGCGCTACACAGAGAGAGAGACACTGGCGACGTTTGTCTTTTAATCCAGCAGCTGGAGTCACGTCTTCGACGTCGATTTAGTCGCTGCTTGGCCCGGCGGGAGCACATTCGCCGCTTGTTACAGAGGTTCGCAGTTCTACTCCGGTAGACCACCCTGGTCAATGCCGCGTGACTCAAGCGACGCGCGGTGAACGTGAGGTTCCGCGACGTCGTTCGAGACAGGGGGTCCCATAACGCGCCGGCGTGTTGGTCCAGAGCTGGCACAGGGGACAGCTGCCACTAGGGGTGCCCTTCGGATGTTTGGGATGGAATGGGAATGTGAGTAACAATATCAACAAGAGCATCATCGTCGTCACGGTTATGAGTGTTGTTGTTGCTGTGAGTCATGTGCAGCAGCTCGTCCTGGTCACCTGCGAGGCTCTGTCGCCACCACGCGGTCGAACTGCGTCAGCTCACGGTTGTTGATTGAGCGCGAGTGGGTTCACGAGTGGTCGAGTTCGTGAGTGGATGAATGAGTTAGTGAGTCGGTGGACCAGTAGGTGAATGAATGAGTGGTTAAGTGAATGAGTGGGTAGGTGAGTGACGTGCACGCGTGCATGTGTTTGTGTGTGTGGACACGACATGAGGGGGATGGCAACACGATCCAGACTTGAACCGGTGTCTTGAAAAGTCACAAAGTATTTATTTACCAACACGCGACTCAACACAGGCGGCAGTGGTGATGCCACTGTCACTGCTGTTGTTGCTGCCTTAGCACGGCTCAGCAACGCCGCTTTCATCTCTTCCATGGCCATGGAGGAGAGTGGAGTGATGGTGGTCGGTGTGGGCTGGTCACGGCTCCAGGTTGAGGCGACGACACCCGGCCCGGGTTTTGCACAGACCAAACCTGGGCACGTGTCTCGGTCAGCACGAGGTCGATCAACAAAACCGTGCAGTTTACTGCAATAAAGTTCAATACAAGAGCTGGGTGAAAATCGATTCCTGCCACCCCGAGCACAGATACTGCTTGCCGGACCGGTGCCAAACCTATCCCGGTTCCAGTTATAAAACTCAATAGATTCCGCTCCCGAGTTTTCCAAGCTGGAGTGGTGATGTCTGCAGGTTGATTCAGTCAGAAATTAGAGTGTGAAGCCTTTGGCTTCAGATCCCACAAAGAGACGCACAGACTCACAGAGACCCACACACTCACGCAGAGAACCCATAGTCACATTAGTCGCATAGACACACAGACTCATACAGAGACATAGACTCACACAAACCAGGGACTCACACAGAGACCCAAAGAGAAACTGCCAAACAGTGGCTTCATCATCATCACCACGACCACCCACAATTACCCCATCATCATCATTACAGATTGTCATAGTCCTCACCACTGCCACCACCAGTGATTATCCTAATCATCATGATCACCGTCATGATCTTCATCGCATGTCCCTTCCCAACATTCCGGTCATCAGCAAATCCAACTTGCACGTGGCCGTCACGTGGGACTAGAGGCGCCTGTGGTGGCGTCAATGCGGAGGGCAACAGGGCGATGTCTGCCTGTGCAAACTCCTCCTCCTGGAGCTACACCCCAACCAACACAACAACAACAACACACAACGCCCGGCCGACGTTTTAAATAAAATCACGACGTTTTACAAAATACTCTTATTAAAAATGGAGAGCGAGGGAGAAAAATATATAGAGCATTAAACCACAGGCAAAGAGATCAAGTATTTGCTACAAAAACATAACTTTAACCATAAAAAAATTCAAGCTGGTGTTCAAGAAACATTGTGTCGAAGCTCTTGGCGACGGCAAGCCGCGTCAGAAGGCGCATCCTCGCCTGCCCTGAACGCCGCGGGCGCAACGCCGGCGACGTTCGCGCAAAGTCCCGAACCTCGCCGCTTGCACCGACAGGCAACACGAGCCCGGCACGCGCGGCGACATCTCATCTCGGCCGAATTGAGCTCTCAGCGCCACCGTCTTGAGACGTTTATGATAATAATCATAAATCATTATAATTATAGCAGAAACTCTCTCCCTCGTGTGGTCACTCCAGCCCGACGGTGGCGAAACGCCTGTGCAAAACCAACAGCTGCATCACCACCGCCACCACCGCCACCACCGCCACAACCACCACAACCACCACGACCATCACGGCGTCCACATCGTCAGCCGCACAGCGAATAAGGACGTGATGCTAACGTTCGCGTCGCCCGTTCCAACAGAGTCACCGGCTTTCCCCATGAGCGATTGAACAGCGCTCGTCACCCGGTTGGGATGCGGAGCTGGCGCCTGGGGTCACGTGCACAGCGAGCGGCTCGCAACCTCGGGCAGTGACCCCGGCGGTCTGCAAGCCGCGTTATCCGTGGCCTGCGAGAACTCGCGTTTACCCGCGGCCGAGCTCATCCTGTTATCCGCATCTTCACTCAGGACATGCGGCCACAGTCGGATCTGCCTGCTGATTCATTCATTTGATTGTCCTCGCGTGCGTTCTCCACAGCGACCCCAATGGCAATTCTGCGCTGTATATCGCAGTGTTTTGCATCGAACTAAGACCCATATCTAACACAAAGTGTGGACCTTGCCGATAAATATCCGTCAGTTCACCAGCATTGGCTCAAGCAGGCCTAGCTCTGCTGAGATACTGAATGTGTAATCCGGTGAAGAGTTTGCCTGTTTTAAACCAATGCTGCTGAAGTGATGCACTCACAGAAGGCTGCGAGTCTGGAGGGAGGTGGGCACGATGCCCACGCGGAGGGGACCCTCGGCGTGGGTCCTGAGCTCTCGTTCTCTCGTCCCACGAGTGTCATCTCTGCAGGCCTCACATCTCCATCTGCTCAATCTCCCGCATCTATCAGATCCTCACCCAGCTGCCACCGAGACCTCCACTCACGCCGACTCGACTATTGCAACTGTCTCTAAAAACTGCCTCCCCACGTACCTCGCCTCCCCACGTGCATCTCCCCACATCCCTCCATCGGCTGCCAATTAGATTCCAAGTCAATATCAACATCTTGAAGAACCTCCTTGGACTCGACCTTCCTACATCTCCCCTCTCATCTCACTCTACTCCCCTCCACGTACACTCCTGCCTCTCCCCTATTATCTCGCTCTGCTCCCCTCTACTCTGCCCCAGAACTAAGGCTTTCTGTCAAAGCTCAGGGGAGGTCGCTCACTCTCCTCTGCTGCCCCCAGCCTTCTCCCAGCAACCCGCGCTGTCGACTGCCTGCGTCTGTTCAAGTCCTGGCTCCAGACCTTCCTCCTCTGCCTATTGCTGCCTGCCTCCCTCTCTCGACATCAAACGAGCAAATACATTTCCCAAGGATGTCCACTTCCCACAGTCCTGTGCAGCATTTCGAGACGTGGCCGCGTGCAGGCGGTCTCGAAATCCGTGCCACGATTGTGCTGAGTATCACGACAACGGAGATAACGACTCAAATCCGCAAAATTTATTATCTGCCAACTGCCCCCCCCCCCCTCCACATGATTGCGGAAAAGAGGAGTTTCGCGGCGTCGTGAACATCAGGGGGTGGAATCCCGTGACTCCCGGGACGCGCACCGGCGGAGCGCGCGAGTCGCGAGTCGCGAGTCGGAGCCACCTCCTGCTGCTCGCACATCTCCCGTTAACGGCCCTCCAGATCCAGCGGTGGAAACTCCACATTCCTATGGCAGGGGCGAGTCTATCTACGGCGCAGCCACTGTTGACGTCCCCACAATGGTGGTACTTGGCGGTACTCGTTTTATCGACCACGCAGCGAAGGGACGGTGATGATGGGCCGAGTCGAACCTTCCCCAGCCAGGGTGCGAGCTCGCCGCGTTCTGGTTGCGGGCCGCTGGCTCTGCCAGCGAGCCACCGCCAGGCCACGGCGGCGTTCCTCCCTCTGATCTCTGCGGCCCGCGGTTCGTGATGTCGCCTGTGCCCAGCAGACTGGGCCGGCAAAAACGACCTTCGAGGAATTTACAAAGAGCGGTCTCAGCCATCCGTGTCCACTGGGGGGGAGAGGCACACGGTCGGCTTCAACGGGGGGTGGCATGGGGTGGGTTTAAAGGGGCACGGTTGGGTTTAAAGGGGCACGGTTGGGTTTAAAGGGGCATGGGGTGGGTTTAAAAGGCACACGGACGAGTTTAAAGGGACACGGTTCAAAGGCACATTAAAGGGCATATTAGCATCAGCCGAGATTTCTGTTGACACATTACATTTTAAAGGCATATCCTGAGTTTCAGTACACGTGTTGCTGCATAAGGCTGCGTGTTGGGGTTTAAGGGCATGTTTAGGGGTTCAAGGGTTTAAGGCATTTCTTGGGGTTTACTGCAGTTTAAAGGGGTCAGAGGGGCACGTGTGGCCATGCAGGAGTTTGAGGGTCAGAGCGTCTCCCCCTCTCTCCCGGACTCTCCACCGCGTCCCCCACAGCCAGAACCACAACACGTACGCTGGTTCGTTTCTTATTTTCTATCAACTGGAAAGTTCCTCTTAAAAATATAAATACAGCGGTGACGATACTTACAAAACCACTAAAATAACGGGGAGGGAGATTCCCGAGTGGAAAGAAGCGAGGGGACGTGGAGCGCCGAGTCCACGCGAACTGCGCTCGGCTACACCAGCGGGGGCGGCAGCGCGGCGATTCCAACAACAACAAAGACAGCGACGCTCTCGAGCCACCGGCGCGTTGCTCGCATGTCCGACGATCGCCGAGGATCTTCGCTGCGATCGACCGATCGGGAGGGGCGGGCGGGAGTCGCCCTCGGCGGAACGGTCGATCGCCGGAGCCTAGCGGCGGCGGCGTCAGCCGTCGTCCATGCTGAAGCTGCCCTGCCGGCTGAGCGAGCGCGGCGAGAACGGCGAAAGCAGCGAGTCGGAGAAGTCGTCCTCCAGGAGCATGTCCTCCAGGCGCGACGTCGGGTCCGGCTCGGGGGAGTAGACGCCCGGCAGACGCTCGTCCGCCGCGAAGCCGCCCGACGCTCCCCTCGCGTCTCCGCCGCCGCCGCCGCAGCAGCCGGCCGCCGCCGGGCCGAAGCTCGGCGTGCCGTCGACGGGGTCCGGCGTGCCGCGGCCGCCGCCGCACGACCCGGGGGCCGAGCGGAAGAAGTCGCCGTCGCGGCGAGCGGCGGCGCCGTCGTCGCCGCCGCCCGGCGTCTCCCGCTTGATGGGCGGCACGTCGGGCGGCACGGAGTAAGCGATGGGCACGCCGTGAGCCTGGGCCTGCATCTCCAGCTCCTGCGGGGGACGGAAGAGGAGAGAGGGGTCGGTGGCCGCGCCGGTCTAGGCACGAGCCTGGCGCGGCTACGGCGGGGGCGCGGCCGTCGCTCGTAGCGGAGCCTCGCGGTAATTCGACGACAAGGGCGGCCGGGGGAGCGCGGCGACGCCGCTCCCACCTGCAGGCGGAGCAGCAGGCTGCGGTTGGTGTGCTCTAGGCGCCGCTGCCTCAGCTCCATCTCCTTGGCTCTCTGCTGCTCCTTCTGCATGCGGCGGATGTAGTCGACGGACGCCTTGAGGATGGTACCCTTGTTCCAGCGCGTGTCCCTGCAATGCGCCGCATCGCGCACGCTTTGGATTTGCGCCATCCCAGAAAACGACAACGGGCTCGGTTTAGTGCGGTGACACGGCACGCGCGGACACGGCGACGCGCAGATACACGGACGAACGGACACGTAGATGCACGGACGCATGTGCACGTAAACGCACGGACGAACAGACACATAGATGAATGCGCACATGAACAAGCGGTGAGGGAGCCCAAACCAGCATCAACAATTGCCCAAGCTCTGTGCTCCTATTGGAATGTTTGTCTAAGTCCATGACTGAGTGTTCATACACACGGCAGGAAACCGGAGCACTTCGGGGAAAACCCATGAGTGCAAGGGGGTACTACTGCCATCATACCCTGGCCATAAGCGAGGAGATGGCGACCTCGAGACCCACGGGTAGGAAGGGCATTTCCACAAGCCGGCGTGTGATCTACCAACTCTTCCTGCTTCCACAGCGCTGGGCTACAGGCCAACTCAGTCTACGTGAGCCTATGGGTCTCTGTGCGAGTCTATGGGTGTCTGTGCGAGTCTGTGGATCTCTGTGCGAGTCTGTGGGTCTCTGTGCGAGTCTGTGGGTCTCTGTGCGAGTCTATGGGTCTCTGTGCGAGTCTGTGGGTCTCTGTGCGAGTCTGTGGGTCTCTGTGCGAGTCTGTGGGTCTCTGTGCGAGTCTGTGGGTCTCTGTGCGAGTCTGTGGGTCTCTGTGCGAGTCTGTGGGTCTCTGTGCGAGTTTATGGGTCTCTGTGCGAGTCTGTGGGGCGCTAACTTAATTAACAAAACATTTACCACATTTGCCAATAACACTGCGACCTTAAAATGAAATAAAAAATATATGGCAACATTTCTGGAAGTAGGCGTTCTTCATAGCCCATGCAGAAGGGATGTTGCCCAAAACGTCGCCTATTATTATGTTTTTTTTTTATTTCAAGGCCACACACGGACACGGACACAGGGCTGTTGTTGGCTCTTAGCGTGTCGAGCCGCTGTTGTTGTTGTTGTTGTTTGTTGTTGTTGTTTGCTGTTGTTTATTTGTTGTTGTTGTTGTTTGTGCGTCGCTGCGTGCTCTGTGTGAGTCGCTGGGAGCTGGCGACTCACGGGTCGCTCGACTTGGGGATGAGCGTCCCCAGCTCCTTGATGCGGTCGTTGATGTTGAATCTCCGTCGTCGCTCAACTGCCGGGGACAGACATGGGGTTAGAGGGGTCCCAGCGGATCGCGCGTGTGCCACCACAGCGGCGTTGCCTGTGCCCTGTGGCAAGAAAGGCCTGGGTTCGAGTCCTAACTCGTGGGCCTTTCTGCGTGCAGTTTGTACGTCCTCTGCATGGGTTCGCTTCCGGTTCTCCTGTTTCCTCTCACAGCTAAATAACACTCACACAGTGGAATCGGTATCAGCCCAAATATCCCAATGCTAATAAATCACCTGCATATTACTCGACGGAGATGACACACCTTCAGCAGAAGCCATGCCCGCTGTTGCTAAAGCTTGACAGAATCCTGGTGGTGGGCCTACCCTTACACGCTCGCCTTGGAAGTAGCGCAGCGCATTCGTCACGCAGGAGGGTGCCGCTGCGATTCACAGACGCGGCCTGCGGCAGCTTCACCATGGGGACACGGCTGCTGCTGCTGCTGCTGCTGCGGCTGCTGCTGCTGCGGCTGCTGCTGCGGCTGCTGCTGCTGCCACTGCTGCTGCTGCTGCTGCCGCTGCTGCGGCTGCTGCTGCGTGCGATTCCACCTGAGTCATTGGCGTTGTGATATTTCGGTCTCGGCATATTTTGACACGATGGCCGACTCGCTTCGAACGACGCCACGGGAGCTCTAACGTCCCACTCCGAGGAGATGGCGCGTGCCGCGATTACCGCCATCACGCAACGCCGCGTTAGCCACGGCCGCCTGCCCCATTCGAACCGCAAACCTTTGCAACGAGTTGCGAACGGAACACGCTGCTGCCGGGACGCGTCTCCGCCCCGTGAGTACCCACACTTCACCCTCGCCACGCGCCGCCTGCCCCTGTGTGCCTGCAGAGCGACTCGTACTCAGGTTGTGGTTGTCCTTCTTCTGGCGCTCCTTCACGATGGCTCTTGCTTCAACTTCTGCCGGAAAAAGCCCGGAATGAGAGACGCACACACTCGCGCTCTCTCACACTCGCTCTCTCGCACTCGCTCTCTCGCACTCGCTCTCTCGCACTCGCTCTCTCTCACCTAGCTCTCTCGCACTCGCACTCTCGCACTCGCTCTCTCCCACTCGCTCTCTCACACTCGCTCTCTCAAACTCGCGCACGCGTGCGCGTGTGGCTGCGTGCGACTCAGCCCCAAACGAGTACCTGGCGCGGTGCGTAAACATCACCGCTGCGGAGACGAAGGCCACCGGGCGTGGTACTGACCACCGACCCCATGCCGGCCTTCACGGGTGGTGCGCGCTAACGGCGCTTGCCCCACCAGCCTGTGGAAGGTCACCGGGGGGGATCTTTGTCTGTGTGTGTGCGCACGCCCACGCGCTCGTACCGGTCACCTCCTGCTTGACGTTGTCCAGCGTGGCCGGGCACGAGGAGCTGGTGAGCGCCACGGCCGGCACTGCGAGCGCCTGGCCCCCATAGCCGTCGTAGAGGCTGCTCGACAGCGGCAGCTGGGGGCACGCACGGGCGAGTGAGTGACAGGTGAACACGGACAGACATACAGAGACACAGAGGTGAACACACACACACACACGTAAAGACAGAGAGACTGACGAGGACAGAGACACAATGATACACACGCGACGCACACACGTGACACGCATACGTGATGCAAACGTGTGACACGCACACGTGACGCACACACGTGTGGCACGGACCGTGTTGGTGACTTCGAGGCGGGCGCCTATGCCCGTGTAGGGCTCGTCGTTGTAACTCGACTCCAGGCTGATGATGTCATCGATCACGTCGTCCATCTACACGCCGGAGACACACCGCGGTCACCGCATGGCATCGCCTTCACCGTCCCGGCGTGGTGCTGCCAGCACGACGAGGCATTTACCATATCGGTGTGGCAGGTTGGCAGACTCCACGAGGTCGGCTGCTGCTGCTGCTGAGCCCCGCTGAGCTCGCGCTCGGAACTCGAGCCGATGTTCAACATGGCCATGGGGCTGTTGGGGGCGCTGCTTCCCACGCTGGTGTGCAGCTGCTGCTGATGCTGCTGATGATGCTGCTGCTGATGCTGCTGCGGCAAAGGCAGGGAGCCCCCCGTGGCCTGCCCCCCACCCGGCTGAGCCTGCGGGGAGCGAGCCAGCGACTGGCTCGCCACTTTGTACCCGAGCGTCGTCGACAGGAACTGCTTGAGCTGCTGCCGCTGGGACTGCTGGATGTGGTACCGCGTCGGGTTCTCCAGGTGAGTCTGGACCTGCGAGCGAGAGCCAGGAGTAAAGTTTAAAGAGGTAATTTTGTTTCACGAGGTGAGAACGCGAGAGGCCAGGGGAGGAGGGGGGTTCTGGGTCGTCAACCACGACGAGATGGAAACCCCTTTGTGTTAGAGAACAGCCCACGAAGCAGATATCACAGAGCTGCATCTGAGATCCCTTCTTCAAATTGACCTCTGGTCCATACACAGCAGAGAGCAGCACTTTCTGCCGTGTGAGAATAATGTTCGTCACATGACCCTCAAACCGATATCTTTAATTCCCAGAATTTCACCAATTTGTGTAAAGCCAAAGCAACAAAGATCTATGGGGATCTGTGTGAGCCTATGGTTCTCTGAGCGACACATTTCTAATCGGGCTAAGACTATCAACTACACACATGAGGTCCCGGTTTTATTACAGTTGGCTGAAACCCGGACTCGAACTCAGCTACTCTGACCTCTGTGCCACCCGGCCACTGCTCGTAATTTGGATTAGAAACAAACTTGCGGACGAGTGAACGTCGCTGTTCCCAGTCGTGGGACCCGGACCGGAAAACCGGATTATCTTCCAGCCCGAGAATTAGAAACCCGCTCGCCAATTAACCCTCCTACTCGCCTCTAAGCTCTGGCTCTGCGAGCTCTGACTACGAGCCAGTGTTTCTCAGCGACCGTGAGCGCCGGTTTAACTCGTTCGCGGTGGGCCGAGCAGTTCCACGCATCGCCACTTGTGAGGCGGGTGAACATTGGTGACCTCGCAAGTCGCCGATCACTCGCGAAGCGGTCCTAAAAGGTCGCTGTTGGCGTTCTCGCAGATTCCCGAGTCTACCCCTAAACAAGACGGCGGGCGTCGCGTGAGCCGCTCCCCCCCCCCTCTCACCTTCAGCACCTCCACGGGGACGGGCGGCAGCGGGGGCCGTGCCGGCAGGCTCATGGAGATGGCCGGGCTGGGGGGCGGCCTGGTCACCAGCGGCAACAAGTCCGAGCGGTGCTGCCCCGTCAGCGATCCGCACTGCGTGCCTTGCTGCTGATGGTAGTGCTGCTGCTGCTGGTACTGGTGCTGTAGCTGCTGCTGCTGCTGCTGCTGTAGTTGCTGGTGCTGCTGCTGCTGCTGGTAGTGCTGCTGCTGCTGCTGCCGCCTCTGTTGCAGCTCCCTTCTCTCTTGCTCCTGCAGCTGCTCCCGCATGAGCTCCTGGCGGAGCTGCACACGGGATGACATCGCGCTGCCGCTGCCGCCGCCGGTGGCGGTGGCGGTGGTGGTGGCGGTGGTGGCGGCGGTGGTGGTGGTGGTGGTGGTGGCGGGGCGCGCCGACGGACACACGCACGGGTGGACGGACACACGGGCGTGGGAATCCTCCCTGCCCCGATCCGGTTCGCGGATTACTCCTGCAGAGGGGAGAGGGGGGGTAGATGGGGTAGGGGGGGGGGCACGGAGGGGGGAAGGTGAAAGTCACACTAATGGCGCTGGCTCGGGTACCACGGAGAGCGACAACGTGCGGCTCACGCACGGCCCATGGGAGGGCCTCTACCAAAGGCCGCTTGAGGGAGGCCCTCCACAGTGGATTTGGCCTACTCATCCACAACGCTACTATACACCTTGAGGGTCACGGAAATAATCTGACAGAGCAAATGAGACGGAAATTAAGAGACTGACAGTACAAATGGCACAATACAAACGGGACAATTTAAACAACAACAAAAAACATTGATTCTAGAATTTATATCTGTCACAATCTTAACAGCTAAACAAACTACGGAATAATATTAAATTACTTCACCTAAACAGCACTCATCCTGAGAGCGGTCACGATCTCTGTGTGTCTTCCAATTGCTGTGGGCATCACGTCACAAGATGAATATTGCTTTAGTTCAGAACCCGCACAGAAAGTAGCGCACCACCCTGTGTCAGAAAACTGTCTCAAATCACGGCTGCTTGAGCCGTCACTTCACACCGGCCTCGACGCCTCTGCACAGAAGTTGTGAGTTGACTCGGCACATCATCCCTTCCTCCAGGGTGGGGGGGGGGGGCTTGCTAAAATGAGCACCACGTTGTAGCAAAGTCCCTCATTAGCCTTGCAGGACTGTAAACAGGAGATGAGCACCAAGTCTCAATGCTCATTTGAGCAGCGGTATGTGGCTCTGACTTGTGACTGAAGTTGCTTCAACGGGCAACTTTATCTCCACTAATAGCACACATAGCCCACTTCTGACAGGCCGATGCCAACGTTCAGAATGTCGGTGGCTGTGTCACCTTGTGCTACACAGGGACAGCTGCCGTCAGGGGGTCCTCTAAGCCGGGCATTGGAATGGTGGCGATGAGATGCGACGTACGGCGCTGCGGCATTGATGCGAGCAGCCTGTACACGGTGATCCTGAACGTAGTTCACCTTCTCAGAGCTGGACACCCGCAACTTTTGTCTCTGATGTATTTTGTAGTCGTTGGTGACTGAGACCACCGACTCTCCGCACCTGAGAACCCGGGTGGCTGAGACTCAAGACTCCAACCCACGATCTCAGCCGTGCCATTTCCGCCTCCCTGGCACGGCCATTGTGAACCCTCTGAGCCAAGGGCTCACCTCAAGAGCCTCAAGCGCGAGGAGGATGTGCATCGGCTTCGAATTCGTTTTATTCGGTCCCTTCGGGCGACAATCCCCGCCCGGCATTGTGAGCACGGCGCGCAAACCCCGAGTGTGGGGGACGCACCGTCGGTCCGTCCCTCGAGCAGCCACAGTTGAACAAAGGAGCACAGCAAAGCCTTCAAGACAAACCCTCCTAATTTCCCCGGCCCGCCTCTCGGGAGAAGGCAACAGTTCTGGGAATCCGACGCAGGGCTCCACTGGGGTTGGGCCCGAGAGTTAATTGATAAAGTCAGACGGGTGGAGGCGTGGGGGGGGAGTTCCTGTACAGCCACGGCGATTACTGTGACATGGCTAATTGCAGGATGGGGCATTGTGGGGAGTGAGTGGGTGGGTAGGTAAGTGGTTGGGTGAGTGAGTGGGTGGTTGGTGGTTGCGGTGGGAGACATTGGGAGCAGGAGCAAAGAGGGATGACCGACAGGTCTGAGAAGGGGAAAACTTCCCGTGGAGTTTTGTACATTTTCTTGCAGTGATCTGTTCCCCGGCGTAACCCCCCGATTGCGCCCGCGGCGTCGCGGCGCCACGAGACGAAGGACCCGCTCGAAGGCCTGTGCAGCAGCACGGCCCTTCGTGCGAGAGAAGGGCCCGCAGAAGCGACGGATACATTTCGTTTCATTCACACCGTGTTCGACCACTACACTCCAGGGACCCACACACTCACCCACACACTCACCCATACTCACCCACCCACACACTCAACCACACACTCACCCACACACCCACCCACACACTCACCCACCCGCTGACCCAGTCACCACACTCTAGTTCATAACAATTCCCTTTCTGATTCTTCCCTCGTATCGCTCCTTCGTCTCAAAGTCTATTGAGTTGGCTACGTTTGAGTTTTGTTTATTTGTTACATGGTCCCATTCAGCCAGTTGCCTGGCTATTTCATGCGGAGTGGGTGAGCGCAGCAGCAAAAAAACAAGCACATTGACATCGCAGAGTACAGGATCCTTAAGGTATATTGCGCAACTTATTTACATCCATAATGAAACCGTTATAATAAGAGCCAACCAACTAGCATGGCTGGCTATGTACGGTGCGAAAGAAGTTAAACATACATAACTTTCATATAGTGCTGTCTGTTGTTCGCTGCGTGAAGTTTTCACACCTTTAGCCTGTGCTCAGTAACTGTGTTGATTTTAAAACCGGGTCCTCGAGTGATGGGCTTAGTCGATCACCAATGGCTCACGGAGACTCACAGATTCACATAAAGCCCCACAGACTCACGCAGAAAGCCCCACAGACTCGCACAGAGAGCGGGTAGTGTGACACACCCCACCACACACGGCACCGCTGAGAAGCCCTCATCGTCGCCGTGACAGTGAGGTCACGGCAGGTCTCGCCGGGCGGGAGATGCGCCGCCTGATTACCCCTCGCCTCTCGCGGGCGACGGGGCCAGCCCGGGTCACGCCGCGCCGCCCGCGCCGCCCACGCCGCCGCTCGCCAGCTGCGGAAACAGCCGCCCGGGCGCCCAGCACCAGGAATGCGGATCGCGAAGGCGCCGCGCGCGGAGCGTCGATTTGTCGACAGCGTGCCGCCATGCGGGGGCCCCCCGTCACCGCGACCCCCACGTCACCGCGGCCCCCGCCCGCGGCCCCCGCGGCCCCCGCGTCACCGCGGCTTCTCGCCCCGTCGCTCCGCCGCGAGGACGCACGACGCGTGCCGCCCGAGACCGGAGCCGCAGGCATCACGACGCCACCGACCGCCACACCGCCTCGCTGCCATTCACAGGGACATTACTCTGGACATATATAGGGATATTAGTCTTGGCATTTATTAGGGCATTGGATTTGATTAGGATGCGGCTGGCACTATGTGCAGGGCATGTGAGGAGCTGCGTGGTCTGTTGAGAATGAGAAGCAACTTCAAAGGACCTCAGAATTAGTTCTGTGGTGTCATCTTTTCCTGGAGGTCATTCGAACTCAAGGTGGGGCAGATAAACGGCCATCGTTCATCTTCGCCGTTCAGCAATGCGTGCCTACACCACTAGGTGGAGACAGGAGGGACTGGCAGAGGAGGGAGACGTGGGGAGTGATTTGGCACTTGCAACACGAGTTGCACTGGCATTTGAGAATGTGATAATGGACCAAATCGCTCGCAACTTAAACGAAACAGATGGATATACAAACAAATAGCCAGACGAGGAATACACACAGTTGTATGTACCATACAGCCAGGTCCAGGGATAGATGGACAGAGCGATGGGTAGATCGGTAGAAGGATAGGCAACGTACAGATGGATATGGAGTTAAACAAGGCAGGAGTTATACCTCTATAATACTGGAGAATGAGTCAATGCAATGGCTGGCAACCCACATTAGACAGAGAGATATCAGCAGGCAGACAGACACATTGACACAGATGCGTCATTTGACCATGACCAGGTAGGAGCCCATTGGGAGTACAGGGGGGGGGGGGGGGGGGCGCAGTGGTTAGCGCACTGCTCTGTTCCCAGCTCCGGCTAACATCAGTGGCGAATGATCATCTGAACTGGGCCTGGCCCCGTCCACTTCCATCAACTTGCACTGACCTGATTGGAGAAGTATGGCCAAACAACTGACACAACTCCTCATCCAGCAGTGGATGACACAATGGCTGTACATCATGGAGGTAACACAGTATCACGTATTCTATGTCACAGGAGACCACTGTATTTCAAGCGATACCTGGGTTCGAGTGAATTCCCCTAGCCACGTGATGCGTGTGTGCTTGCTTAGGTATGTGTGTGTGTGAGTCCTCACAGCACTTGCCCCATCAGCCTGCGTAGGCTACACGGGGGAGCTGTGTGTTTGTTGTGAGCGATGATGAAACGGCTTCGTGTGCAGGTGCCGGGTGTATCGTTGCACCACAGCAGGGGGGGGGGGGGTGAGGCGGCCTGAAGAGTCCTTCGTGCAGCAGTGGCTCGGCCACGGCCGATGTGACGGCGTGTGGGGGGGAGCGGTGGCGCAGTGGTTAGCACCGCTCCGCGCTACAAACCCGTCGACCCCGAGTTCTATTCCTGGTCACAGATAGTATCGGCCCGCAGCGTTACTTGAGCCAGTCGTGGGCCTCGCTTACGTCACCTCAGCCTTAAGCTAGCAACTGATCCAGTGCGTTGCAAGCTCAGGGAGACAAAGGCGGCTGGACCTGGTGCTGACCACCCCACCCCCTCGTGCACCGTGCCGACCTTCGTAGGTGCTCGCTAACACTTGCCCCAACAGTTTCTTAGAGGCTGTACGGGGGATCTTTGTCTTTGTAGTGCGTGTGTGTGTATAAATACACACTTGGTATGTGTGCTATGTGTTTGTGTGTGTGTATTTGCGTGTGCGGTATGGGTGTGTATGTATATGCGTATTTCACACGTGCATAGGGCGATCAAAAACGCACGTACTGTACCAATGTGTGCGCCCTGCAGATGAGAGTTTTCAATCAGTGCAGGTCACCCGCCGTGATGTATGGATCGGAAACTTGGAAAGTGAGAAAATAAAATGGAACAAAAGCTGAGAAGTGCACAAAGAAGTGATGACAGACGCATGCTTGGGATTACACTGGAGAGACCCAGAGAGTGAGAGACCGAGAGAGAGAGACCGAGAGAGCGAGACAGAGAGAGTGAGAGACCGAGAGAGTAAAACGCGGATTGGAGAAAGCACGCAGGGACATCGCCACGCTGCCTGTGAAGAGACGCGAGGCTTGGGCAGGAGGCGCAGGGCGAGAAGGTTGTGACTGACCACGAAGCTGCAGCCACAGGACGGAACGCGCCTGGGGGACGATCACTGCGGAGATGGAGCGATGGATTCGGCGCAGAGAGTAGACGGGTTGCTACACCGTGAGGCCATAAGAGATAGCGATGGTGTAGGGGGGCCTTCATCCAGCAGTGGACATAAAATGACCGATAACTTCTTTGAAAATAAAAACATTGAAGGCCATCAGCCTAATGACCTGGCAGATCCACGCTTCCCAGCAGCAATTGTTTAAGCGGACCAATCCCAGACCGGTTTTGACTTTTATAATTCTCACCAGCAGAGTGCAGCCTCCTATTTGTTATTTATTTGTCAACCCGAATCCATCGCGGATTACCAAGTCCCCGGAATGCGCAGAGCTCAGTAGCTGAGCTGGGGGGTTGAGCTTGGATAGCGCTCGCAATGGGCCGCCACCATGCATAACAGGTGTTATAGGCCAGTGTTGCCACGTGGTGCGCAGTAGAGGGCCGTGCAGCAAAAAGCACCGAGTTCTGTACGGTACTTCTCTAACGCTCCCGGCTTTCAAGCTGCACCGACCAGCGGGGGGAAGTCATGGCCAAACAACTCCCACCACCCTCGCAGCAGGGGACCACGCACACATCCAGCAGTGGAATGATCACGGCTGATGGCGATAAGCGAGACGGCGCGTAGTGCATCTTCCCCCAGTGGTGCCGTGCTGCCCTGCACTGGCGCTGTGATTTTTAAGATTTGGCAACTTTGGACCATGACGCCGGCGTACAGCAGCCTACCCTTGCTCATGACGCCAAGTGATCTTTAACATCCGCTGTGAAGCAGACGCCACGTGGTGTTGTTATGGTTCTTACATTCGCAGGATTAACCGGGATGACAACAGGATTCGAACCGTGAACCTCTGCTTTCAGTGGCAAATGCGCTACCGCTGGGCCGCATCAATGCCAAAATCCTGCACTTTGCTAAATACAAGTTCTGAGACTTAAAATATCGGTTTGTCGTCACTTAAAGGGATCTTAAGAGGCAGCTCAGTGATATCCGCTTCTGCGGTCCATTCTCTACTAACACGAAGTTTTTATGCGCCGCTCTGCGAGATTTCCGAAAGGATCCTTCGTCTCGTGACGGCAAGGGCAGCATGATGGGGATGTAGTCGGAGGAAAACTCCAATCTTTTCACATTATTATTGACAAACACTACCCACATCCTGCCGATGAGGCTCAGTTTTCCCGGCTTAAAACAAAACTTGCCGGTGGAAAACACCGGTTGGTGGTGGTGGTTTTGTGGGGTGTCTGTTGGTCTGTCGGCTGCGGCATGTGCAATGTTTGCTATGAGATAGGCGCCCTATAAATAGTCACTTTCACTGCCCCTCAGCTCCCACGTGTACAGTGTGACAGTGTGGCCACCCATATGGCCTCAGCTTCTGTTTCCACAGATGACCGGGTCCTGTTTTGATTGCCTATAAAAGTCTGATGAAAAAAATGTTTAACGGATTATCAATTTAAAATGTTGGTTTATCTCCAAATGTTATCCCGATCGTGTCAATTGGCGTCACGAGATAAATCTATTCGGAAATCTCGCCTTTGTGTGAGATAACTGGCCGTGGAAGTGGATGTCACCGAGCTGCCTCTGAGATCCCTGCTGATCCAAGGGGCACTCTGCTACTCAGAATGGCCCGCGGAAGCGGATATCACAGAGCTGCCGACTTCTCCAAGTGACCATTGGTCCGCACACACGGGAGAGGAGGCAGCACTTGCCCCACTTGCTCTGCACAATCGAGCAATGCTCGTCGCATGACAGTCAAACCAGCAGATGTACGACCACGTGCAGGAGCCAGGTCGAGTGGGACGTCGCATGGCTGTGAGGGATGGCAGCGGTGGTAGGGGTGGCGCTCATCCAGCAGTGGAGAGCCCATGGATACATTACGAGCACAGTGCTGTGCAGGAATGCGGTATGCATTCATTAAAACAGCGCGTAAGTGGAATGGCGCTGTTTGAAGTACGTTTCCCCATAGACATTGTACTCGTTATCGGTGGGGGGAGGGGGGTATATTGTCGAAAACAAATTAAGTGATTTCATATGTTATACCTGGATCACCAAAATACGTATACATTTAATTCTTAATAATACGATTAACATTACAAACTACTTCAGGAGTTTATTAACAAACAATAATTACGACTAAAACGATTACTACTTACAAAGATAGCTGAATGAGGAGTAGTAACCTGAGAGATTCTTGAATGCGTCTGTGCGCTGCTGCGTGACGAACAGCACTATGGGCGGGCCCAGGCACTGCCACTGGGTGTCTCCATCACGCGGTGATGCCCCCAGAAATACGTCAACATTCACTTTGACAATTGTTATCATTATCAATTGTTGAACAAAAAACATCATCTTGCATAATTTCGTGTTTTCTTGAGCGCCTCGCTGTGAAACGCACAGCGTAAGTGAGAAGTATGTCCCGAAAAGATGAATCGCGGAACTTACCAATTCGCGCTATGGGGGGGGGGGGGGGGGGCTCTAATCAATTGGCTCGGGAGAATGGGAGGCAGACCGGTAGATAAACTGATAAGTGGGTCGATTGATTGGCTCGTAGAATCTTGGAGGTAGGGCGGATGGTAGGCTGGTAGGTAAACAAGGGATGTAATCTGGTGTGTTGGTAGGCCGGTCGGTAGGTACAGGAAGTTAAGTTTGATGGTAGGTAGGCAGGTAAACTTGTAGGGTGGTCGATAACCTAGTAGGTGAGTTAGTATGGGAGTGAATGTGGAGTTTGTATGTTGCATGAGTTAGTATGGGAGTGAGTGTGGAGTTTGTATGTTGCATGAGTTAGTATGGGAGTGAATGTGGAGTTTGTATGTTGTATGAGTTTGTATGGGAGTGAATGTGGAGTTTGTATGTTGTATGAGTTTGTATGTTGCGTGAGTTTGTATGGGAGTGAATGTGGAGTTTGTATGTTGTATGAGTTTGTATGGGAGTGAGTGTGGAGTTTGTATGTTGCATGAGTTAGTATGGGAGTGAGTGTGGAGTTTGTATGTTGCGTGAGTTAGTATTTGAGTGAATGTGGAGTTTGTATGTTGTGTGAGTTTGTATGGGAGTGAATATGGAGTTTGTATGTTGTATGAGTTTGTATGTTGCATGAGTTAGTATGGGAGTGAGTGTGGAGTTTGTATGTTGCATGAGTTAGTATGGGAGTGAGTGTGGAGTTTGTATGTTGCATGAGTTAGTATGGGAGTGAGTGTGGAGTTTGTATGTTGCGTGAGTTAGTATTTGAGTGAATGTGGAGTTTGTATGTTGTGTGAGTTTGTATGGGAGTGAATATGGAGTTTGTATGTTGTATGAGTTTGTATGTTGCATGAGTTAGTATGGGAGTGAGTGTGGAGTTTGTATGTTGCATGAGTTAGTATGGGAGTGGGTGTGGAGTTTGTATGTTGTATGAGTTTGTATGGGAGTGAATGTGGAGTTTGTATGTTGCATGAGTTAGTATGGGAGTGAATGTGGAGTTTGTATGTTGCATGAGTTAGTATGGGAGTGAATGTGGAGTTTGTATGTTGTATGAGTTAGTATGGGAGTGAGTGTGGAGTTTGTATGTTGTATGAGTTTGTATGGGAGTGAATGTGGAGTTTGTATGTTGCATGAGTTAGTATGGGAGTGAATGTGGAGTTTGTATGTTGCATGAGTTAGTATGGGAGTGAGTGTGGAGTTTGTATGTTGTATGAGTTTGTATGGGAGTGAGTGTGGAGTTTGTATGTTGCATGAGTTAGTATGGGAGTGAGTGTGGAGTTTGTATGTTGTGTGAGTTTGTATGGGAGTGAATGTGGAGTTTGTATGTTGTATGAGTTTGTATGGGAGTGAATGTGGAGTTTGTATGTTGCATGAGTTAGTATGGGAGTGAATGTGGAGTTTGTATGTTGCATGAGTTAGTATGGGAGTGAATGTGGAGTTTGTATGTTGTGTGAGTTAGTATGGGAGTGAATATGGAGTTTGTATGTTGTATGAGTTAGTATGTTGCATGAGTTAGTATGGGAGTGAGTGTGGAGTTTGTATGTTGATTGAGTTAGTATGGGAGTGAGTGTGGAGTTTGTATGTTGTATGAGTTTATATGGGAGTGAATGTGGAGTTTGTATGTTGCATGAGTTAGTATGGGAGTGAATGTGGAGTTTGTATGTTGCATGAGTTAGTATGGGAGTGAGTGTGGAGTTTGTATGTTGTATGAGTTTGTATGGGAGTGAGTGTGGAGTTTGTATGTTGCATGAGTTAGTATGGGAGTGAGTGTGGAGTTTGTATGTTGTGTGAGTTTGTATGGGAGTGAGTGTGGAGTTTGTATGTTGTATGAGTTCGTATGGGAGTGAGTGTGGAGTTTGTATGTTGCATGAGTTAGTATGGGAGTGAATGTGGAGTTTGTATGTTGTATGAGTTTGTATATTGTGTGAGTTTGTATGGGAGTGAGTGTGGAGTTTGTATGTTGTATGAGTTTGTATGGGAGATGTGTGTGGAGTTTGTATGTTGTATGAGTTTGTATGGGAGTGAGTGTGGAGTTTGTATGTTGTATGAGTTTGTATGGGAGTGAGTGTGGAGTTTGTATGGTGTATGAGTTTGTATGGGAGTGAGTGTGGAGTTTGTATGTTGCATGAGTTAGTATGGGAGTGAGTGTGGAGTTTGTATGTTGCATGAGTTAGTATGGGAGTGAATGTGGAGTTTGTATGTTGTATGAGTTTGTATGGGAGTGAATGTGGAGTTTGTATGTTGTATGAGTTTGTATGTTGCGTGAGTTTGTATGGGAGTGAATGTGGAGTTTGTATGTTGTATGAGTTTGTATGGGAGTGAGTGTGGAGTTTGTATGTTGCATGAGTTAGTATGGGAGTGAGTGTGGAGTTTGTATGTTGCGTGAGTTAGTATTTGAGTGAATGTGGAGTTTGTATGTTGTGTGAGTTTGTATGGGAGTGAATATGGAGTTTGTATGTTGTATGAGTTTGTATGTTGCATGAGTTAGTATGGGAGTGAGTGTGGAGTTTGTATGTTGCATGAGTTAGTATGGGAGTGAGTGTGGAGTTTGTATGTTGCATGAGTTAGTATGGGAGTGAGTGTGGAGTTTGTATGTTGCGTGAGTTAGTATTTGAGTGAATGTGGAGTTTGTATGTTGTGTGAGTTTGTATGGGAGTGAATATGGAGTTTGTATGTTGTATGAGTTTGTATGTTGCATGAGTTAGTATGGGAGTGAGTGTGGAGTTTGTATGTTGCATGAGTTAGTATGGGAGTGGGTGTGGAGTTTGTATGTTGTATGAGTTTGTATGGGAGTGAATGTGGAGTTTGTATGTTGCATGAGTTAGTATGGGAGTGAATGTGGAGTTTGTATGTTGCATGAGTTAGTATGGGAGTGAATGTGGAGTTTGTATGTTGTATGAGTTAGTATGGGAGTGAGTGTGGAGTTTGTATGTTGTATGAGTTTGTATGGGAGTGAATGTGGAGTTTGTATGTTGCATGAGTTAGTATGGGAGTGAATGTGGAGTTTGTATGTTGCATGAGTTAGTATGGGAGTGAGTGTGGAGTTTGTATGTTGTATGAGTTTGTATGGGAGTGAGTGTGGAGTTTGTATGTTGCATGAGTTAGTATGGGAGTGAGTGTGGAGTTTGTATGTTGTGTGAGTTTGTATGGGAGTGAATGTGGAGTTTGTATGTTGTATGAGTTTGTATGGGAGTGAATGTGGAGTTTGTATGTTGCATGAGTTAGTATGGGAGTGAATGTGGAGTTTGTATGTTGCATGAGTTAGTATGGGAGTGAATGTGGAGTTTGTATGTTGTGTGAGTTAGTATGGGAGTGAATATGGAGTTTGTATGTTGTATGAGTTAGTATGTTGCATGAGTTAGTATGGGAGTGAGTGTGGAGTTTGTATGTTGATTGAGTTAGTATGGGAGTGAGTGTGGAGTTTGTATGTTGTATGAGTTTATATGGGAGTGAATGTGGAGTTTGTATGTTGCATGAGTTAGTATGGGAGTGAATGTGGAGTTTGTATGTTGCATGAGTTAGTATGGGAGTGAGTGTGGAGTTTGTATGTTGTATGAGTTTGTATGGGAGTGAGTGTGGAGTTTGTATGTTGCATGAGTTAGTATGGGAGTGAGTGTGGAGTTTGTATGTTGTGTGAGTTTGTATGGGAGTGAGTGTGGAGTTTGTATGTTGTATGAGTTTGTATGGGAGTGAGTGTGGAGTTTGTATGTTGCATGAGTTAGTATGGGAGTGAATGTGGAGTTTGTATGTTGTATGAGTTTGTATGTTGTGTGAGTTTGTATGGGAGTGAGTGTGGAGTTTGTATGTTGTATGAGTTTGTATGGGAGATGTGTGTGGAGTTTGTATGTTGTATGAGTTTGTATGGGAGTGAGTGTGGAGTTTGTATGTTGTATGAGTTTGTATGGGAGTGAGTGTGGAGTTTGTATGGTGTATGAGTTTGTATGGGAGTGAGTGTGGAGTTTGTATGTTGCATGAGTTAGTATGTTGTGTGAGTTTGTATGGGAGTGAATGTGGAGTTTGTATGTTGTATGAGTTTGTATGGGAGTGAATGTGGAGTTTGTATGTTGCATGAGTTAGTATGGGAGTGAATGTGGAGTTTGTATGTTGCATGAGTTAGTATGGGAGTGAATGTGGAGTTTGTATGTTGTGTGAGTTAGTATGGGAGTGAATGTGGAGTTTGTATGTTGTATGAGTTTGTATGGGAGTGAGTGTGGAGTTTGTATGTTGTATGAGTTTGTATGGGAGTGAGTGTGGAGTTTGTATGTTGTATGAGTTTGTATGGGAGTGAGTGTGGAGTTTGTATGTTGTATGAGTTTGTATGGGAGTGAGTGTGGAGTTTGTATGTTGTATGAGTTTGTATGGGAGTGAGTGTGGAGTTTGTATGTTGTATGAGTTTGTATGGGAGTGAGTGTGGAGTTTGTATGTTGTATGAGTTTGTATGGGAGTGAGTGTGGAGTTTGTATGTTGTATGAGTTTGTATGGGAGTGAGTGTGGAGTTTGTATGTTGTATGAGTTTGTATGGGAGTGAGTGTGGAGTTTGTATGTTGTATGAGTTTGTATGTTGCGTGAGTTTGTATGGGAGTGAGTGTGGAGTTTGTATGTTGCATGAGTTTGTATGGGAGTGAGTGTGGAGTTTGTATGTTGTATGAGTTTGTATGTTGTATGAGTTTGTATGGGAGTGAGTGTGGAGTTTGTATGTTGCATGAGTTTGTATGGGAGTGAGTGTGGAGTTTGTATGTTGTATGAGTTTGTATGGGAGTGAGTGTGGAGTTTGTATGTTGCGTGAGTTTGTATGGGAGTGAGTGTGGAGTTTGTATGTTGTATGAGTTTGTATGGGAGTGAGTGTAGAGTTTGTATGTTGCGTGAGTTTGTATGGGAGTGAGTGTGGAGTTTGTATGTTGTATGAGTTTGTATGGGAGTGAGTGTGGAGTTTGTATGTTGTATGAGTTAGTATGGGAGTGAGTGTGGAGTTTGTATGTTGTATGAGTTTGTATGTTGTATGAGTTTGTATGGGAGTGAGTGTGGAGTTTGTATGTTGTATGAGTTTGTATGGGAGTGAGTGTGGAGTTTGTATGTTGTATGAGTTTGTATGTTGTATGAGTTTGTATGTTGTATGAGTTTGTATGTTGTATGAGTTTGTATGTTGTATGAGTTTGTATGTTGTATGAGTTTGTATGTTGTATGAGTTTGTATGTTGTATGAGTTTGTATGTTGTATGAGTTTGTATGTTGTATGAGTTTGTATGTTGTATGAGTTTGTATGTTGTATGAGTTTGTATCGTGCTGTTGGCGAGCGTCTACGCAGGGCGGCACGTGAATTCGACAGGAAAAGAGCGGAGAACAAGAAGGTGAAGAGGTGAGGGGGCGGGGGGCGAGAGAGGGAAATGCACGGGGGGGGGGGGGGGGGGGGGGACTCGGGGAGAAGCGAGAAGGTTCGCACCACCGGTTGGCAACGTGCAGTGCGAAAGAAGTTCAACACACACCACATTTATAAGGTGATGGAGAGTGACCCAGCACTGGCCCCAAGGGGGAAGAGTTGCAATGAGTGCGGACTGCGATGTGCTGTGAGCCGTCCATCAGGCACGCCGTGGTCGCGGTGGAAGGGTTTAAGAAACGATCTCCATTGTTTCTGGTAGGTAGGCGGGTATGTTGGATATAAGGTAGGCGGGTATGTTGGATATAAGGTAGACGGGTAGGTTGGATATAAGGTAGGCAGATAGGTAAACTGGTAGGTAAGTGATAACAATAACATATTGGTAATAATGTCATTAAGCAGGATGGTGCATATACGGTACAGTTGTATAGATAGGTAGGTGTGTAAATCTAGTATTTGTTCTCTTTGGTTCTATAGGTAGTATTTGTTTGCAATAAATTTGCACGTGATAAGCCACTTCATTGGGCTATAATTTGCGACCAGGTCGCTTATTGAAAAAGAACAAGTAAACCCGTAAAAACAACGTTTTTTACTATAAATCCTTTATATGCGTGGCGGCTAGAGTCTTCTCGTCCTCTGGCTTGAAATGGTTGCCACCTATGGGTCAGATGATTGTCTGCCAGTATTAAGCAATTGGTAATTAAATATTTAATTTGTTTTCCCTAAACAGTTTAAAATTTTGGGAATTTTTTTTCACGAACATTAATTGTCTCGCACAACGAGTCTGTGTGGAAAATGTCAGCTCGATTGGATCACGGGAAGTGGGTTCAAAAACGACCGAAAGATTTGCACGGTCGTAAGCAAGCAAGCAAGCACGCAAGCAAGCAAGCGAACTTAATATAAAGGATTTAAAAATATAGCTCAGTGGGCCTTATCTGGTGACATAAAACATAGTTTACATTTTAAATATGTTTTAGTTCAATACAGATAGCCAGGAATATTAGAATGAAGCCAGTTGCATAGTTATGCAGGTATACAGACAGGTGTATAGGTACACTCAACATCGCCTTGCTAGGCACGCTGAGGAGAGCCTTGCGGAGTCCCAAATGCAGTTTCAGGAAAGTGCGGTCCTGCACAGATGCCATATTTTCTGTCGGTCTGCTACAGCAGAGGTGTAGGGAATTCCAACAAGACCTGCATCTCTGCTTTATTGACCTGGTCAAGGCCTATGATACCATCAGTAGGCCTGGGCTCTATGTTGTTCTTCGTGCTTTCAGAGTCCCTGTTCTTCTGCTCACGATCATTAAGGACCTTCATGTTGGTGAGCAGGCCCGTGTAAAACTACGTGGCCGGGAGTCGGAGCCATTCCCTGTACACCTTGGGGTGCGACAGGGATGTTCTCTGGCTCCCGCATTATTTAACATCTATTTCGACCACGTCGTTCGTGAAGCCTTCAACAACTGTACTGGAGGAATTTCCATCTGGTACAGATACAATGGGAGGCTGATCAATACCCGGGTGCAGTTAAGGGATGGCTCCCTATATGTATGCCGATGATCTGGCAATTGCTGCTCACTCAGAGGAGGAGTTGGAGGCGCTGCTGCTGAACCTGGAGCTTGCCACTAAGAGGCGGGGCCTTACCATCAGCCCCACCAAAACTAAGCACCTGCCTGGGTATTTTGTACCATCGGACACTCCACCCCCACAACTCCCAATTGGTGATAGTGCAGTTGTGGAGAGAGTGGAGAGTTTTCCATACCTGGGCAATGTGCACATGACCGGCTCCGGTTTAACAGCAGAGATCTCACTCCGAATCAGTCGAGCGGCATTATCTTTTAATTTGTTGTGTAACGCTGTGTGGAAGCTACCTGGTCTGTTGCTCCGCACGAAGCTTCAGGTCTTCTCGGCCACGGTCATTCTCTCCCTTCTCTACGGTTGCGAAACGTGGACCCGCCTAATTGAACATCTTCACTGGTTAGAAACATTTAGGCTGGCCTGCCTACGATCCATCCTGGGTTTAACCAGGCTGGATTGTGTGAGGAGCTCACACATCCTTGAAAGATCTGGACAAAGTCCCATCAGTGAGCTCCTCTGGCAGGCAGGGCTGCGTTGGCTGGGCCATGTAGCCCGCATGCCTAAACAGCTTTTGTTCGGCCGGATCGAGGGGGCTAAACGGGCCTGGCACGAGCTAGAGAAGAGGATGGAGTGATGTGGTACAGGAGGATGTGGAGCTGAGTGGACTTGCCGATGACTGGTACCAGCGGTGTCAAGATCGGCCTCTGTGGAGGAGGCTCGTGAAGGACGCTACTGGGCAATTTGAGGCAGTCGCCCTCCAACAACAACGGAGGGCGGAAGAGCGACGCTCACAACAACGAGCGGAGCGCCGGGTGGCTAAACCACAGCAAGTTGGCACAGTAGGGGGCACATGTGGTGTATCAGCCAGTCGTCTCAGTCAGTCGACCTGTGGCATCTGGGTCTGCCCCGTGACCTCTTACAAGCGGGCGTTCGACACTTCACGTGACCTCAAGGTACACATTGCCTGGCACAAGCGTCGTGGTGACGTCACCGCCACTTAGTGGCGAATGGCGGTTGTTGTATAGGTATACAGGTACCCAGGCAGGTGTACAGGTAGGCATGTGTATAGATGTAGCCAACTACGCTAATCGGATATAGGTATGGTATAGGTATGAAGGCTGGCGTATCATTATTCAAGGTTTGCAAGCAGATGTATCAGTATACACAGGTAAGTGTACAGGCAGGTGTGCCCCGAGGCGCCTGGCTCGGAGGCGGTGTCCCTGCGAGGCCTCCCCAGGCCAATCACCGCGCGCGACCTTCACGAGTCCTGGAGGGGGGCTAGGGGGGAGGAGCCGGTAGGTGGGGGGGGGGAAGTGGAGGGAGGTGCGGGGGGGCTGTTCTGCTCCGGTGACCCTGGCCCCGCTCCCACAGTCGGGTAAGCGGTGTTCCCCCCACATCCCCCAACCCCCAACCCCCCCAATCCCACACCCCCAAACCCCCCACACCCCCAACCGATATTTGCCTCCCATCAACACACCTCTCACGCCTTTACCCACAGAGACAAAGATTCCCCGTGCAGCCGTATAGACTGCACAGGGCAAGTGCTGTTAAGCGAGCACTCATTAAGGCTGACATAGCCACCTTTGTCTCCCTAGTGCGAGTGTTTACGTGCCTAACCGTGTCTACGTTGCAGGTCAAGGCGACCTCCGGTAGACCCAGAGTTGGTTGGGACAACACGGGCCTCTGACGTTAGCTGCGAGTCAAACTCGGGTAGCCACGATGTTTAAAATACAATCGACTTGCTAGATGTGGTTGTGAGGATTTCGCTTCAACTCACCCACGGCGAGTGAGCTGAAACAACCATGTGTGTCTGTGTCGGGTGCTGGAGGCTTCTCATTGACACAAGTCGTCAGGGTTGACGATGTCAGCGACGAGAGCAGGTGACCGAGGCAGGCATTGGAGTGGCATTCAGAGGTCAAGGTCAAGGGCAGGCCTACAGCCAGAGACCGTGGCGGTCATGATGATCACCACGACGACGATGAGACTGTCAGAGCGTGTTCCTTGGAGGTCGGCTGTGGACTTTATTGGCATGTTATGATGACGCTCGTTTACCCAGGAAACTCTCATCAATGAGTCTCAAGACTCGTTTGCAATCAGGATCGTGCCAAATTTCGCAGCAGGGGGCGATGTTGTTGCTGCTGTGTGTGATCTCAATTGCGTAGTTGCCGGGTAATGTTTCAACATCGCGATGTTTTGTCCATCACTGTACCAGTTACAATGCCCACGATGTTGTTAGCTATGAGAGGGAACCCGATAATCTTGAGAAAACCCCCTTGCAAAGAACAGTGGGAGAGAACAAACAAACTCCACTCAAGCGCCCGAGTGGGGGATCGAACCCAGTTCCTTTTTTGCTGCGGGCACGAGGTTGACCGCTGCGCCACGCTCCCACAACAGCCGAGCTGTCTCGCAGAATCGACACTGGATATCAAAACCGGTGCAGAGTTGTTGCTTGTACTAAATCAATGCTGCGATTGGGCACTCACAGAATGGATTAGTAGGCCTGCTCGTCTATTATGTTAATATCTGGCAGTGATGGCCACAGTGTGGTGTGGTTAGGTGGTGGGTGGTGTGGTTAGGTGGTGGGTGGTGTGGTTATGTGGTCGGTGGTGTGGTGGTGGCATCGCCGACGTTGGCCGTGATGTAACTCTTCACGGCTGCCTCTTGGAATTTGTCATTAATCCCAGATGGTGGAGTCGTGCCAGTGGTGAGTCGGCGTGCCGCTTCCACACTTGGAGGTGTCATCACAGACTTGCCTCGGCTCCCCATCCATACGGAGCCATAAACACGAACGACGAAGCTCTCTCTCTCTCTCCTGCCTATAATAACTCGTTTCTTTGAAAGCGAATATCCAATCAACAACAAAAAAAATCGGCTTCAGTTCAGCAGCACCGATCTGCGTGTCTCTAAACAATACTCACGCAGGCAACCTGCTGCCTCCTTGCCATATCTGTCCCTCCACGTCAAAAACACATTTTGTCCACCCATCAGACAAACACACGGCCTTCTGGGAGTGCATCATGCCTGCAACATTTGGTTAATACGGTAGAGCACTGACACAACTCTGAACCGGTTTCGACATTCAGTGTATCATCAGTGTGACTTGTACGTGTTTTGGTACAAAGCATAAACATTGACCCAAAACGTCAACACTAGGGCATGGGTAGTTAGGCGTGTGACTATTGGGTGATGAATAGATGAATAGAGATTCGAATAAGGTATGCTGTTGATTGTTTACGATGTGTGTGAATTTTGCAATCGGGCTACTGGAATGAACGACATTGGTACAAACACAGAAAACCAATAAAAACGACAGTACAGATGAGACGGAATAAACGAGGCAGACGATACAAACGAGGCAGAACAGTCGAGACAAAAACGATCGACGATTGAATCATTGTGGGCAATGCAGTGAGTCACTGGGGGTGTCGCGTGAACCCAGGCACCCTGCCCCACCCCCACACGCTCGTGAGCTGATGTCACGGTCCCGTTATACCCCGAGACACACAGCGACAATAACCCCGGGGAACACGGGGAGACTCGCACAGAGACCCATAGACTCAGATGTAGACCCGTCGACTTATATAGACACCTACAGATTCGCATAGATTTAACATAAGCATATTATATGGGCATAATTAGCGTAGCTAATTAAGAAAAGATTTGCCCACGCACAGTTCAATAAATCTGCGTACAGTATAGTTATGCTGTACCCATAAGGGGGGTGATAGGGGCGGGGTGACTGGAGGTGGAGGTGAACGGGGAGGTGAGAGATTGGGTGGGTGGCGGTGTGGGTGAGTGATGGTGTGGGTGGATGAGTGGTGGGGTGGGTGAGTGGTGGGGTGGGTGGTGGGTGAGTGGTGGTGTGGGTGGGGTGTGGGTGGATGAGTGGTGGTGTGAGTGGTGGGGTGGGTGAGTTGTGGTGTGGGTGGGTGAGTGGTGGGTGAGTGGTGGGGTGGGTGGGTGAGTGGTGGGTGAGTGGTGGGTGAGTGAGTGGTGGGTGAGTGGTGGGTGAGTGGTGGGGTTAGTGGTGAGGTGAGTGAGTGGTGGGTGAGTGGTGGGTGAGTGGTGGGGTGGGTGAGCGGTGGGTGAGTGGTGGGTGAGTGGGTAAGTGGTGGGTGAGTGGTGGGGTGGGTGAGTGGTGGGTGAGTGGTGGGTGAGTGGTGGGTAGGTGAGTGGTGGGTGAGTGGTGGGGTGAGTGAGTGGTGAGTGAGTGGTGGGAGAGTGGTGGGGTGGGTGAGTGGTGGGTGAGTGGTGGGTGAGTGGCGGTGTGGGTGAGTGGTGGGTGAGTGGTGGGTGATTGGCGGTGAGGGTGAGTGGTGGGTGAGTGGTGGTGTGGGTGAGTGGTGGGGTGAGTGGTGGGTGAGTGGTGGCTGAGTGGTGGGTGAGTGGTGGGGTGAGTGAGTGGTGGGTGAGTGGTGGGGGAGTTGGTTTACCTACCTGCTCAAGAGTAACACAGTCAGCAGTCCCTACACTGCACCTGGGTAGGATTCCAGGCCACAGCTAACGTCAGTAGCGAATGATATCTGCATCCAGTTGGCTGTCCCTCCACATCAAAGTATTTTCTCAACAAACAAACAAAATCCACATCCCATCGCCCACAAGGCGTTCTGGGAGTATGTAGCAGCAGAATCAGTTCAACACAGGTGCACTCTGGGTTCATCATTGTCGTCAGGCAGTGTCTCGTCAGCAGGGCCAGACTCGCTTGAACCATTGCTGGTGAAATTCCAGATGTGTCTAGGCAAGGGCCAACTCTGTAAGATAGCGTTCGACGCCAAACTATGTAAGAGCAGGACCTTCTTAAAAAGTGTTCCTGAGACTCAGTGAAGCTGGAGCGAGGGATTTGTGTACCCTGCCTCTTCACGCTGCTGCTGCTGTTGACTGATGTTGTTTACTCCGTTAATGGGCCACGTGGAAACTGGGGTCTCAGCCAATGAAGCTGTCAGGAGCGCGTGATTGTCACTCGTGCTCAGACAAGCTGCAGATGCGTCCGTCCCCTCCCCTCATCCTCCACACCCCTCCCCTCATCCCCCACTTCCCCCTCCCCCCGGTCCCCCACCTCCAGCTCCCCCCGGTCCCCCACCTCCCCCTCCCCCCGGTCCCCCACCTCCCCCTCCCCCCGGTCCCCTACTTCCCCCTCGCTCCGCTGTGGCAAGGGAAGCTCTGGCTGCGTAGTGTGTCAATGTTTATGTTTCAATGTGTGTCACGATGTGTTTGTGTGCCTGGGTGTATCTGTCTGTGTGTGTCTGTGCAGAAGTTCCCATACCTGGGCAGTGTGCTCCGGTTAGGAAGCAGGGTTCTCACTCCGAATCAATCGAGCGGCATTATCTTTTCATTGGCTGCGTAACGCTGTGTGGAAGCGACCTACCTGGTTTGTTGCTCCGCACAAAGCTCTCAGTCATCGAGGCCACAGTTATGCCCCGCTTATCTATGCTTGCGACACGTGGACCCAAGGCCGTAATTATAATATATATTGGGGGGGGAAACACATCCCCCCCTAATATTAAAATATGCTCAAAATGTCCCCCAAAATATATTGCTATTAAAACATTTGCTATGCTATTGTATGAGAAGCTCACAGTTCCTTGAAAAGTCTGGACACAAATCCATCGGTGAGCTCCTCCGGCAGGCGAGGCTGCATTTGTTGGGTCATGTGGCCCGCATACCAAATCACCACATACCCAAGCAGCTTTTGTTTGACCAAACAGAGGGAACCAAATAGCCGCAACACGTGTTAGAGAAGAGATGGACTGATGCAGTACAGAAGGACGTGGAACTGAGTGGATTTGCTGATGACTGGTACCAGCGGTGTCAGGATCGGCCTCTATGGAGGAGAATCGTGAAGAACACCCCCTGGGCAGTTTGGGGCAGCCACCCTCCAAACAGCGGAGGGTAGAGGAGCAACGCTCAAAACAACGATCGGGGTGCTGGGCGGCTTCAATGCAGCACGTTGGCACAGTAGGGTCTGTGCCGTGACCTCCTGCCGGCGCGAGCCTTCGCCACTTCAAGTGGACATAGCCTAGCACAATCGCCGTGGTGACGTCACCGCTGCTTATTGGCAAACTGCGGTTGATGTGCGAGGAGCGGTGGCATGGTGGTTAGCGCACTGCACCGCAAACGTGACGAAAATCTGAAGCGGTACTGGGCCTCTCCGAGGTTGACTCCACATGAGTGCCTTGTGCAGTGTGTGTTAAACATCAACACTGGGAGAGACAAAGGCGTCCGGGCGTGTTGCTGGCCACCCACCCCCTATCGCCGAGACAGGATTGTGCCGTGCCGGTCTTAATAAGTGCTGCTCGCTAACAGCACTTACCCCCATCAGGCTGCTCGAGGCTACGCGGGGGAGGAGGGACCGTCGTGTTGTCGCTGCATGCTGCGCACGTGTCGTGATTATCTCTGCCCTCGTCCGCACCCGCGCGCGCGTGGAGATAACGCGATGGTGCCGGGAATTCTCGCTCTCGCCGGAGAATATTTGCATCGGCGTGCGGTCCACATTAAAATTTCCTCTTCTTCGCTGCAATTTCATAGATTTCATTTGGCTCATCGTGCGAAGGCCAGAGGCCATTTGTAGCTCCGATTCTAAGATAATGGCATGTTAATTTTAATCAACTCCAAAAAAAAACTTTGATTACAATTTGTATTATTGTCTTCATTTTTCCATGGCGTTAAATCTCCTGATGATGTCAACATCGTCAGTCGTGGTAATAGCAGCCACGGTAGCATATACACAATCATCGTCAGCAGTATTGTCACCACAAGCACCATCATCACCACCATCATCTACCCATGACCCTACAGCCGACTCCAAAGACTTCTGGCTTCAGCCCCCCCCCCCCCCCCCCAGTCTCGCCCCCCGCCCCTCGCCCCCCCCAGAACGTCTGGAGTTCATCCAGCAGTGGATAGATCACAACCCTCCTCTGGGGTCAAACCTCCGGCTATGGTGGTGCAATGGTAAGACTGGTCCCCAGCATAGGAACGTGGAATTCCAGCGTTGGTCCTCTGTGCTCGTTTGAACAGGGAGACAGTGCGGGGAGACAGAGCGGAGAGGCGGAGCGAGGAGACGGAGCGTGGAGACGATGTAGGGAGACAATGTCACGAGGTTTCTAGAAAGCCACGTGACACCGCGGTAGATCTGTTGCAAGATAAACACAACCACGTGGCTTTATTGCTCGGGATGAGTAGAACATAATGCAGCATTGGGGATACAAAGGTGGCACGGCGCGGTGCTGCTAGCCACCCACCTCCTCGTGTGCCTTGTCGGACTCAATAGGTGCTCACTAAACGCACTTGCCCAAGAAGTTTGTCGAACGCTCTCAGGGGAACCTTTGTGTGTATGTTTGGCTGCTTGTGCATCTGTGTGGGTGTGTGTGTGACGGTGTACATGGGGCATAAATCCGTTCTGTGCGTATCTAAGCGCCACGCTCTATATTTAACCATCAACAGCACTCGAGGGCGTGTGCCGAGTTATTTCTCTGCCTGAAATGCACGGGGAGGGGGGTGGGGGCTGGAGGGGATGTGGGGGGGGGGCCCTGGGGCTCTGGTGAGATCGCGCCCCCGTCCATGCGGTGCTGGAGAGTGGTGGTGTTATGATTATGAACATCATCATCATAATCCCTTCTTATTTACACCCCGGGGCATTTTTACACGCGGGGATCTTAAGATTTAAAAACCTCAGTGCACCCTGGTCTAAATTGAAATTCCGCATTACCATGGCGGGTCCGTACGATCAGTCGAAACATATTGCAGCCCAGCCGAATAATGCAACAGGGGACGTGTTACTCAGCAGTGGTTCATGTTCGTGACGCTGTTGCTTTTCCTCCCATTTCCATTTGCTTCACTGCTGCACTTATCTGTTTATTTGTCATGTGGCTCTCCAGGTCACTCTCGTGAATGAGACTCGCCTTGGGGAGACAAACATGAGCGGTTATAGGTAGACTCAGCCGTAACTGAGTGCCTGGTGCGATGAAGAATCATAATCTGTAGTGAAACTGGCGGAATCCGATCAACTATAAAGCAATTTATAAAGTTCAGCACTGGGGAGACAAAGGCGGCCAGGAGAAGATACGGTCACACTACACCCTCGGCCTTCACAGGTGATCGCTAACAAAAGTTGCCCCACTTGTCCATTAAAGGCCATAGGGGGATATGTGTCTTTGTACATCTGTGTATGAGTGTATCTGTGAATGAGTGTATCTGTGTATGTATCTTTACAATATATATTTACGCATGTGTGTGTGCGTGTCTGTGCATGTGTGTGCTGCTGGCCGGTCCTGGGCCTCCCCTAGGTTGACTCAGCCTGAAATGAGTACCTAGTGTGTAAATATCGTCACGAGAGAGACAAAGGCGGCTGGGCGTGGTGCTTCCCACCCACCCTCTCGTGTACCGTGCCGCCCTTCACGGGTGCTATTCGCTAACCGCCCTTGCCCCAACAGCCTTTGGAGGCTAGAATGTGGATCTTTATCTCTGGTTGAAGCGTGTACAACTATGCACACGGTGACTCATGCTCACGATTATGAGTTTGCTAAGTGCACGAGGCGATGATATCCAGTGGGACCCACATCCACGCTCTGCGGGCCAGATGTATCCACTGCTGGCTTGGTGCGGGGGGGGAGGGGGAGGCAGGGAGAGAGGGAAGAGAGTGGGGAGGGACACCATGGGGGGATGTAAAGTCAACTGTCCGAGATCAAGAAGCAATCGTCTTCAGGATGAGCAGGTGAAGCCGAGAGCGGGTTGTGTAACACTAATGCTTTGTGATAAGAAACTCATGTCGAAACTGGCGCGGAGTTTGTGTTGAACCCGTGCTGCTGCTGCTGATGAGATGTACGCCCATTGTTTTACGTGGAGGGGCAGATCTGTGGAGTCAAATGGCTTATTTACTGTTTAAGACACAGTTGTTGAGCGCAGGCCCAACGACCGCAAACGTCAAGCAGCCAGTAACAAACAGCACCATCAAGGTTGTAAAAGAAAAGAGAGCGGTCGGTAAACGTCTCTTGAATTGAGCAGGGCTATCATAATAACACGGGCCCGGGAGGAAGAGAGAGACGACGACGACGACGACGGTGATGGTGGTGGTGATGGTGTTGATGGTGTTGATGGTGTTGATGGTGGGAGAGGGAATTCCAAAGTGGATGAGTGTGGGGTAACAAGCAGAGAGAGAGAGAGAGTGGTGAAGTGACCTGCACAGAGACACGCCATTCCTAGAATGTCTCCAGCTGAAGCGTTAACTTGTAGGCGAACAGTTAGTCGATGTTTGGTAACAGACAAAGCCTTACAAAAGCGCGGCCCTGAAATTCCCCACTCACCCCCTGCTAGCGGGAGGGCGTCTACCGGCGGGAGAGCCGCTGGGGACGGTCCATCGGAGCTCTCATGCACGCTGGCCCCCTGGGAACGGATGGCAGTGCCCTCGCTTTACACCCAGCAGCCCTTTCAACTGCCGCGCCCGGAGAACGAACCGGCGACGTGAGCACTGCAGGTTACGTGTGCGGAGCATCGCACCACGACAGCTTTCCCCACTGCCGGATCGACTTCACCATCAAGCAACGTGGGTGATTGGTGATCCAGTACTCACTGATGCGCTCCAATCACTCGCTCACTCATCGGCGCTCCGCCACCTCCTCATCAATCTGCCATCGCTACTACTTCTGCTACCATAGTTACTGTTCCCGAGAACTTCACTCATCTTTCATTCCTCCGCCCGGGTTGAGCACTCGGTCTATAAGATACATACCACGATGTTGTCCAACCACCACACTACAGGTCACAATAATTCACTCACCCATGAATTCACTCACTCAACGATTAATTCACTTACTAACTCACTCACCCACTCACCCACTCACTCACCCACTCACTCACCCACTCACTCACCCACTCACTCACCCACTCACTCACCCACTCACTCACCCACTCACTCACCCACTCACTCACCCACTCACTCACCCACTCACTCACCCACTCACTCACCCACTCACTCGCCACACTGAAACTCACAATACTCTGAGCCCCGGGTAGGAACACTGAATCATAAGAATGCCCATGATGCCAGCTTCTGGCTCGCTGAGCCATAGTAATCTCAATATCTTGGTGACACTAACTTGTGACGTGATGACTACCGTAGCATATTAATATAGTATGCAAAATAATGATGACTACCTGAGTCATGACCACCGACTTACACCATGAGTACACAACAGACTGTTCTGTGTACTAAGGTATATGTTGACATTCTTTCGCACCGTATGTAGCCAACTGTGCGAATCGGACGTTTGAGGAAATGGCCCTTATTCAGTGAGTTCCACTTGTGTCACAAGCTTAAAATACAAAACTCTGTCACTACCAATCTGTGTAGTAGTCTACACGACGTCTTAGTCACGGGGGGGATTGTTTGACCGTACTTCACCGCGCTGGTCAGCGCAAGTTGTTGAAGCGTGGATGAGGCCAGGACCAGTTCCGATGTCGTTCGCCACTGATGTTAGCCGTGGGCAACTCAGGTCAATGGTGGAACGCTCTCCCAGCCTCGATGGGAAACGCGGCGCCAGTCTCAGCTGATTCTGAATCGCGAATGAAGGCGCGCGCACCCCACGCGCGCTGCTACGGCGAGAGCGCGCGACCCGGCGGAGGGTACCTCCTCGACTTGACTTGCGTGTTCATTTACATGTTTGACTGCGTGCGATATTCACTGTGTAGATGCAAACTGCGTCAGTGAGAGATAGACATGTTTGTAGACGCATTTGTCAAGTGTGTGGATGTGTGTCTGTCTATCCAGCGGTGGTGTAGCGGTTAGCGCGCTGCACTACGCAACCGGTAACCCGAGTTCGATTCCCGCTCACGGCCAACACCGGTGACAATTATATGAACCGATCCTGGACCTCCCCTCGTTCGACTCAGCCTCAAATGAGTACCTGGTGCATGTGTAAACATCGCCACTGGGAAGACAAAGGCCTTCATAGGTGCTCGCTAACAGCACTTGTCCCAACAGTCTGTTAAGGCTATACGGAGGATCTTTGCCTGACAGAAATACACAGAGACCAGACACAAAGACGTGGAGGTACACTTAGATACAAGACCGATAATATAGAGACGAGATACACCTAGATGCGGGAGAGCCCGACACAGAGAGATGGAGAGACACACGCAGACACAAGAGAGACACAAGAGAGACACACGCAGACACAAGAGAGACACACGCAGACACAAGAGAGACACAAGATCGAGAATGTTGCGGCTCCCCTAAATCTGCCTGTCAGAATGAAGGAATCGATGACGGTGGCGGTATCAGGGTGGCACGTGTAGGCCAGCGAGGCGCGTTATGTAAGCGTGTGTATTTACATCGAGAGGGAGAGCGGGTGGTGTTCCAAGGGAGTTGGTGCGCATATTTGGATCGCGCTGTGCGCCCGATCTCCCTCGCCCATGTCTTTTCCTCCTCTCCCGTCTCCCTCCCTCTCCAACGTCCCTCCCTCAACCATCTCCCTCCCTCTCCCGATCTCTCTCAATCTCCCAGCCCTGTCGCCCAGACACCTGTTGCTTTCATTCTGCGCGCACCTCCAAACCACGCGAACCTCCTCCGCGCCACAGCCACAAACAAACCATCAACACACGCATCAATTACACCGTGGCCTTCGTAGTGAATACAAATATTAAATATGCGACGTGTCGGGCAATGGCCCTTCTTCATAGCACTTAGAGACACGAAACCCCAAGGAGAGCCTCACTGAGTCTGAAGTCGTGTTCGCATGAGGGTCCTGCTGCTACACGGAGATATTTGGCCACGACTTCCATAAACGAGTGGCTTCAAGTGCGCAAAGAAGCGCGGAGAGACGCACGCTCGGGATGACGCACCAGAGTAGAGCAGACGGACCAATGAGAGACCTCGATCACAATGGACACGGCATGGCTCGACTGGACGATATCCGATGGGCTAGAGTGGTGATGGAATGGTAGCCAAAGGGGTGGAAAACTCCTTCCAAGAGATGGATCAATGAATTCGGCTCATGCGACAAAAGTTATATGGATTGTGTAATCCCAGGACTGTGAGGGGGTGATGACAGCATGGGGACGTTTTCATCCAGCAGTGGATATGTCATAGCTTATGATGATGACGATGACTTCATGTGTAGGTGGAAACCGGAGGGTCGGTCATGGGGGTAGTTTGACGACGCTTCTCACCATGGTCATTGCGGGTTGGCTTGGTGACGGTGGAGGGGAGGGAGGTTGATAAGAGCAGCTCACACATCACTCACCGCGCTCTGTACGAGGATTCATATTCGAAGCTCTGCACAGATTGATTCAAAAGTACATTTCCGCACTACCATTTCATGGTTACCAAGCCGACAACGCCTGTTATTCAAATGTAGTTTCTCAATACAAGTACTAACCAGGCCCAACATTCCGGCTTATCTTCTGAGATCCGGTGTGTGTTTGAGTTATGGTGTGTGTGTGTCTCTGCCACGTGCCCATGTATTCACACAAACACTTCCAAACACTCACACACGCACACACAGAGACAAAGATCCCCCGTGTAGCATTAACAGACTGTCGGGAGGGGCAAGTGCTGTTAGCGAGCACCGATGAAGTCCGACACGGCACACGAGGGGGTGAGTGGCCAGCACCACGCCCGGACGCCTTTGTCTCCAAAGACACAAACAAAGGCACACACGCACACTCCGCGGCACGCACGGGTGTGGAACGTGGCAAAAACATATTTGTGGACAACACAAACAGACACCCCATTCTAACTCACTGACACACAAGGACAAATTGAAAGATCCCAGCGAGCAGCACCTATGCAGGGCCGGAACGGCACACGAGGGGGGGGGGGGCAACACCACGTCCGGTCGCAATCTAGGCTGAGTCGACCTAGGGGAGGCCCAGGACCGGTTCAGATAATCGTCACTGCTGCTGACCGTGAGCAGGAATCGACTCGGTCGTCGGGTTCGCAGCGCAGCGCGCTCACCGCTGCACCACCGCTCCCCACTGCGATTGTCAACAAACCCCGCTGACTGACGCTGCTTGATGTACACTGACGTTCGGCTGCATATAAACGAGGGTTGGTGGATCACGCAGAGAATTTTCGAAACGCCCCATTCCGCTGTCCTGCGAAATGGTAGTCCGTGAGATAGATGTCAGTCGAGCAAGCGGGTTCGTGAACCCGTCTGTACGGACCTCTGAGTGAGTGTGTGTGTATGAGAGCGTAACCCCTGATAGACAGCGCGGTGAGCATTCTCGTGGTCTCCTCTTTCACGACGCCAAACAACTGGGAACAACAATAACAGCAGCTATAAATAAGTCAGGCAACCATCTCAATGGGGCAGGACCCTCCCGACAAAGAACCTTGAGACTTAGCGAGGCTTTCCCGCATACATACATCGCATTGTTATATTATTATTGATCACCGTGACCCTCACCGTGTGTCGCGGACTGCCGGCGGACGGCACGCGCGAGATGTCGCACGAGCCGATGCTGCGCTCATGCCCTATGCAGAGTACAGTGCCATCGTGAAGGTCACAAGCGCACACTCGCCGGACCTTACCGCCCTTTCTTGATGCCGATCAAGGCAGGCCGCTGTCCCACCGGCCAGCCGACTGTTCGAGTGGCCAGCCAGCCAGTTGACCGGTCACTTGTCCAGGATAAGTTGGTTATCTCCAGCAGCAGCAGCAGCAGTAGCCAGTGCGAAGTTCCTCTGATGAACAATTATCTTGTCCCCCCGGCTGAGATGTCGTGGGCGCGCGATTCGCTTTCTGAACAGAAGCGTTCAGCCACGTTGTGATGTCTCCGAGTGAGTGAGTGCGTGTGGAGAGTGAGTGCGTGTGGAGAGTGAGTGGCTGATAGAGAGTGCGAGTGAGTCGCAGAGCACCATAAACACGCGCACACGTGACGTTGCGGATGACGGGGCAGGGAGGGCGCGTGCTGCGTGTGTGTGTGCAGGGGCAAGGGCATGCGCGCGTGTGTGTGTGAGTGTGTGCCAGGGGGCTACACGCAGGGTAGACGGGAAGAGAACGAGCGGAGGAGGAGGAGGATGGGAGGCGGCGGCTGTGGGGGCTAGGCGAGTGGGCGTGATTGGGGTGTGGAGAGGGGTCCACCGAGTCCCCGTGCGCGCTGCGAGCAGCCGGCGCAGGGCCCTGCGCCCACGGCAGGAACCAAGTCTTCTTGCTGTGCTCTCAAGGCGGGGGGCGGGGGGGGGGCAAGCGAGCCCCCCAATGGCCCCTTCCCTCGCCCCCCGACAAGTGTTGGTGGTTTATTGATATTTACTAGAGGGCATACATTGTGTGTTTCATGTTGGTGGGGGGGGGGGGTTAAAGAGCTTGACAGACAGAACGGGGCCACCACTGGCACCCCCTTGTGGGAGGTGCCGAGATTCGCGACTCTGGGTGTCACCGCGCCGTGCGTGGCTGGCTGGCTGCGGCCGTCGAGATGAGTGAGCGGCGTGGCGGACGCGGGGCAGCCAGGGGGGGTGCCCTGGCCCCCCTGGTGGGCAAAGCCACGAGTTGGGGCCCCTTTGACAACCGCGATGAGATACGTTTTCAAAAACAGTGCCAAACAAACACTTGTTTAGTAGAGACGGAGCGCCCCTACAGTGTTACATATCTGAGACCGTGGGCGTCATGACGTACGTAGGCCAGAAGAGGCCGCGACATCGAATAGCCTCGGTGCGACCGTGCGAGACAATCACAATAGTGGGGCCCCAGCTGACAGATTGCCGCACCCTCTGAGCTGATAATATAGCTACTACGCCACTGATAATGGAATTACTACGCCACTTATAACGTAGTTACTACATCACTGATAATGTAAGCACTACGCCACTGATAATGTAGTTACTACGCCACTGATAATGTAGTTACTACATCACTGATAATGTAACCACTACGCCACTGATAATGTAACCACTACGCCACTGATAATGTAGTTACTACATCACTGATAATGTAACCACTACGCCACTGATAATGTAACCACTACGCCACTGATAATGTAGTTACGACGCCACTGTTAGCCTGATTTATATTCTAGTCGTGTTCCCGTGTGTCTTTTTAGCTGGTTGTTTCCGCCCTGCAATGTGGGAGTGATGTTCGCTGTGGTAGCGATGATGTTCGTCTCGTGCGCACGACAGCAGCAGCAGCAACGCGGTTCATGATCGAGGCGCCAATGCGGAGGTCCCGCTGTTGACCACAGCGAGAGGGCTTCATCAGAGAGAGAGAGTCCGTGCCGTATCGGTCCTCCTACGCTGAAGGAGGAGCACAGACCTCAGTAGTTGACTGTGCGGGCCATAGTGAGGGTTGTGTGGACACAGCCACACGACTCTCGGCTTGTCTTTGATGTCTCTCTGTGTGTCTGCCTATCTCTCTGGATATCTATGGGTTTTCTGTGTGGTCCGTTGTTTGGGTTGCGTGGCAGCCCCAGCCGCACTGCGCACCAAGAGGAGTCGATGGTGTTTGTCATTCTTGGCGCTGGACCTGAGCCAAACGAAATGCAGAAGCGACGCCAAGTCAGGGATCTGCCTGCGCAGTCATCGCCAACGACCACGAGTGAGCGGTTCCTCAAAGTGTCCACGCTACATGCGAGTGTGGACATCAGCGGGTCAATAAGGATGGGTCAATAAGGATGGGTCAATAATAATGGTTTAATAAGAATGCGTTAATAAGAATGGGTTAATAATGATGGGTTAACAAGAATGGGTTAATGATGTGTATATATTTAACGCGTCGGCTTTCGCGACCAATATCGTCCACTGTGAGCCTAACAGTGGGTGCCAATTGGCACGTTCTGTTTAAGTGACCAACCTTACTAATTGGCTGTGTCGGCTGGTGGCCGGTTTAACGACACATTGATATTTACCCGATCTAGCCCAAAACACCTATATTATGAATGTGTTTTTATAAAATAAATTATGTTAATGTCGCATAAATTACGCGAGAGGAAAGCAACGTGGAAACATGATCCCAACGCGACTCAATGCACGAGCCAAATGCGAGTCGATTCCCGAGTCGCGACATCCACTCAACACACAACTCGCATCGCCAGCGGAGGGGATGAGGCGCGCGTGGTCTGTGCAGAGGAGCAGTGGCGCAGTCGTTCGCGCACTGAGCAATGACCCGAACCACCACCCCCTCCCTTGCCTCCCATCCCCTCCAATAGTACGTTCATTGTCATCATCCATGATCTATCCACTGCTGGAAGAAGGCCTCCCCAGGCCATCTCCATTCTTCATGGTCCCGCATGAGCTCATTGTATTGCTCCATCTCCGCGGTGGCGTCCTCTCATGATCGCGTTCCGTCCTTTGGCTGCCATTCCGTGGTTAGTCTCGACCGTCGGCCATCCTCCCTTCTCGCCCAACCCTCAATGTCTTCGCAGTGAACGCGGTGTCTCGAACCTGCTGCGTGTGTGCTCTCGGATCCGCGTGTTCCTCTTTCTACCTCTCACTCTAATTATAGCCACGACATCTCGCCGTGTTTTTAATCGATATTTGAGACTTTGCTCCGACGAAGTTGAACACCGTCACTTTGAGACGGTGTCACTGCTTGTGTGCTCAGGACACAGCACACCACCACCACACGTCGCATCACCACCGACTTCCCGCTCAAGCCGCGCTACTCGGCCTCTGCCCAACTGGAAGTCGCTCGCTCTCCTCTGCTGCCCCCACAGCATTGAACTGCCCTCCCACCCCCAGCCATCCTTGCTGTCGACTCCCTGTCAGGTTCAAGTCCAAGACCTCCCAGTCTCCTCTTCCAATGCCATACTGCCTGTGTCTCATGACTCACACTGAGACCCACATACTCACACAGAGACCCACATACTCACACAGAGACCCACAGACTCACACAGAGACCCACAGACTCACACAGAGACTACAGACTTACACAGAGACCCACAGACTCACACAAAGACCCACAGACTACTCACACAGAGGCCCACAGACTCACACAGAGACCCACAGACTACTCACACAGAGACCCACAGACTCGCACAGAGACCCACAGACTATTCACACAGAGACCCACAGACTCACACAGAGACCCACAGACTACTCACACAGAGACCCACAGACTCACACAGAGACCCACAGACTCACACAGAGACCCACAAACTACTCACACAGAGACCCATAGACTCACACAGAGACCCACACACTCACTATGACTGAGGAGCCTCTATGAGATAAATATGCCCACTCACTGTGCAGCGTCACATTCAGACTCGGCTGCGTCCATCCACGAGTGTTTGTGTCACAGCGCCACCGTGTGTCACACTTGAGTCCTGCAGGTGTCAAAGACAAAGATCCCCCGTGTCGCCTTCACGGGCTGTTGGGGCAAATTCACCTGATGGCGAGACCCCGGGGTCCCGTGAGCCCCCGGCTCTCGCACAAGCTGCGCTGCGACGTCATTCTGTGTCTGTTGAAGGCGAGCGACACGGCGATCTGTGCCTCTCGACGAGCTCCACACGAGGCGCTCGTCAAAGTGTCAAGCTTGTGTTTAGTCACGACGGCATGCGTCCTCGCCGCTGCGCTTGGCCGACACGACAACGGCACGATCCGCGCCAGGCGGGTCGCGGCGTTCATGTGCGCGGTGGGACGGAGTCGCCAAAACACAAACATCAATTACGATGTTGACTTCCATTCATGAAGTTCAATTGCTGTTAGCGAACGCCGATGAAGGCCGAAACGGCACGGGAAGGGGTGGGTGGCCAGCACCACGCTCTGCCGCTTTTGTCTCCCTGTGGGCAATGTGTACACATCGCTCCAGGTACTCATTTGAGGCTGAGTCGACCTCGGGGAGACCTAGGACCGGTTTATATATCTCTGCTGATGGCAGTGAGCGGGAATCGAACTCGGGTGACCGGGTTCGTCGTGTGCTAACCGCTGCGCCACCGCTCTCCGCAGGCGCAGGTTGGCCACACGGCGGCGCTGTGAGCATCACGCAGAGCCAGAAACATCGACACAACACAAGCATCGACTAAGACCTAAACACAAACATCGACTAAACACAAACATCGACTAGACACAAACATCGACTAAACACAAAACTAACCAATCACCGGCGCCGTTGTGAAGTCAGCATGAACCAGCAGCGCGTCTCCTTCCCACATCAGCCTCTCCACGTCCACAACACGTGTGCAGTTTGGTTTACACTTCTCATCCGCCGCACGCGCCCCGAATCCGCTCGGGAGTGGTTCAATGTCGGCAGCATTGGCTCAACACTCACGGCCGCCTGTTTCGACATTAAGTGTCTCATCAGCAGAGTCAGGCTCGCCTGCACCAACGCCGGTGAACTGCCAAACGCGAACCCCTCTATCGTGATCGACAGCGCAGACTCATAGCTGGGGTCCTTGTCGAGAGCACGGGTCACAAGCCATCACGAGAGGGTGGGGGCTGTGTCAGCGGGACGCCGCGAGTGGCGCGCCGGGAGGTCGGACCCGCTCGGCTCCCCCCCCCCCCCCCCCCAAGGAAGCTCTGCAGGGGTCCGGGTCCGGTCCCCTGGCCTGGGAGCCGCGTGCATACGTGTGTGTGTAAGTCAGTGTGTGTGTGTGTGTAAGTCAGTGTGTGTGTGTAGGTCAGTGTGTGTGTGTAGATCAGTGTGTGTGTGTGTAAGTCAGTGTGTGTGTGTAAGTCAGTGTGTGTGTGTAAGTCAGTGTGTGTGTGTAGGTCAGTGTGTGTGTGTAGGTCAGTGTGTGTGTGTGTAAGTCAGTGTGTGTGTGTAAGTCAGTGTGTGTGTGTAAGTCAGTGTGTGTGTGTAGATCAGTGTGTGTGTGTAGGTCAGTGTGTGTGTAAGTCAATGTGTGTGTGTAGATCAGAGTGTGTGTGTGTAGATCAGAGTGTGTGTGTAAGTCAGTGTGTTTGTGCAGATCAGTGTGTGTGTAGATCAGTATGTGTGTGTGTGTAGATCAGTGTGTGTGTGTAGTTCAGTGTGTGTGTGTAGATCAGTGTGTGTGTGTAGGTCAGTGTGTGTTTGTAAGTCAGTGTGTGTGTGTAGATCAGAGTGTGTGTGGTGGTGGTGGTGTAAGGGTGGTTTGGGTGGTGGCATTGGGTACAGAGTGGTTGTGGTGGTGATGTAAGGGTTGTTTGGGTGGTAGTGGTGGTGGCATTGGGTACAGAGTGGTTGTGGTGGTGGTGGCATTGGGTAGAGAGTGGTTGTAGTTGTCGCGTTGTGGGTGGGTGGTGGTGTTGGAGTGGAGGGAGCTGGGTTGAGGCTGTGGGGTGCAGGGGAGGGGGTGGCTGAGAGTGGATCTCCGGCTCAGTGGCGAGCCCTCTCCCCGCCGTCGCGCGTTCCGGGACCGGGGGGGGGTCTCCGAGTGACCCGCGGCAGCTTCCCCCGTCGCGAGTGGAGTCGGCGGCGTGCATTTGACGCAGACCTGGGAGCGCGAGCAGTAAATAGAGGACATCGCGACTCGCACGACCGGGGTTTTGTGTTCCATTATGGATTTGGACGAGCGCTTTAAGAAGGTCAGACATGAACATTTTTGCGCGTGTGAAGCTGCGTGTGGTGAGATATATCTGTGCGTATGCATGCGTATGGGGAGCGGTGGCGCAGTGGTTAGCGCACTGCGCTATGAACCCGGCGACCAGAGTTCGATTCCCGCTCACGGTCAACACCGGTGACGATGATCTGAACCGGTATTGGGCATCCGCTAGGTCGACTCAGCCTCAAATGAGTACTAAGTGCGATGTATAAACGTCGCCACTTGGGAGACAAAGGCGGTCGGGCGTGCTGCTGGCCACCCACCCTCTCGTGCGACGTGCCGGTCTTCGTCGGTGCTCGCTAATAGCACTTGCCCCAAAAGTATGTTCAAGCTATACGGGGCATCTTTGTGTGTGTGACGTTTATTTATATGTGTGTATAAATGTGTGTAGGGCTGTATGTGTACATGTTTGTCAAAGTGCACCTAGCCTGGCACAAGCCAGGCTAGGTGCAAGCGATTGTGTACATGTGAAGGTGTGTATTTTACAGGATAGTGTATTGTTTTCTTGGCCTTAATAGGTGTTCGCTAACACCGCTTGCCCCAACAGCTGGTGTGGGCTACACTGGGGACCTTTGTCTTTGTGTGTGTGGGTAATTGCCACGATGCATCACGGAGCAGGACCTCGTGCCCCGAGGGGACAGCTGAGCCCCGATATCGCACGCCGGATAAATAAACCGAAATCTCTTAGGGAGCCTGCGAAGTTTAAATTATTCAAAGCGAATTATACAAAATGCATGAGCGAGAAGCTATTGTGTGTTTGCAATGCGATTGTTAACCGAACCGTGGGCTGTCCACTGCTGGATGAAGCGATTGCCATCTCGCGCTGCTGCTGTTGTCCGATCTACATGCTCCTTCTCCCGACTCCCAGTGATATTAAATTATAATTTTTAAACATACACATTCATCAAGCTTTGTGTGTATTGGTTATCGTTCTCTCGTTTGTATTCCCTCATTTGGCTGCCATTCCATTACCAGTCTCGTCCGTCTGCCATCATCATTTCCATCCCTTCTAGCCATGACGTCTCCTGCCCTGTAGCCAACTTCACTTCCCTGAACAAGGCATCAGCGGCACTGGTCGTGATGACACCCTCCAGTTGACCGTGACCACGGACTGTCGGCTGCGTGCGGTGTGTGACGGCTTCGCGTTTGAATGGCGCAGTTTGGTGAACGCGGACGGACAGGCGCCGTTTCGTGGCAGTGCGAGTCGCCAGGAGCCGGGCGAGAGCTCGAGAGGGCCCTGGGTTGTCGCCAGCTGTCAAACGCGGCAACGTGGAGACTTAAGAAGGGCAATGCAGCAAATAGAAATCTACACAAAAACAATGGGCACGTGATGTGCATGTATGTTGAACTTCTTTCGCACCGTATGTAGCCAGCCGTGCTCATCGGAGGTGCGACATCAATGCAAAGTCACATGTAGGGCGCAATTCCTTTGCGTGTGTTGATGTCCCTATCAGACCAACACACGGAGCTTACTACCCCTGCCCAGCGCCGTCTGTTTTCCTGGCGCTTCTTGCTCCCACATTAAGTTTGCGCTGCGTTCGATTGAAGCGAGTTCATGTCACTGTGAAACGAACACGGAGATCTCACCCGCACCTCGCCTGTTCGCGTTGCATTTGCGCTGTTATTTGACTCGTGCCAATTTCGTTCACGACCGCTAAACCCCGCGACCGTTTCTTGTTCTAACCTCAAGGACCCCGCGCTCTCTTCGTCTGTGTGCCGCTCTGTCGCTCGCCACGGATCTCCCGTGTAACATCGCCGGCAAACTGGCCAAACGGGATCATCATCCGTGTAACAAATACAATCAACCAACACTCAAAGTTTTTATTTTAAAACCCGTTCATGGTAGCATTTGTAATAAGTTAGCCCATTGTGTAACGGCCTCACGGTCGACGCAAAGTTTGACAAATTCTTCAAATGACACCGCAAATGACTCACTGGGATCACACAGAGGAGCGACCATCGACCCCACAAGCAGACTCGTGCCCGCTTGCTCGCCAATGCTGCGTCAGTCACACTGTGCCACACGTGGACAGCTGCTACTGGGGGTGCCCTTCAATGTGTGAGATTAGATGTGATGAGCTGCTGAGGCATTTCAGCAAACGCCATCCACGTGCAAAAGGGGATTATACAATATATAGTAGGTGGATTATTATATCACAGAATGGAGGCGGCTCAGGGGAGGCCTTCATCCAGCAGTGGAGTGGCCCTGGTCGTTGATGTTGAGTGGCTTAAACGGACCACGTGTTGGCGTACACGTGAAAGTAAAACGTATTTTGTTGAAACTTAGACGCGGGCTGAATAATTAACAATCTGCGCAGCGTTCCATTCAGTTCCTTCCTCATAACAGATTCAACAATTGCTTTGCCAGCCCACGCTGACCAGCGTGGTGAAGTATGGTCAAACAACCCCCACAACCCGCACAGCGTGGGAGGCCCTCGTCATCCATCAAAGCACCAAGCGTGTGAATGTGGAAGAGTAGGCCAATCACCCTCTAGAGGGGTTCCCACCTTGGAGTGGAGGCCCTTGCGCTAACGAGGGCGCGAGCACTCGTGGGTGCGCTCTGGGAAAGCGCGTCGCTGTCAACATTCCTGGGTACACTTTGTAATCTTGCACGATCCGACCCCCCCCCCCCCCCCCCCAGGTGACCATCTCTCACGAGTGGGGGGCCGGGGCCCCCTGTTCCGCGTGCAAAGATCGCTGCCCCGGCCTGGAGCTCCATTACTGGAGGTGAGGAACCCGCACCCGGCACACCACGTCAAGGTGTGGGGTTTTCTCTGGGCCGTGGCTGCTCGCGGTCACGTGCCACCAGTCTGTCGCAGCGGCGGCGACACCAGGAGGAAGCCTCTTGCGTTCCACACTCAGGGGGGAATCCCCGTCGCGATAGCTGGCCCGGTTTTATAACGCCCGCGAGATATGCTCATCATCATCGTCGACATCAGCTAAATGTGCTCATCATCAGCGAGCTGTGCTCATCATCTTCATCAGCTAGATATGCGCATCATCATTATCAGCTACAACAACAACGCGAGAAGGAGGAGGATCCGGGTGGAACGCGCCACAAATCCTGTGACTGCGACCGCAGGGCCGGAGTCTCCGCCGACGCGCGGGTTCAGTGGAGCCGAGCCGGCGTGTGGATGAGAGCGATAGGGTTATCGGAGACACACACACGCACACACACACACGCGCACGTGCACACATACACGCACACACACGTGCACACGCACACACAAAAGCAAAGATCACCCGCATAGCCTCAACAAACTTTTGGAGCCAGAGTTGTTAGCGGACACCTATGAAGGCCGGCACGGCACACAAGGGGGTAGATGGCCAGGATCACGGCCCGCCGCCTTTGTCTCCCTATTGGCAAAGTTTACACATCGCAACAGGTACTAATTTGAGGCTGGGTAGACCTAGGGGAGGCTCAGTACCACACACAACCGCACACATTCACACATACACACGCTAGTTGCACTGTATGATCGCACACATACACGTTTGACGCCCACTCTCTCCGGACCGCGCGCTGTGGTCAGTCGCAACTCCGAGAGAAGGAACTTGGCCAGGAAATTCGAGTCCGGGCGATAGCGGCGACAACAAATCTAGCGGTGGCTCCGGTCTGGCAGCGGCCTCCTTCTCCACAGAGCAACCCGGACACGATTCTCACTCAGCCTGGGTCTGCCATTCAAACCGTGCCGGCTCCTGCCATGAAGTTTATCACAGCAAGACTCGTACCAGACATCGGGACCGGTCTTGCTGCAGATGCCACACAGGTGGCAATCCTATTGCAGTCCCAGCATTCTGTATAGTCTGCCCCGGGCTTTACAGGCTCAGGTGATCATGATTGCAAGTTGATGTCTTGATATGCAGGTGCATTCACAGAGAGACCCTTAGACTCGCATATAACCACGCGTCCCAACTGGAGAGACCGTAAATCCGGAGTGGAGTTTGAAGTCTCGCAAAACCCGAAGCCGCGATTCAGCAACTCTTATGTCGCACTGCGATGGCAGTGGCTTGCCGAAGAACTTAGATGGCTACACTCACCACGCTCACCACAACCGCCACACGCATAGCACATTATGCGGTGGTGAGACGTGACATCACATTATCATGGGTTTAATGTCATCATGAGTTTTGCAAAACAGCCGTCTTGTTGTGTTGAACATAGCATTGCTTTTAAGCAAAGCAGTGCAATTAACAATGGGATTTAAGTGACATTGCGATGCCTGTGCTGCTATTAGTCGACGTATACCCTCTCTGCTAAGGCTGGTTCTACGCACTAAACTGCACGTGTCTCTTAGACGTCAACCCCCTTGGCTCCCTGACTCCTCCTGGCCATCGTCCCGTGACGCGCCCCAGGACGCTCACCCCCCAGCGGCACAGGGCACGAAATGCGTCCCAGTGGACGCCCTGGCGAGGAGATGGAGCGATGAAATCAGTTTGTGTTGCAGGTGCTCCACGGCGTCAGGGCCACGTCCAGAGACATTGCGCTGTGTGTAGCATTCTGAGTTGACAATTCGCGTTCCTTCACGTGCGTGGGATATATCCCGTCGCCCTCTACCATCCACAAACGACTCGGCGCCGCCTGCGAGTGAACGTCACAAACCCCGTGGCGTCGTTCGCAAGAGTTGGCCATCACGTGCCACCGGTGTCACGGTCTCGATTGGGATTCCACAAAGAGCAGACTGTGTGTCACCTCGTCCCTGTGCGTCACCTCGTCCCTGTGTGTCACCTCGTCCCTGTGCGTCACCTCGTGCCACACAGGGACAGCTGCCACTGGGGTGCCCTTTCTAATGTTGTAGAGATGAGATGCGATGCAAGGTGCTTTGAGATGTGGAGGCATAAAAGCGAGCGCCGTATAAATTCAAACTGATGGCGATGATGTTGCTGGTGGTCTATCTGGGTGCTGGTGGACTATCTGGGTGTCGCACTGCGGTGCAGGGCGACTGAGTAAGGCGGCCACCTCTCGTCTCGTGGTGCCCTCGCAGGAGAGTTTGCGTCAACTGCAAATGCAGCCCGGAGCAGCACCTCGTGGAGCGGGAGCAGGCGGGGCAGCAGCAGCAGCTCCAGCAGCAGCAGCAGCAGCAGCTCCAGCAGCAGCAGCAGCTCCAGCAGCAGCAGCAGCAGCTCCAGCAGCAGCAGCAGCAGCTCCAGCAGCTCCAGCAGAGGGATTTGAAGGAGGGCAGCACGACCCCAGAGGGCCTCGTGGGGGCCCAGAGGTCGGGGTCGCCCCCCCTGTGTGACGGGGCCGTGGGTCACCGTCTACTGCCAGCGTCGTCACCGCAGTCGATGAAACTCCGCGACGTCAACGGCGATGGTGACAGGGTTCCTCCTCCACCTCCTCCACCTCCTCCCGTCCCTGCTCCTTCTTCTCCTCCTCCGGTACCGGCGCAGAACGGAATTCGAGGAGTGGCGGAGAGGGAGCAGCGGGCGGCGGTGCAGCACGCGGCTGGACTGGTCAGGCCCTCGCCTCGCCAGGTGAGCAGCGAGCGTGGGGCGCGGTGACACCGCAGCCCCCGGAGGGTGGCGCGTTCGCCGCTTGCTATCTCAGAAGTTCGAAACGGACGGGCCGGCCCGGTTAATACTGCTGTGGTGGTGTAGGAAACATGAAGTACTTTGACTACTACTCCTGTGCTCCATCTGCCTCACAGAGGACCTTACAGATCCCGTGACGCCATTCGCAGGAGTGGACCATCGCCTACCGTCGTCATTGTACAAATTTGCCAAATTCTAAAAAATAAAAGCGGAAATGACTCGATTGGGATTCCACACACAGCAGACTAATGTTCGCCAGGTGCTGAGTCACCTCGTGCTGCACAGGGGCAGCTGCCACTGAGGGCGCCCTTTAAAATGTGTTGAGATGAGATGCCATGCAAGTCGCGTATCTCGAGTAACGCGCTCAGAGGCGCCACTTCCACAGTGACGGCTTTGTCAGAAACACCGTTCACTCGTAACAGTGTTAGTGCAGTGTTAGTGCAGTGGTACAGTTCGTGCGGAGTTAGTGCAGTGGTAGAGTTAGTGCAGTGGTAGAGTTAGTGTAGTGGTAGAGTTAGTGCGGAGTTAGTGCAGTGGTAGAGTTAGTGCAGAGTTAGTGCGGAGTTAGTGCAGTGGTAGAGTTAGTGTAGTGGTAGAGTTAGTGCAGAGTTAGTGCGGAGTTAGTGCAGTGGTAGAGTTAGTGTAGTGGTAGAGTTAGTGCGGAGTTAGTGCGGAGTTAGTGCAGTGGTAGAGTTAGTGTAGTGGTAGAGTTAGTGCGGAGTTAGTGCAGTGGTAGAGTTAGTGTAGTGGTAGAGTTAGTGCAGTGGTAGTGCAGTGGTAGAGTTAGTGCGGAGTTAGTGCGGAGTTAGTGTAGTGGTAGAGTTAGTGCCGCTCACCGCGCTGCCCCGTCAGCTCCTTTAAAGGAGAGTGAGTGATCTCTCTCTGTCTCTCTGTGTGGCGGCGCGTGGAGGAACGCACTTTGGCTCAACACACAAAGCGCACGAGCGGCCACACGCCAGCACCCTGAGCATTGTCAGTGCGTGGGTCTCTGTGTGAGTTGGTCGGTCTCTACATACGTCGATGTGTCTCTAGGCAAGTTGATTGGTATATACAAAAGTGTACGGGTCTCTATGTAAGTCCATGTGTATATATGTAGGTATATGGCCATCTACGTGAGTTTGTGGGTATCTATATAAGTCTGTGGGTCCTATATAAATGTATTGGTTATTCCGTCAGCCTACACGTATTTATGTTAGATGGTATTTACTTAAAGTTCACGGGTATCTTTGTAACTATAGATAATACCTCAATAAGTGGGTCGTTCCGTGGCTCGATGGATGTGTTTGTTGGTAATTAGTTGTTTTAATTGTTTCTCGTTCCTGCCTGTCCCATTGCCTCTGTGCTATCTGTCTTGTTCCGCCTCGTTCTTTGTGGCGGAGCATCACTCATTGTAATTCGCGCACAATTCCCATTCACCCAAAAGAGTCCATTCCCATTCTCGCACGACTGAGGTCACGACTCGCGTGCAGAGGGATCCATCACAGAGCAGTCCACTCGAGTGATCGTGACGACCAACCCAGTCGAGGAATCGGCTGCGTTCGGGAGGCGGTGGGCATCGATTTGTCCAGACGTTTCGTGCCAGTCCCGCTGTGCTCAACTCTATCGCAGGGACACTGCGCGATTATGATCATAGACCTGGGCTGACAGAGAGACGTGTCCTAGTTTGCTCTGTGGAATAACAGCAGAGAGATACATACACAGAGACACATATATTCTCATAGAGACAAGTAGATTCATCGTGATGTAAATAGACTCACAGAGAGACACATAGACTCGAACAGAGAGATGGATAGACTCGAACAGAGAGACACATACTCACAAAGCGACACATAATAATTCACATGTTTTACGGCGCCTTTAATTCCTAGATCCCAATGCACCCGTGTATGGAAAGCAGGAAATGGACAGAGCCTGCAGGCTGAACGGCCAGACCTAGGCGAGTGGTGAAGGCAAATTTGAAGAGGAGAATATTCAACTCAGACAACAAAGACGCACAGACAGACATATCGACTCATCCAGAGGCCCGTCTACGGGTCTCCGCGCGAGTCTTTGTGACGGTTGGCACCCAACCCACAGGCCGAACCCGGCTCCCGGTGAGCCCAGGGCGGGGTGGGGGCCGCGTGCCCCCCCCCCCCCGCTCCTCCTGCCAGGATCTTCGCGTGCGCCGCTCGCAGAGCGCCCATCGACGGTTCGACTTCTCTCTCTCTCAGAATCCGGCGGCGGAATTCTCAAAACTTGACTCATTACCCAGGAATTTCCTGTTACTCTCTCCTACTGCCTTATCGGGGAGCGGAGTAGCGAACTCGGCGCTCGGGGCAGGGCTGTTAGGGGGGCCCAGGAAGGAGAGGGGGTAAGGAAAGTAAAGTGTGTGTGTGGGGGGGGGGGCTGAATGTGGTGGGTGATTGTGATGGTGGGGGCGGGCAGGACAGGAGAGAAGATTTGGCACAGAGACGCGAGGGCGCATCCCGTGTGCGCCCTCGCGTCTCTGGGCGATGATGCCGCCGAATCCCACGGCAGGGGCCACTCAGCGCCCTGCCCGGGGAGCTCCTCGCGGCCCGGCGGTGCCGCCCGGCAGTGCCGCGGGGCGGCGCTCCGCCTCGAGGCTCGCGGTTATAAATCGCCGTCGTCGTCGGTATCAGGCACGGCCAATCCACTGCTGGATGAAGACGGCCTTCTCCCCTCGTGCCGCCGCCACCCGCACGATCCTGCGACGCAACGGCCCACGCGGCACCTGCTCGGTGCACGCGCAATGTTTGGGGTCGCTCCATCTCCCCGGTGGTGACCTCGCGGACGCGTGCCACGAGTAACGCGCTCGCGTGGTTAGAACGTCAAACTGATTTCCACTGCTGAATGAAGGCCAAACAACCATGCCAGTCATCGGGGCTTGTTTGACCAAACCTCACCGCGCAGGGCAGTGAGGGCCAGTGAAGCAGAGTGGACACATGCCCCGTTCAGGTGTCACTCGCCACTGACGTTAGCCGTGATCGGAGATCAAACTCGGGTCGCTGGGTTCGTAGTGCTCTGGGAAAACCACTGCACCACCGCTCCCCATTACCCAAACACACTCACGCAGGCTTACACACTCACACGTATACACTCACATACACGTATACACTCACATACACGTATACACTCACGTAACATATACATTTATACACAAAGACAAACATCCCCCATATAACATTAACAGAGTGTTGGGGCAAGTGCTGTTGACGAGCACTTCTGAAGGCCGGCACGAAACATTAGGGGTGGGTGGCCAGCACCGCCACGCCCGACCGCCTTTGTCTCCCCAGTGGCGATGTTTACACACCGCACCAGGTACACATTTGAGGCTGAGTCGATCTAGGGGGTGCGCAGGACCGGTTCAGATACTCGTCACATCGACATATTCATATCGTCTCGCTATGATGTGTACATAATCATAACGCTCGAGATTACACGCAGCCCCATCATGCGGTTATCTCGAGTCGCCAGCAGTTGGTTGTGGTGGCAGGGCCGGGGGTGAGTAAAGGGGTAATGGGTGTGTGTGTGTGTGGGTGTGTGGTTGTGTGTGTGTGAGTGTACCAGTGTTTCTGTAGTGCTGACTACCCACCCCCTCGTGAGCCGTGTCGGCATTCATAGGTGCTACTCGCTCACAGCACTTGTCCCAATAGCCTTTAAAGGCTATAGGGGGATTGTTTGTCTTTGGCATTTTAGCACTTTGCCAGAAACAGGGGTGACTCACAGCTCTCCTCGCTTCCATCGCTGCTCGCCGCAGCATGAGCAGGGTCGTCGGCAGAAGCAGCAGTCGCATAATCATCATCATCAGCAGCATCATCATCATCAGCAGCATCATCAGCAGCAGCATCATTAGCAGCAGAGCAGTCGCTCGGGTACTACGAATCGAGGCGACCGCCCCGGGCCCCGCGCTTTGGGAGGGGCACACTTCGCCGTCACAGTGTCAGATGTGATAACTGCCTATTTAGTTTTAAGGCGTCGGAGGGCCCCACGGGGTGTGATTTGGCCCGCAGCATCATCACCAGTATCGACTATGATCAGTTGCAGAACAAGCAGCATCATTAGCAGTCGAAGCAGCAGCAGCAGCGCAGCAGCAGCAGCATCGTCAATCGCCATGAGTAGCAGCAGCAGAAACTGCAGCATTATCAGCAGCATCATCGTAATCGCATCAGCAGCCACAGTATGTGTGTGATCATTTTCGGGCGCAAGTTTTTGGGGTGCGTCCTTCCGGGAGCGATTCCGTCACCTCGCTTGAGATATTGTCAATGATGGACACGCACCACCACCACCAACCACCACCACCAACCACCACCACCAACCACCACCACCACCAACCACCACCAACCACCACCTCTAACCACCACCAACCACCACCACCACCACCAACCACCACCGCGGTGCCCTCCGTACCGCTGTGATCCCAGGCGTGCCGCCTCCTCGTTCACTCGCAGGGAGGCGCGGCGGCGTGCCCATACAAGGCGCAAGCAGAGGGACAGCAGCAGCAGCCTGACCGATGGCTTTCGCCTCCCTCCCCAACAACAATGACCGCTGCACGGAGCAGGCGTGGGGAGCTGCCGCGGGGTGGCAGTGGTCGCACTCGCGGCGAGGAGCACGAGGACTCGATTCACGCCTCGGGCGCCCCATGCTGCGCGCAGTTTGGGAGTTCTCTCGCCCTGTTCGGGCACGGGGTTCCTCTGGGTTTACCGGTTTACTCCCATAAGCTAAATCATAATCATTGGTATGAGCCCAACATCCCAATACTGAAACATTACCTGCGAATTACTCACTTGGGATCACAGCTGCAATATCGCCTCCGCTACTGCAAAGACGTTGGCAGGACCCTTCTGAAAGAGGGTCTTGAGACTCAGTGAGGCTTTCCTGGATTCACAAGCGCAATAACGAAGATGAGAAAGGCTACAATGACGATGACACCACCACATAGCGTGTCACTACACACCCACTCACCACACTGCAGGGCACAACACTTCTCTCTCTGCTTCCTTCCTAGCTCTGCTCCACTTTGGAATTCCCTCTCCAGTGATCAGCGTCTCTTTCCCCCAAGCTCTTACAATAATAACCTCGCTCGTTTTAAGAAACGTGTCAACGACTATCGATTGCGACTGTCACGGTGCCGTTTCTTGCTGGCCGCTTGACGTGTTGGGAGTCTGGGCCCCCGTGCTCAGCGACTGTTGAAGATCGACGTGGGTCACCAGAACAACCAAAGCGACAACAAAACATAACGGGAAGCAATTCAGCAAATAGAGATCTGAAAGCAAACACAGGCACCGGTTCGCGAAGAACGTTCTCTGGAGCTGTGCCCGCTCACGATCACACAGCCCGGGCCGCCGTGTGAGCATCATCACCAGCATCATCACCAGCATCATCATCACCATCATCATCACCAGCATCATCATCACCAGCACCAGCATCACCATCACCAGCATCACCATCACCAGCATCACCATCACCAGCATTACCATTACCAGCATCACCAGCATCATCATTACCAGTATCACCATCACCAGCATCATCATCACCAGTATCACCATCACCAGCATCAATCATCACCATCACCAGCATCACCAGCATCATCATCACCATCATCATCATCACCAGTATCATCATCAGCATCAATCATCACCAGTATCATCATCAGCATCAATCATCACCAGTATCACCATCACCAGCATCACCATCACCAGCATCACCATCACCAGCATCATCATCATCACCATCACCAGCATCACCATCACCAGCATCATCATCATCACCATCACCAGCATCATCACGACCGCCACGCGTAGAGGGTGTCGGTGTGGGCGAGGCGCACTGGTGGTGGCGCGCGCACACCACATACACCACACACACCACGCACACCACGCACACCACGCACACCACACACACACCACGCACACCACGCACACCACACACACACCACACACACCACGCACACCACGCACACCACACACACCACGCACACCACACACACACCACGCACACCACGCACACCACGCACACCACACACACACCACGCACACCACGCACACCACGCACACCACCACGCACACCACGCACACCACGCACACCACCACACAGCACACACGCACACCACGCACACCACGCACACACCACGCACACCACTCACACCACACACACACCACGCACCAACCACGCACACCACACACCACACACACACCACGCACACCACGCACACCACACACCACCACACACCAACGCACACCACGCACACCACACCACCACACACCACACCACGCACACCACGCACACCACCACACCACCACGCACACCACGCACACCACGCACACCACTCACACCACTCACCACCACCCACCACACCACGCACACCACACTCACACCACACACACACCACCACACCACCACACCACACACCCACACACACCACGCCAACCACGCACACCACACACACACCACTCACACCACACACACACCCCACACCACACCACGCACCACACCACGCACACCACACACACCACTCACACCACACACACCACGCACACCACACACACCACATCACACCACACCCACCACACCACCCCACGCACCACCCACACACACACCACTGCACACCACTCACACCACACACACCACACCAACACCCACACACACCCACACCCACACCACGCACACCACGCACACACACACACACACACACCACGCACACCACGCACACACCACGCACACCACGCACACCACACGCACACCACGCACACCACATACACCACACACACCACGCACACCACGCACACCACGCACACCACACACACACCACGCACACCACGCACACCACACACACACCACACACACCACGCACACCACGCACACCACACACACCACGCACACCACGCACCCCACGCACACACCACGCGCACCACGCACACCACACACACCACGCACACCACGCACACCACACACACACCACACACACCACACACACCACACCACGCACACCACGCACGGCGCGCACACACCACGCACGGCGCGCACACCACGCACACACAACGCACACCACGCACGGCGTGGCGGCCACCGTGGAAGCTGCAGCTGCGCGCGGCGGCGGCTGAGCGACTCCTCGGTGGTGGTCGGGGTGGAGCTTCCGGCCCGATAGGATCTGAGAGCGACGCCCTCGCGCGAAGCCCGCGCGTGCCTTCCCGGCCACCTTCATCCAGCAGTGGATATATCGCACTGATGATGAAGATGATGATGATGCGGCAGTGTTTACGTGCGTTACATTGCCTCTCATCTCTCACGACAGTTTCGCGACCAATTTTGATCTATGGTAGAGGGTTTTGGGTTAGATCGCGTAAATAGATAACGCGTCCTTAAACCCGCCACCACCCGACACCGCCGGCTAGGAATGTTTGTCACGTGAACAAGACATGTCAATTCGTGCCCCACAACATTACAAGTTGTAGGTTTTACTCTCCAACACACCGGGTGTGCTAAACTAGTAACTGACATGTTTTGTTTACGTGACAAACCAACTAATTGGCTGTCGAGTGGTGGCGGGTTTAAGGACCCATTTATATTTACGCGATCGAACCCAACAATCTCGATTATGGATCTCTCACACCATCTGGCAGTGGATGGATCTTGGCCGGTCGCTTTGTTAGGAAGCGACACCGCCCAGGGCTCGCCAGAGTACAGCACCTGACGAGAGCCGGGAGGTCTCACGGTGATGTGTTGAGCAGCAGGGAGGCCCTGTCCACTCACGGCCCACTGCCCAGCCCAACATATACTAGTACTGCATTTTGGATATTTTGATTATTATTATCATCACGACGCTTGTTACCCCACGATAGCTTGGCTGAGTCTCAAGCCTCTTTTTCAGGAGGTCATGCCAAGTTCGACGCAGTCGGGGGCGATGTTGCTGCTGTGGGTGATCCCAATTGAGTGATTTGTCGGTACATTTTCAGCATTTGGATATGGGTTTGGCCAATAGCAGTTCCACTGCGGCGTATGGGTTTAGCTATGAGAAGAAACCGGAGAATCCGGAGGAAACCCGAGCAGAACAGGGGGATAGCGTATAAACTCCACACAGAAAGGCACCTCAGTTAGAAATCTAACCCAGGGTCCAGGTAGCTGTGGAGCGCCAGTGTAGGCACTGCGCTCCCTTGCGCCGCGCTGCGTCACTGTGGCTGATGTCCGTTACGCACAGAGCTGGGGCGGCACCCTGGAGAGAGCCGACAGGCTTGGTGACGCTCGACGTTCTGTCGCAGGTGGCCGAGGCGCCGGGGGGAGATCCGCACGTGAACGACCGCGGGCCCCGAGACGAGGCGACGCTCAGCATGGCCGACTGCGTCCCGCACTGGGCCCCCGTGGGGGCCAACGGGGGGCCCTTGGGGAAACCCCCAAGGAGACCCCCAGGGGCGCGGACCCCCTCGCCCGAGACGCACGCGGAGGCCAGGTCCTTGGGAAGCGCGGAGAGCGGAGATGCGAGCGCTGCCGAGGGGCTGACTCTCTACGTGAGTCTCGATGCGGCCTCAGCGGCAGTGGCGCTTTGACTCAACCCGTGGCTGTCCACGGCCAGTTCAACAGTAATGGTTGATTTTCGGGAATAGTCGCAACAAGATTTGGCAGCAATTAGGTGCCATTTAGCCATATATGTGTGTGTGTGTGTGTTCGTACTGTACGGGGTATGGGTTCACTGTATATGTGTGTGTGTAGCGACCCAAGCTCGAGTCCCACCCCACAGCCAACATCAGGAGCAATTCTCTGAATCGGTCCTGGACCTGCCCTAGGTCTACTCAGCCTTAAATGAGTACTACCTGGTGCTGTGTGTGTTAAACACCAGAAGTGGAGAGACACAGGTGGGGGCTGGCTTCACCATTCACGTCGTAGCACCTTGAGTAATGACCACATATTTGAGATGCTTTCATCCAGAAGTGGATAGACCATGGCTCACGACGATGGCAATGACGAAGATGACGATGATGGCGAAGATGATAACGATAATGACGATGTTGATGATGATGGTGACGATGATGATGAAGACGATGATGACGATGACGACGACGTGTGTCCGTCCCAGGTGTGCTGGGGGTGCGGGGGCACGCTGGAGGAGGGCGAGCGTGCCGTGAGTGCCGGCGGGGAGGACGCGCCCCGCATGTGGCACGTCCGCTGCTTCGTGTGCTCCACGTGCCGCGAGCCGCTCGCCAGCCTCCTCTACTACTGGGACAACGGCGCGCTCTTCTGCCACCTGCATTACCAGACCGGGGCCCAGGACATCCACCGTGCCGGAGAGGGGCAGGGGACGGGCGCGGAGGCACCGCCCGTGTGCGCGCGGTGCAACGAGGTGCCGCGTTTGTCCCGTCCCTCTCGTCTGCGTGGTCTCGTTTGCATTGTTGGGTTCGGTTCATTTTCTCGTTTGTATCGTTTTATTGGGGCTGGTACGAGTGGCTGCTAATATGGCGAGGGGTAGGGTCAGTGAGAGGGCTTGTCCTAGTGGCCGACTAGTCAGTTGGATAAGGCCGGTTGGTCGGTTGGAGCTAATACTCAAAGCTAGTTAGCTAGCTGGTGATGTGTAGCGGTGATGCTGACTGGCTGGTGAGGCATAGAGGAGGTGATGGTGGTGGTGAGGCGTAGAGGTGGCGATGGTGGTGGTGAGGTGTAGAGGTGGTGATGGTGGTGGTGAGGTATAGAGGTGGTGATGGTGGTGGTGAGGCGTAGAGGTGGTGCTGGTGGTGGTGAGGTATAGAGGTGGTGATGGTGGTGGTGAGGTATAGAGGTGGTGATGGTGGTGGTGAGGCGTAGAGGTGGCGATGGTGGTGGTGAGGTGTAGAGGTGGTGATGGTGGTGGTGAGGTGTAGAGGTGGTGATGGTGGTGGTGAGGTATAGAGGTGGTGATGGTGGTGGTGAGGCGTAGAGGTGGCGATGGTGGTGGTGAGGTGTAGAGGTGGTGATGGTGGTGGTGAGGTGTAGAGGTGGTGATGGTGGTGGTGAGGTGTAGAGGTGGTGATGGTGGTGGTGAGGTATAGAGGTGGTGATGGTGGTGGTGAGGCGTAGAGGTGGCGATGGTGGTGGTGAGGTGTAGAGGTGGTGATGGTGGTGGTGAGGTGTAGAGGTGGTGCTGGCGTGCTGGTGAGGCATAGCGGTGAGGATTTGATCGCGACGCTGCGTTCGTTCCCGGCCGTCGCTGCCGCTGTGCACGGCGCCCGCGCAGGCGATCGTGAGCTGCGAGTACACGCGCGCCGAGGGACGCTGCTGGCACCTGGACCACTTCTGCTGCCTGGAGTGCGGGGTGCAGCTGGCGGGGCAGACCTACGTGGCCGAGACGGAGCAGCCCGTCTGCCTGCAGTGCTACCGCAGCTCCTACGCCAAGGCGAGTGCCGCACCCTCACGGCCACCCCGCGCTTCGCTCACAATCTCAGAATCTCCCTCGCAGCAGGAAGTGGACCTCGGTTCAATTCCCGACTCGGGACGTCTTTGTGTGTGGAGTTGGGGGAGCGGTAGTGTAGCGATTAGCGCTCTGCGCTAGGAACCCTGCCACCCGAATCCCACTGGGGAGACAAAGGCAGCCGGGCGTGGTGTTGGCGACGCACACCCCTCGTGTACCGCGCTGGCCTTCACAGGTGCTCGCTAACAGCACTTGCCCCAACAGTCTGTTAAGGCTATACGGGGGACCTTTCTCTTTGCCTTGTGAGTGTGTGGGTGTTTGTCCGAGCGAGTGTGTGGAGCTTATATGTTGTCCTCCTGTCCCGCATGGGTTTCTTCCTGGGTGCTGTTTCCTCCCACAGCCCACACACAGTGGGACTGGTATTGGGCAGACATCCCAATGCTGAATAATCACCCAAATGACTCATTTGGGAGCACACACAGCAGCAGTAGCAACATCGCCTCCCCGACTGCGAAAACTTGGCAGGACCCTTCTGAAAGGGAGTCTTGAGACTCAGTGAGGCTGTCCTGCCTAAACAAGCAGAATAATACTAATAACAACTGCACAACCCACTGAGCCCATGACCGTTCACTTCATGAACGTGCCCTTGGCATGGGGAAGACTGACCCCGCGTGACCTCGCGACCCCCCCCCCCCCCGGCAGAGCTGCGAGGGCTGCGGCGGCGTCATCGACGCGGAGGAGGAGCGCGTGGCGCACGGCCCCCGTCAGTGGCACGCGCGCCCCTCCTGCTTCCGCTGCTCGGGTTGCAGCTGCGCCCTGGTGCAGCGGCGCTTCATCCCGGCCGGCACGCGGCTCTACTGCTCGCTGGGCTGCCGCGACGGCGCCCCCGGGGAGGGCTAGCGAGCTGGGAGGCTGTTGGGGGGGGGAAGAGGAGGCCGTGCGGTAGGAGGGGTGCATTCCCAAAATGTCAGGGTTTTTTGTAGGGCCCCACGTTAACAATAATAACACGTCACCTGTTTTCTCCGGTGGATATTAAACCAAAAATACCAATTTAAATGTCCGGGGTCTGAATGACCAGCCGCTGGCAGAGAGCGCGGTGAGTGGTTCCCCGAGCTACCCGCTGGAGGGCACTCGTGGATCTGGGTGGTTGCCAGCGCTCCCAGGTGAACAGCTCGGGGTACGGGGCTGTGTGGGGTGGGGGGACCTACAGGGGGAGGGGGCGGAGAGGGAAAGATAACTCTGCATCGTGGTGGCTCCCTGAGCTACCACGGGAGTGGTTTAGGACTCTGGGTCTGGGTGGCGCATTGCACTACCGGGAGGGCGATGATCAAAGGCCGCCGTAGGGATTCGTGAGATTGGTGCCGAGACGAGCTGCGAGCTGAAGACATGGATCAGAGACCCACTGCGCCACCCACCGCGTGACGTGTTCACGAGACGCGTGGTGATGTCACGTGGTCCCAGTCGGAGCCACGGCTCCGACTGGGACCACGTGGCTTTGAGCCGGCTCCTTTGAACCAGAGCCAAGCCTGAGCCGAGTCCTGACTCACAATACGAGCCTTAGGGTCTCACCACCGCCACGGTTTGCTTTTATATAACTGCCTTAAAAACAGAGTTCACGATCAGACACAAATGGATCACAAAAACGCAATCGCACAGTGGGTGTGCTTTCGGGGTTTTGTCGTCAAGATGGCGAAGAAATGTCCATGCGGACGTCGTGCAGGAAGCGGTGCCACGGCCTTGTGTGGCCGTGACAGATGAAGTCAAATAACTACTTCTGAGGTCCCTTCAATTGCCTCTTTCCCACACTCGGTGGCGGAGGGCCCTGTAGAGGTGGACGGCGCGTGGCAGCCAGCTGGAAGATTTTTCATCATCAAAGTTTGAAAACGTATCATTGTCTTGTGTGCGGTCATTGGTGATGAGGCTGAGACCATCAGCTGAGACCCGAGCATGGAGAACCTGGTTTACACAGATCTCAGTCTGTGTGAGTCTGTGGGTCTCCGTGAGTCTGTGGGTCTCTGGGCTCGTCATTGGTGACATGGATGATATCATCAACTCGCTACACTTGAGATCCCGATTTAATTCCAGTCGGTTGTGAAACCTGGATTTGAACCGAAGATATAAATGGAGCCAACTCGAGTTTTTGGGATGGCCATTATGAACCCCCCGAGCCAACCGGCCAACACTGTTACAGGCAGCACGTCCTTCATAGGCCACTTACAGCCTCACCACCACCATCACCACCACCATCACCAACACCACCATCACCACCACCATTACCACCACCAACACCACCAACACCACCATCACCACCATCACCACCACCATCACCAACACCACCATCACCACCATCACCACCATCACCACCACCATCACCACCAACACCACCATCACCACCACCAACACCATCACCACCACCACCAACACCACCACCAACACTGCCAACACCACCATCACCACCACCAACACCACCACCACCAACACCACCACCATCACCACCAACACCACCATCACCACCACCAACAACACCACCACCAACACCACCAACACCACCATCACCACCACCACCAACACCACCATCACCACCACCAACACCACCACCAACACCACCATCACCACCACCAACACCACCATCACCACCAACACCACCATCACCACCACCAACACCATCACCACCACCACCAACACCACCACCAACACTGCCAACACCACCATCACCACCACCAACACCACCACCACCAACACCACCATCACCACCACCAACACCATCACCACCACCAACAACACCACCACCAACACCACCAACACCACCATCACCACCACCACCAACACCACCATCACCACCACCAACACCACCACCAACACCACCATCACCACCACCATCTGCTCCAAAGAGTAATTGAAACTTACCCTCTCCAGCACCTATGCATACTGAGCTATGCTATGTATTTTTAAACTGTGTAATACATAAATAATGCATGTATCATGCAGTCACTTTCTACCACTAGTTTAAACTGAGCACAACAAATAAACGTATATTGTATAATAATCAAAATGTCGTTATTGTGTTCCATCTCCCGGCGCGGCAAGTGAGACAATGAGTGGTGGCACGGACTGCAGCACGGGCAACCAAGGCTGACCATGCTGATGATGATGCTGATGATGATGCTGCTGCTACAGATGATGCAGCTGCTGCTGATGGTGATGACTATGATGATGCAGCTGATGATAATGATGCTACAGATGATGATGCAACTGATGATGATGATACTGATGATGATGCTGATGATGCAGCTAATGATGATGCTGCTACAGATGATGCAACTGATTATGATACTGATGATGATGATGCAGCTGATGCAGCTGATGATGATGCTGCTACAGATGATGCTGCTGCTACAGATGATGATGATGATGCTGCTGCCACAGATGATGATGATGCAGATGATGATGATACTGATGATGATGCTGATGATGCAGCTGATGATGCTGCTGTTGCTACAGAAGATGATGCAGCTGCTGCTGATGTTAGAAGTCACCAGGTGGCGGTGTCGCCCCGCGTGTGACGCAACGCACGCATTGGCCGCTGTCTCCGTGCTGAATGTGTCACGGGGCTGACAAGTCGCCTCCGCATCAAATGCGGGTCCCTCCACGTCACATTCACTTTTCACACATCCCATCAGCCGCACGGCCCTCTGGGAGTGCAATATTCCAGCAGCATTTGTTCAAAACAAGCAAAGACATTCAGTATCTCACCAGCGACCTGCCTCTGCTGCTTTGAAGGTGTGGAGTAATGGCACAGACGCATGCGAACTTCGCGACGAACTCAGCCACGCGAGTTCGATTCCAGCCACGGCTAACATCAGTGGCGAGCGATATCTGAACCCAGCCCTAGGCCCGCTCTCCTACTTCACCAACCAGCCGCACTGGTCAGCGTGGTGAAGTATGGTGAAGTGTGGTGAAGTATGGTTGTCGAAGGAATCTGAGTTGCTACCAGGAGTACGGTCGTGGCACTTGAGATCACCTGGAGTTATGAGGTGGTGAGTGGGGAGGTGAGCGATGTGGTGAGTGGGGAGGTGAGCGATGTGGTGAGTGGGGAGGTGAGCGATGTGGTGAGTGGGGAGGTGAGCGATATTGTGAGTGGGGAGGTGAGCGATGTGGTGAGTGGGGAGGTGAGCGATGTGGTGAGTGGGGAGGTGAGCGATATTGTGAGTGGGGAGGTGAGCGATGTGGTGAGTGGGGAGGTGAGCGATGTGGAGAGGCGGAAGCATGCAGTGAGTGGGGAATGAGGGATGTGGTGAGTGTGGAGGCGAGGGGTGAGGAGTAAGCATGGGTGATACGGGTCACGGTTAGAGCCGGGGGAGGAGGTGGGGTGAGGAGGAGGGGTGAGGAGGAGCGTGAGGGCCACGCACACGGCGCCCCAATCACGCAACAAAGACAAAGGTCTCCCGCCTCGCCTTAACAGGGGCAAGTGCTGTTAGCGAACGCCGGAACGGCACACACGAGGGTGAGTGGCCAGTACCACACCCGGCCGCCTTTGTCTTCCAAGCGCTCATGTTTAGGCACCGCGGCAGCTACTCGTCCAAGGCTGGATCGACTCCGGGGTAGAGAGACAGGACATCGTCACCCATGTTGGAAGTGAGCGGGAATAGAACTCGGGTCGCCGGGTTCGTAGCGCAGTGCACTAACCGCTACACCACCGCTCCCCGCTACACCACCGCTCCCCACACAAAAACACAGACACAATGACGCACACACACAATGACGCACACACACAGAGACACACACAGAGACACGCAGCTCGCCACGTCGCCCCTGATGATGTTTCGCGCTGCAATCCGCGGCGCGGGGTCTGAGGGGCACGCGGGTGAAGCCACGCGGCGTCTTTAACGTTGGACCCAGCGCCTCGAACCCGGCTGGCATGGCGGCACCCCGACCAACACCCTTGATCCCACCCCAACACCTCCACCATTCTTGCGCATGGCGGGCAATGGTATTGAGGAGATAACTCCCGAAAGGGACTGTCTGCTGGCCACGGGAGGAGAGAGAGAGCAGCGCCATCCCTGAAGGAGATCGCGACTTTAAGTCGGCGGCGGGTGGAGAAGTTTGTTGAGGCCTTCACGGTTGACGGGAGGGGTGGGTGGTTGTCTTTGGCAAGGACAACGTGTCAAATACCCGCACAAGTATGCAATGGTTACCTAGGTCGCAATGCACGGAGACAATATAAATAAGCGGCCAATATCCCCCTGCAGACATCTGTCCCATCAATAACCTCTGTTCACGTCGCAGCAGAAGCTATTTAATGATCGCGTGACGTGTGTGCCGACCCCACAAGTTCGCTGCCTCAGCCCAAGCCACGTCACGACTCCGCGCCTCACCCCCAGGTCGGCCAAGCCGCGGGCACAACTCACGGAGGGCGCTGAGGTGCGGCCGCAGCCTCACGGCCCAGGAAGCAGCAAGGGGTCGCGCTCACACCCCCGACCCATCCCCTGTGCGAGCACAGTGGGACATCCTGGATGAGTGCCTCGTTGGAGACCCAAAACATCATCATCATCACACCTCCTGGATTTGGCGTTCCTCTTCCTCCTCAGAGACACTGGGGTGGTACCATCGGCATCAGGCCGATGTGCAGCACCGCTCCTTCATGATGATCAAGGCAAGGGCCCTCCTCTGTTAGGCATGGGTCCTAGTTTGACGCGACACTACAACACATCATGCCAAGCTCAGCACCGGCGTCATTGGGGGGGAGATTATCTGTTGCTGGCCGCTTGGAGTTGTTGGCGTCTCTGCGCCCTCCGCTCATCAACCTGGATTATTTTTTTAGTCTGCGCATTTTGCAAAGTATGTGAATGTTTAAGTATCATGAATTCCAGGTTCGTTCCACTGCTACCCTGCCCCTCCCCCCACGTGGCCCCACTCGCTGGTTGTCGGTAGGAGGGTTGAACCGGTTTGGCGTGAGGTTGCTCATTAATGCGCGTATTCGTCAGCACGTGTCTCTGTGTGTGTGTCTGTGTGTGTGTATGTGTGTGTGCGTGTGAGTGTCTGTGTATGTCTATGTGTGTGTGTGCGTGTGTGTTGAGCGTGTGTGTTGAGCGTGTGTGTTGATCGTGTGTGTGTCTGTGTGTGTATCTGTGCGTGTGTGAGTGTGTGTGTCTGTGTGTGTGTGCGCGCGTGTGTTGAGCGTGTGTCTGTGTGTGTGCGTGTGTGCTGAGCATGTGAGTGTGTGTGTCTGTGCGTGTCTGTGTGTGTGCGTGTCTGTGTGTGTGTGCGTGTGAGTGTGTGTGAGTGTGCGTGTCTGTGCGTGTGTTGAGCGTGTGAGTGTGCGTGCCTTTGTGTGTGTGCGTGTGTGTCTTGTGTGTGTGCGTGTGTGTTGAGCGTGTGCGTGTCTGTGCGTGTGTGTTGAGCGAAGTGTAAACCATCATAAAGATGGACATAAAAGGCGGCCACATCACCTCCTGTGCACCTTTACGGCTTGAGTAGGTCAAGTTTATTTTGTTTCACTCGGCGATAACTCAAAAGATCAGGATGAGTCCCACTGGCAAGAGTGGACCTGGGTCATGAAGATGACGAAAGCAAAACATCAACACTGAAGTTCTGTACAGCGATGGACCAAATAGAAATCAGAGCAAACACAACAGCGCTTTAGCAGCACTTGCCTCACACAGTCTGCGTAAACTCCACGGATGGTCTTTGTCTGTGTTATGTACAAACATCGCCTGGCTCGTGCGTCTCGTCCGACAGCCCCACACGCCGAGACGGCCGCGACCTCGCGTGCTCAGCTTCACGACACACGCGGACATGTGAGTGGATATGTGGACAGGCTGGCAGGTAGATGGGAAGGTAGGTGAGCAGGTGAGTGGCGAGACAGGCGGGTAGGTGGCTGGGTGGATAGTTGAGTGGATGAGTAGTTGAGCGGGTAGATGGGTGAGCAGGTGGGCGGGTGAGTGAGCAGATGGGTGGGTGGGTGAGCGTGAGCCGTGCCGGGAGGGGCCGTGGTGCGCGCGGGGCGTGGTTTCTCCAGGTGAGTGATCCACTGTCTGTGCGCTCCCACACCGCCCGCCTCAGCGACCGCGCCGGCGTCTCGCCTCCTCGTCTCTCACCCCCCGCTCTCTGCTCCTCGTCTCTCACCCGTCCGCCTTTATTTCCCCTCCCCACAGACGCGGAGATCGCAGGGCAGACAGAGACACCAGCAGGCAGGAGCTGCCTCCTCCGCAGTCGTCTCGCGCTGGCGTCAAAGACGGTAACGTGGAGTGAGCGACTCGCTCTAGCGGAGCGCGAACCGGCGACGCGGGCTACGGTAGAGGCGCAGCCTTGAAAGTGCTCGCGTTCGCCCCTGCCGGCTGATCGGGGCCTGGAGATAACTGTAGAGGACTATGAAATGCATATTTCGGCGATACTAACTCGTTGGTCAACAACACCGCGTGGTCTTAAAGAGAAACGAGATCTCACATTGGCGACGTCGCTCTTAACGGCTCGTGCCGGTTGACAATTCCCTGAGAGCGCCGTTCCTAGCAGCGATGGGATTCGGGTCATACAAAGTACAGTACAACGGGTGCCGCGACCTACAATACTCGTTCACGCATGGTCAGATAAACTTAGTAACAGACTGGCACGCACGGTCACGGCTCGTCGCATTCACTCGTCACTGGCAGCAGCCCTGCTGGATGAATCCCATCCCAAGCCCGCCGCACCTCTCACGATCCTGAGGCGTAGCTACTCACACGCGTAGCAGATTGTATCGCTCCATCTCCTCTGTTGTCATCATTTGGGAGGCGTCGGGGGAACTGTAGCGATACTTCAGCAGAGAACGAGGAGCATGCTGATAGCAGCAAGTGGACGAACTCTCTCTGTGCCGAAGTCCTCTCGTCGTGCCGAAGCCCTCTCGTCGTGGCGAGCGGCAGATCTCGGCATTGGCACCTCGCTCCCGAGCCTATAGCAGCTGCCGCTTCATCACCACCACCACCCTTGCCCTCGGCACTCTCCATCATCTCCATCCTCGCCCTGCTGCTGCTGCTGCAGCTACCGCGGCTCTGTGAGCCCGCCCGGCTCCGTGAGCCAAGAGCAGTGAGTCGGCAGGCGCTGGCGGGCGGGGCGAGTGTAGCCGTGGTGGTGGGCAAACATCCACCACAAAGACCACTACAAACGTCCACCACAAATATTCACCACCACCATCCACCACCACCATCCACCACCTCAAACATGCACCACCACAAACATCCACCACCACAAACATCCATCACCACCATCCATCACCACCATCCACCACCACAAACATCCACCACCACAAACATCCACCTCAAACATGCACCACTCACGGGGCCAGGGCGAGTCTCGTCTGCGAGGGTGAGCTGCCCTGTGAGTTGGGGCCGATGATGGCTGTATCTGCTACTCGGTGTTATCCCGATTGAGTAAAAAAATGTTGGAGTCATTTTAGAATTCGTCAAAATGCGTCACCCTCACGGCGGCACACAGTGAGCTACTCTTGAGCAAGACGTCAGCGGGACTTGGACGACCGCTGTGAAGCAAACGGAGCGCGTAGCATTCTCATTATTTACATCCCCAGTCGTGAGCGGGCCGGTGAACGCGAAACATCGCTGCAGACTGCGTCATGGGAGAGTTTGCGAGTGTGGCCATGAGGTGTGAGTTGGGTGGTGGGGGTGTGTGTGTGTGGTAGTGTGTGTGTGTGGTAGTGTGTGTGTGTGGTAGTGTGTGTGTGTAGTAGTGTGTGTGTGGGAGTGTGTGTATGAGAGTGTGCTAGGGTGTGTGTATCAGTGTTTAAATGGCGTGAGATTATGATAGCGATAATAGTGATGGACGATTATCGCCGTCCAGCAGTGGATAGACCATGAGCATGTGCCCTCAGAGCGACCCGTACCGGGCCCCCGCGGTGGAGGGGGTGGTGCGGCTGGTGGCGTACCGTGACGACCCGCTGCCGGACCGGGCCCCACCCGCTCCGCACCAGCCCCGCGCCGTCACGCAAGCAGCCATGCCGGGCGCCCAAAGAAACGGGGCCACGGAGGTGAGTTCGATAACCGGGCCGAGGCTAAACAATGGCACTTCTTCCACTGCCCAGGGAAAGCATGCTGTCCTGGTACGTCAACCCAATGCGTCTGCCAGCCACTTGGTGGATGAGGTTGTTCTGTGCAACCGGAATGAGTCTCGGTGCTTTTCAGGCGCCAGAGCGGTGACGGCACCACGGTCACGCTCGCGCCTCACGGCGAGAAGGACCTGAGTTCGATCCCTGACTCGGGCGCCTCTCTGTGTGGGGTTTCTGTGTTCTCCCCCTGCTCTGCACGGACTTTCTCCAGGTTCTCTGGTTTCCTGCCATAGCTCAAAACAAACGTGCATTGTGACCAGCGTTGGCCAAACATCCCAACGCTTCAACATTACCTGGGAATCAGTCACTTGTGGTGACTCGCATAGCAACATTGGTCCCTTCTGGAACGACTCGGCAGGACCCTCCTGGAAAGGAGTCTTGAGATTCGGTGACGTTTTCCTGGGTAAACAAGGGTAGCTATAATGATGACACAATTGATGATGACGCCGATAATGATGATTGCAGTGGTAATGACAATGATGATTTTGATTGTGATATAACAATGATGGTACCGATGATGGCGATGACGATGACGGTGACGACCACGATGTCACCCCAGGCCGCCCTGATCCCGGGGCTGTCCGCCGAGGAAGCCGACTGCATGCGATTCTTCGAGGAGATGATCGAGTCCCTGGACGACTCGGAGGCGGAGTCCACGTCGTCCGACCACGCCGAGGGGCGCTCCGCGGACTCGACCGACGGACGTGCCGCCCCCCCCCCGCGATCCGTTCCGAGCCCCCCCAAGTCGAGGCCACCCGATGACAGCCCCCCTCAATCGCCCACCTTGGCGCACGGGGACCCCCCCTCCGCCAGGCTGCAGAACCAGCACCAGGGGCTGGCGCGACTCCGCTACCGCCCGCCCACAGGTGACGCACCCTCCTGCCTGTGTCTTGTTGTTGTTGTTGTTGAGCTCGAGTCATCGTTCAACCGTGGGTTGGGCCACGTAACGAGTGAGAATAATTGAGAGGGGTGGGAAAAACCCAGAAAAGCAGGAAAGGCAGCCAGAACCAGCACCAACAATTAGCCAAGCTCTGTGATCCGATATTGGGACGTTTGGCCAATGCCACTAATGATCATTGATACCTGCGGGAATGAAACTGCGAATGTCTGGAGATAACCTCTTGGGGCGAGGAGGTAAACCCTCAGTCTTCAACAAATGCCCAAGCTCTGTCGTCCTACTTTGGCCGTCTCCAATGTTTGGCCATCACCAATCCCACCACGTGTAGTTATAGCCTGAAATGTTATTGTGTTCTGTCATGAAGCTGATGCTTTTTTTGCTGTTGTTGCTGTTGCTGTGCAGACATCGACCCCGTAACACTGGTGACCTCACCCATGACCTCATCCGTGACCCCATCCGTGACCCCACTCGAGCCCATATATGCGATCCCATTTAAGACCTCACCCAAGACCTCACCCAAGACCTCGTATGCGACCCCAAAAGTGACCTTACCCGAGCCAATATATGCGACCCCTTTCAAGGCCCCACCCGCGTTTTCGCACGTGACCTCACCCGTGACCTCACGTGTGACCCCACCCGTGACCTCACGCGTGACCCCACCCGAACCCATATATGCGACGGTGACCCCGCGCGTGCACTCGCCTGTGACCCCATCCATCATCTCAGGCCCACCCCCATCGGTGACCCCATCACTCACATCAGTCGTGACCGCCGCGGCCCCAACCATCTTGGACAACTCCTCGATCAACTTCCGCACGGTCCCAGTGGCCTCCACGTCCTTCCTGACATCGTCAGAGACCGACCCTGTCGTACCACAACAACCACCACAACAGCCATCGCCGCCATCGCCACCACCGGCACAACAACCAACACAACAACCACCACCACAACAGTTACCACTATCACGACAGTCGCCAACACCACCGCCACAACAACCACCACCACAACAACCACAACAACCACCACCACAACAACCACCACCAACACCACAACAACAACCACAACAACAACAACCATCACAACAACCACCACTACCACGACAACAACCACCACAGCAACAACAAACACAACCGCCACACCAACATACACAACAACCAAAACAACAAACACCACAATCACCACCGCAACAACCGCAGCTGCCGGCGCCGGCGATGGCGGCGTCACAGCACAGCGCGGTCGCCGCCGCCGCCGCTCCCTCGCCGCTCGCCATCGCGGAGCCTCCTCCGGAGAGTGCTGCCAAGATGCCCTCCGGCGGTGCCGACGGTGCCGGCGGCGGTGCCGGCGGACCCCGCCGGCTCCACGTCATCGCGCCCGCCCAGCGGAGCACCCCGCCGTGCTTGGAGGCGCTGAGTGTCTCGGAGCGCAGGGCCAAATTCCTGCGCAATGCGTCGCTGGGCAGCGGCCGGGACGAGGGGGGGCCGGGGGCCCCCCCGGACAGGCGCCAGCAGCCGCAGGGAGGCTCCAAGTTCTGGCTGCAGGGGCGGCCGGAGCAGCTGGCCCACACGGAGGCGCGGGCCAAGCTCGGCCTTCACGTGGGCGGCTCGACGGAGAGCGCCGGCTCGGAGGAGGAAGAGTGCGGCCGGGCGCCCGTCGGGCCCCAGCTGTCCCGCTCCCAGTCGGTCGGCGCCGGCATGGAGCATATGGGGACGCAGGGCGGCGATCGGGGTCGACAGATTGGCATTGTAGAATATCGCCAGCAGCAGCAGCAGCTAAGCCCTGCTTCTTCTGTCGTCGCCGCCTCGAGCGCCGCACCCGACAAAGGTCACGCAACTATTTCGGTTCCGCCGCCGCACCCAAACCAGCCGCGCGTGCAGCCCAACCCGGCGGGCGCGGCACCGCCGCCGTCCGCCGCGCGCCACGCGGAACCCGGCCAGAGCTCGCGCGACGCCGACTCGGACGCCTTCTCCCCCGTCTGCTCCGCGTTCGTCAACCGGGTGAGGAGCCGGACCGTCAATTCCACGCACGGCACGGCGGCGGAGGCCGCGGCCAGGGTAAACGCCAAGATGAACACGCGACCTTCCACCACGCAGCAGCAGCAGCAGCGGCCGAACGGTGCCCAGAATGCCGCTGCACGGGCCTCGGCTTCCCGTCCGCCGGCTCTGCATGCCGCCACGAGCCTGGTGGACATCCGCGAGCTGGCGCCTCCGGTCGCGTACGCCGGGAAACGTGAAGCGGAATTTCAGGCCGGGTTCCACGCCGGGCTCAAGGCGGCCTTGGAACTGGGGCACCTCTCCGGCAACCAAATTGGCCTGGTCACTCAGGTGGCCAACCCCGTGGTCAACCCCGTGGTCAACCCCGTGGCCAACCCCGCGGTACATCCCGCGGTACATCCCGTGGTCAATGCTGCGGTAAACCCCGTGGACAAGCAGGCACCACCGGCTCGCCAAGACGCCCCTATGCCCCAGCCCAAGCCGTGGCAAAGACGCATCACCATTAAATCTGGGGACAGCTACGGAGAGCAGACGCTCCCCTCTCCCGCCACCCACGACGCCGATGCAGCGAAGGCAAAGGCGGCGGCTGTCAAAGCGACGACTCCGACCGCCGACGAGCCCAGGGGCGAGGCCGTGACGCGGGCGCAGAAGCAGCGCATCACCGTGTCTCCCGCTGTCGTCCACCTCAACTCCCCGCTCTTCCGAGCGCCGCAGGTCTCGGCGGACGAATCTCAGCCGTACAACACCGGAGTGGTGGCCGCGCGTTCGTCGACGTCGCTGCCGAGGTCCTACGCGTCCCACGGCACCCCCCAGAGCCCCAGCGTCACCGCGGCCGCTCCACGAGCCATCCCCGTGGGGGGGCAGTTCGTCCCCGTGCGAAAACCCTCGCAAAACGACCACACGGAGGCTCTGAAGAAGTTGGGAATGAAAGGGGGTCACCGTTGAGTGTTGTGTGTGTCCGTGTGTGTCGGTGTGTGTGTCCGTCTGTGTGTCCGTGTGTGTGCACTATAAGGCTCGTCAACAGTTGGAGGCAGTCGCCCTCCAGCAGCAGCGGAGAGTGGAGAAACAACTCTGACAACAGTGAGTGGAGCGTGGGGCAGGTGAAATGCAGCAAGGTGGTGCAGGGTGGAGCACAGGTGGGGCATCCGCCGGTCATCTTAGTTCACCTGTAACACCTGGGACTGCCCTCTGACCTGTCAGCGCTACGAATACGGTGACTCAAGTTCAATTCCTAATCATGACGAATATCTGAACTGGTCCTGGGCCTCCCCTATGTCGACTCAGCCTTAAATGAGTACCTGGTGTGCTGTGTAAAAACATCGGCGTGGGCCTGGTGCCCCGCCCCCTCGTGCGCGTGCTGCCCTTCACCGGTGCTCGCTAACAGCACTTGCCCCAACGAGATGTGCAGGCTTCATGGGGGATTTTTGTGCTTAATTTCTCACTGAATATTTTCTGGGTCGCTGGTAAATTACTGGAGTCGGGTATGATCGATGTGTGTGTTTCGGTCGATATTGCTGTTGTTATGATTGTAAATATCGTATTTGCTAAACAGTGTGTTCATATAATAATGCGATTTTACCACAAGGGAAGTGTAAGTATATAATCTGCTGCCTCAGTGGTTGTATTGTATGTCATCATGATCATCGTCATCTATGATCTATCCACTGCTGGGTGAAGGCCTCCGTATGCCGTCACCCTCCCTGACTGTCATTCTGTCACCAGTTTCATCGATCGCCTGTCGTCCATTCTGCCCATGACGGGCCCCGGTCCCCCCTCCAGGCAGCGGTCAGCAATGACCTCCCTTGTCGTGCGTGCTTCTCCACGCCGCGTGAGCCCCTGTCTCTCCCTGTCATTCCAAGCACGCGTCTCTCGCGCACGCTTCTTTGCGCACTTTTCAGCTTCTCGTTTCCGACCCGAGGTGTGATAGCCGGGGGCATGCAGAGTATTTCTGGATTTTTTTAGTTTAAGCGGCGACGATTTCCCATCGCGTTGTTTTGACGATGAGCCTTGCGATATGCTGCTCAAGGCGCCTGGTGAGCTGTGGACGCTGCGCGGTCGCATTCCTGCGCAGCGTTCCGGAAACCGGTTTTTCAGCGGTGAGTGGTGGATGGTTTACGATGCAAGTATTTGCGAGCGCCGTCATCGGCCCTAGACCGTGAGTCGCGCACTAAATGAGGCATCACCTACGCTCGTGAAACCGCGGTGGTCCTTGTCGATGTTTTTGTGAGGGTAGGGTTTTATTCTGACTTCCTGCTGGATATTTACAGCGCGACTGAATTGTGTTTGTCTATTTCGGGTGGTGAAGGGTCTTACGACACAAATGTGACCAGCTTACCGTGTCTCGTCGCTACATTGTGCTGTGAGGATTGTTCCGAAGCTGAGCGGAGTCGACCTGAATCGATAATAGCTGGCTCCTTAACAACTTGTACACGTGACGGGTTCATTTGTTTGGCTGCGTTGTGTGATGGAGGGTATACAAGACAAGATCGTCACGTGACCCTAGAGTCAGTTGGTAGCTGTGGTTGTTGATACCTCTGTTCAAGTGATGCAACGTGTAATGAAGCGTGTGCCTATACTCGGGATGCGTTATGGATTTAAAAATAACACTTTGGAATTTTGGATTTTTAAGGAAAGCTTTGGATCGCATTTTCAGATAATTTACTTGGTTACATATCGGTGTCTTCGGGTTCGCAAAAGTGATGTCACCAACACCAGGTGACACACATGTTGGTGTCAAAGCAGTGACTACATCTTCAAATCTCATCCTTCCCATGTTTGTCTCTGCACATGAAAAATACATTTATACTATGGGGACCTCATTTGCCAGTAAAAATATGATAATTGGTTCTTTACCCTTTTGTTGCCAGGTAGAAGGGTAAAGAACCAATTATCAAATACATTTATATTTTTTACAAACCCATTTTGGCGACACGGCCTTTTGGGAGTTAATTTTGTAAGCGGCATTGGTTTAACACCAGCAAACTCTCCACCGGATTTGACCTGCAGTGTCTCACCAGCAATCAGGCCAAACCCGATGCTGGTTGACTCAGGCTTTAACCAAGCGCCTGCATTACGTGAAGTTTCACGGTGGCAATACATTATGCTGTAGCGTGGTATATTCATGATAACAGTTCGCATAGTAACAAGAGTCCTTGGTCAATGCACTGCTGGATGAAGATATTGTTTGCATTGTCTGCCTCGTTCAACATATTCGCTTAAATGGAACGTCTCTCTACGATTTGCATGCGTTACAGATAAATTATGCTCATGAGCAATATTCATTGTGTTTGTTGTTGAGTGCCTAAATAATAAAGTATAATCATTCCTTGAGCTATTATTCCCTTTAGATCAATCCCATAATCGTGTCTGACATTTATGTATCAGTCGGTGTTCACAGCAGACGGCTCGCGATCATAACACCCTCGCTCTGCCAGGGTGCTTCAACGAGTACCAGGGCCATGTGCCCTATCGTTTGAGCGGCCTCCATAACAATGTGGAATCTCCGCTGCTGGCTTAGAGATGCGTGCCGTCCCGTCCTCTCTGAGTGGGGAGATCACGACTCGCTTGTGTTCGGTCCTTGACCTCCGAGTTTGCAGCACATCGATAGATTATTGAATCTATCTGTGCAGTGCTGCGAGTGTGCTCGTATACAGCAGCGTATCCGTGTTGTCCGGTTTACTCCCCCCACACGGAGCCAAACTCTCGTCGTGAATGGGATTGGCCAAACATTGCCCTGTGGCAGGACCCTCCTAAACAATCGTCTGAAGACTTCGGCGAGGCTTTGCTGTGTAAGCGAAGGGCGTTGTTATTAGGTGCGGGGTTTGTGTGTGTGCGTGTTTTATTGACACTTCGGCGTCTGGTTTATTGCACGTGGTGGAAGGCGAACCCCATGGAGCGAGGCGCAGGCCGCGCCGCGCCTGACGTTCGCGAGACCCCTTGGGGGCGACTCGCACCGAGGAGTCCCAACGCCGACGTCGGCACGGATCGTGGCGGCGCGCGATGCCGCCTCCGCAGCTGCCCGCCGATTCGAAAGTTTTCTCTTTGCTCATTCATCAGTCAATCTTGATTTGAAGCTTTCGTGACTGCAGGAATCCATACTCTTTGGTTCTTTCGGTAAATTCACGTAGTTAGAATAAAATCAAATAAATCACGACGTTTCGATCGCAACACAAGCGGTAGTCATCAGGCATTCACCATTAATCATTCATCTTTAATCATTCACCATTCATCATTCACCAACTCACTCCCCAACGTGTGTCCTCGGTGCCGAGCAGTAAGGCAGCAGCAGCAGCAGCTTGCCAGTGGCGAGATGCTGATGGAGGCAGAGAGAGGGGGGTGTTGTTGTGGTTTTGAGTTGTCCTGGCCATCTGAGTGTAAACAGTGACGCGGGATCCTGTTGGCTGTGACACGTCGTGCATGATGGGACAGACCACGTGTTGGCTGTGACACGTCGTGCATGATGGGACAGACCACGTGTTGGCTGTGACACGTTGTGCATGATGGGACACAGACCACGTGTTGGCTGTGACACGTTGTGCATGATGGGACACAGACCACGTGTTGGCTGTGACACGTTGTGCATGATGGGACACAGACCACGTGTTGGCTGTGACACGTTGTGCATGATGGGGCAAGGGGTTCATGAATCTGCTGTTGAGCTCACGCGGGACGCGCTTCCTCGTGGCGGGCACCTGCCCACATCTGTCCCCTGCACGTACATAATGCAAAATACAAACATTTCTTGTCACATCCCGTCAGCAACACGGCCTTCAAGAGATCGATATTTTCGGCTGATGACTGCGAAACATTCATTCCCAGAAGGCCGTGTAGCTGATGGGATGTGTAAAGAAATGTGTCTCGAAAAGAACACTTACTTTAATTTTAACGTGGAGAGACAGATATGAGAAGGAGATGGTATCGCCTTCGTTGCTATCGTGTCTAAGACACAAACATACAGACATAGATATGCATAGACACAGCCATAGACATACAGTCGTAGACATACAGACATACAAACATACAGACATTTAAACATACAGACATACAGACAAACATACAGACATACATACAAACATACAGACATACATACAAACATACAGACATACATACAAACATAAAGACATACAGACATACATACATATAGACATACAGACATACAGACATACAGACAAACATGCAGACATACAAACTCGAGTGAGACACGAGCGTCATCCCAGTGCGTCCGCTCCGGCACCCGCGTGCAGAATGAAGCTGCCACTGCCGTGGGGCTCTTCGCGGGGCGTGGGGAGCGGTGGTGCAGTCGTTAGCACACTGCTCCTACTAATACGGCGACCTCAGGTTCGATTTTCCCGAACGACCGATAACAGTGGCGTATATTTGAAGCGATCCCGGGCCTCCACAACATCAACTCCGCCTTAAATGAGTACCTGGTGCGGTTTAGAAACATCGGCACGGGGGAGACAAAGGCGGCCGGGCGTGGTGCTGGCTACCCACTGTCTCGCGTGCCACCGCGCCGGCCTTCAAGGCTGCTCGCTCACAGCACTTGCCCCAACAGTATGTTAAGGCTACAGGGGGACAGGGTGGGGGATCTTTATCTTTGTATTCACGGCTCTGCTGTACATGTCCCTGATGTGTTTTTGGGTTGTATTGTGTAATGCTCGGTACCATGTTTGACGTTTCGCTCCATGTACCGGCAGCTTCTTTACGTGAATTGAGCAGCATTGTAATAATATGCATGAGAGGGCATGCCCAAATCGAATTTAGTTCCTGAAGTGGATACCAGCACGTGGAGCAGAACGTCGGACACATTATATGTTAATATATATACAGAATATCGTCGGTGGTGTGTGGAAAATATATCAGTTATCAATGTAGCGAAACATGTGGCGATGCTGCTGCGGCTGTGTTGGCAGTGGCGCGTCGGCACGACTAATAACGAAATCGCAACACATTCCTCAACAACACAGTGCCCTTGCAATATATAAATATATACTGTTTATATGGAACAAAGGCGACGTTTTGGACAATGACCCTCCTTCAAAGAGATCCATTGACAACTGTGTTTGTCTGCTGGCGCTGTTGTTATTATCTAAAGATCTCGGCTTATTGACGGAGTCGTGCAGGCGGACAGCTGCGCCCACGTGGAGCTGCTGGCGCCGTGGAGCGCGAGGGGAATGCGCCCGTGCAGGTCGGGCGAGGGGGGGGGGCTGCTGGGGGCGGGGGGCGGGGGGTGACCCACTCGAGGTGATTTAATTTGCCTAAATTTTTACTCCAGTTGTAAGAACCGGTTTTTTTGCATTACCAGCTACCGAATCAAACAAAACTGGTTTACCCATTTGCCGCACATCAAGCAACGTCTGGAGCACAAGGCACGAAGGAAGCTGTCACGGTGGTGGCGGTGGTGGTGGTCGGACTCGCGATTTAGAACTCGCGCCGACTCCATTCCATCTCCCCGCGCGGCAGTGGAAGCGTGGGGCGCGTGTCGTGAATCCCCCCCCCCGCCAGCTCCCCCCCCCCCCCCGCCAGGCCCCCCCCCCGGCAGCTCCCCCCCCCCCCCGCCAGGCCCCCCCCCGCCAGCCCCCCCCCCCCGCCAGCTCCCCCCCCCGCCAGCTCCCCCCCCCCGGCAGTTCCCCCCCCCCCGCCAGCCCCCCCCCCCCACGGCAGCTCCCCCCCCCCGCCAGGCCCCCCCCCGGCAGCTCCCCCCCCCCGCCAGCTCCCCCCCCGCCAGCTCCCCCCCCCCGCCAGGCCCCCCCCCGGCAGCTCCCCCCCCGCCAGCTCCCCCCCCGCCAGCCCCCCCCCCCGCCAGCTCCCCCCCCGCCAGCCCCCCCCCCGCCAGCTCCCCCCCCCAGCCCCCCCCCCGCCAGCCCCCCCCCCGCCAGCCCCCCCCCCGCCAGCTCCCCCCCCCGCCAGCTCCCCCCCCCGCCAGCTCCCCCCCCAGCCCCCCCCCTCCAGCTCCCCCCCCTCCAGCTCCCCCCCCTCCAGCTCCCCCCCCCTCCAGCTCCCCTCCCGCCAGCTCCCCCCCCGCCAGCTCCCTCGCACCGCCGGGGTCAACACTGAGCCTGAGGCCAAACTCGCACCACTGATATTTGCATCTCGACATTTAAAAACGTCGCTGTGATGATGTGGCAATGATGATGATGATGGAAGTGGCGGTGGAGATGATGTGTACCATTGTACAACAGTTAGTTCATGTGTGCTGTGAAGAAGGGGCCATTGACCGAAACGTCGCCTGTTGTATTCGTTTCCTTTTCGGGCCACAGTGTTGTTATTGACGAATGTGTTGACTGCATTCTTGTTGTTGTTGTTGTTTGTGCATCACTGTCACTGCAGTATCGCAGCATTTTTGTTTCGTCTGTAGGAATATTAAATTGATTTCATCGATTTTTCCGTATCGTTTGTCTTTGCTTTTTAAACGCATGATGATAATCGATTAATTACTTATGTACAGTACAAGCTAAAGGCGCAGCCATGTAACAAAACGAGCGGCTAAACCAGGGGTCGGCAACCAAAATAACAAGAAGAGCCATTTCTTTCCAATTCGGTACAAAATTCAGTATTTCAAGAGCCGCAATGCATCTATGTACGTACGGACATATCGTCAAGAAGCAGCCCGTTAAGAGCCGCATGCGGCTCCGGAGCCGTAGGTTGCCGACCCCTGGGCTAAACGATGGCGAGCAGAGGGAAGTCGCGTGCGTGGCGAGTGAGGCGGCAGAGATTGGGTGCAAGGGCGACGTGTGGTGTGATGTGGTGTGATGTGTTGTGATGATGTTGTGATGTATACGTGCAGAACGATGGTTTACAAAACAAAAGCCTCCTCTCTCTCCGTGTTGGCTGGGGCTGGTGATGGCGATGCGTTGGTGGTGCTACGTGGAAGTTAATAATCAACCACAGCCATCACCAATCACGGACTCCTCCGCCGCTGGGTTTCGGTGTCGACTGCCCGTGCCCAGTTCTGACCGCGTCCTCCTGCCACGGCTCTCCGCTCGAGGCCAGAGCTAGAGGCGCAACCCTGCAAGTGCCTCCCCACGCCACTGCCTTCAGTTGGGCCTCCACGAGAGGCATCTCCAGGGAGCCCCTCTCGGCCTACTCTTCGTCAACCCGCACTGATCAGTGTGGTGAAGTATGGTCAAATACCCCACCGTTTATACAGATGGGAGGACACCCTACAGTTTCTTTGGGTGTCGCGCCCTGCCGACTCGCCCGCTACGCCGCGTCTGCTGTTGCTAGCGCGGATTAATAATTGGCTCGGCATTTTCCCACTGGCGTTGTGGCGCGAGTGAATGAGTCCACGACATATGGAGGGCTTAGCTCGAACGTATTTTTGACTTCAATGAAGTGAACGTGGATATGGAAGCGCAGGAGAGTGAAGTGTGTGTGTGTCGAATTGGGGGGGTGGGGGGCACAGCTGTTAGTGCCCTGGTTAGTGAACCCGGCAACCCGTGTCAGTTCCCAGCCACGGCTATCATCATTAACGAGTGACATCAGAAGGGCTGTGTAAGCATCAGCACTGGGGAGACACACGCGGTCGGACGTGGCGCTCTCCACACGATCCCCTCGTGCTCAGGCTTAATATGTGCTCGCTAACAGCATTACCCGATCAGAGGGGTCTTCGTGTTGTTTGAATTTAAGATGTATGTATGAAGGTGTGTGCGTGAGAGAGTAAATACACATATCCTGCGTCTGTGGCTTTGTCAGTGTGGGTGCACCCAGTTTAGCACCGTCTTGCAAGTGTTGTGACAATGCAAAGGGCAGAAGTGTAATAATGTTAAAAATAATAACTCGCATCATCTCACGAGCACGCGTCTGTGCTGTGGGCGTGGAGATGGAGACATCGCGAAGACTCCGCCGCTCTTTGCCGTGAACATAGCAAACAAGGGCGTCGCGTGTCTAATGGTAATATTAATAAGAATGGATACGAATAATAAAGCCCAACAATTGTATCATCACTCAATTAAATACATACGCAACCAGCACGACTGCTTCCCATATATGTCTCTACATACGGAATGAGAGGATGTTAAACACATCCCATCAGCCAGACGACGGCTTTGCTTCTGCGCGAGACTTGTTTTGTTTGTTTCAGCGGCATTGGTTCAATGCGAACAAAACCCTGGACCGGTTTCAATATTGAGTGTCTCATCAGCACTCTTTGGTTCTTTCGGTAAAGTCACGTATAAAGAGAACTATCATCAGCAGTCAGGCTCACTTACGGCGCCAATGGTGGCGACTAGCTGTTGTCTGTAGGCGAGGGCCCCACTGTTCGATGTGGGGCCTGGATTGAATTACATCTTCGCTTACTTTTACAAAACGAGAAACTGACACTTAAAAGTGGAATGAAAGATATGCGAAGCATGTGTCTTGTCATTGTGTTTATCTTGTTTCTTCCGATCTCAACACAAACGCTATGGTGACTCAATTGAAGGGGATTGTTCGCATCGTTGGCATTGTTCAGCGTGTGCAGTCAGTCGTGCGCGTCCCGGGATGGCGCCCTGGGGAACTCGCTCCGCTGGTGCCACCGGTCGGTCTGTCGTCGCCGCTGCGGTTGAGACCCGGATTCGAACCCATGCGGGCTTCTGTGCAGCGGCTGCCGGCTCGCTGCGTCTGACCGCCCAGCCACCTCGGCCAGCTCTAAATGGTTTACCCACGAAGACAAACACTGAGTGTTGAGTTACACGTTTCCTTCCGGCGTCAGTGCTGCCCCCAACGATCACGGACAGAGAGGTAGAAGTCTCCACGTGGGCAGCAGGAGCCCAGCTGCTGCTGGGCTCCTGCTGCTGCTGCTGCTCCTGCTGGTACTCTTGCTGTAATTGCCGGGATGGAGCGCCCAGCTCGGACCTCACTGCTGCCTCGCAGAGACTTCAGAATGAAGTGGCAGTAGGGGTGATTGATGGTCCAGCACTCTTTGATTCACTTCACTCTCTTGCCCAACGGCGGCTCAGTTGCCTCCTAGTCACTCTTCTATAGCTGCTTCTGCTGCTACTACTCCCATGGTTCCTGCTCCCGTGAACGTCACTCGTTGATCCCTCTACCTGTGTCGAGGACTCCATCCCGCGCGCAGTCTTGAACCGCCACAATCCGCGCTTTCTTTTTTTCCCGAGCTCTTGCTCAATTCTAGAGACGCATTCCACTCTTTATTATCGATATTACAACTTCGACGGTGCTGTTTGTTGCTAGCCTTTGCCCTTGTGGCCTTGGGATCGGCATCTGTTTAGAAACATAAAACACTTGGTAGGATGGTGATAGATGGTGACTGCTTGGGGAGCCCTTCATCCAGCAGTGCATTGGTCATGGCTGATGATGTCGATGATGAGGATGGTGCTGCTGCTGCTGCGCCTGATACATTATTGATGTTTCCTGAAAATGCTTTACGTGACGAGAACGATCGGGGAGGAGTTCTAATTGTCTGCTTATTAATGTCGATGTGGACGGTCAGCGTCTGCCTCTGCACATTTACCACCTCATCATTATCTGGGCTCCTCCTGGCCACCACTTCAAAGCGCTGAACACTTCAAAGCGCGTCTTGGCGCAGCGAGAATTCACACTCGTGCGAGTGTGCCAACAGTGGGGAGCGGTGACGAAGTGCTTAGCACATTGCACTACGAATCTGCCAACACCAGTGACGATTATCTGAACCGGTCGTAGGCCACTCCTAGGTCGACTCAGCATCAAATTAGCACCTGGTGAGATGTGTAAACATCGCCATTAGGGAGACAAAGGCGGTCGGGCATGGTGCTGGCCACCCACCCCCTCTCGTGCCGTACCGGCCTTCACAGGTGCTCGCTCACAGCGTTTGCCCCCATAGTCTGTTAAGGCTATCCGGGGGATCTTTGTCTTGTTGTTCTCGCAATCACGTGGCCAGCTTTGCGGACGTGCCCTGCATTCAACGGTGACTTTGGGGGAACTCGGGAGACGTGAAAGGAAATGGAACAGGGCATTGTTCTTGTAGCAAACATCGCGCAACGCCGAGTCTTCTGCTGACTCGGCGCAAAGCCGCGGTGGGCTCCTGCGGCTCAAGTGCACAACCAGTCATTGGTGTACCCCCCCCCCCCCCCCCCGCTTACAACGCGGAGATAGTGGTGGAGATTCATCGTTTCTATGGCGGGGGCGTGTCTGTCCATAGGACAACCACAGAACAATACCCCGGGACATGAACACGCAAAGACAGCCGTGCATTAAATACACAACCACACACACACAATGACTGCACAAACATAAATACACAACCCTGTGTACACACACATACCCATGCAAACACATACTCGGCAATAACATTGTGCCAGGCTAGGTGTACATACACACGCGCGCTGCGTCGCAGTTGCTGTCATTAGAATCGGTGGAACATAGACAAAAGTCCCCTGTATAGCCTGAACATACTGTTGGGCCAAGTGCTGTTAACGAGCACCAACTCTGACGCACCCGAGACACGCCCGACACACAGAGAGGCGCCCGAGTCGAGAATAGAACCCAGGCCTTCTCGCTGTGAGCCACAAGCTGTCACCACTGCCGCCACAATACGGGCCCTAGTTCGATGCAAAACTCTGTAAATATACACACACAGCAGAAGCATCAACAACATCAACAACGTGAAGGCCCCAGCGACGGCCAAATTCTCGAGTGAGCGCACACCAAACTCTCTTCCTCCACGGCGCGAGCCGCGGAGTGAGTGGAGTAAAGGGGGGGGGGGGGTACAGGGAAGGTGGGGGTAAAGGGGGGGGGGTAAAGGAGGGGGGGTAAAGGGGACCCCGGGGCTCTGTCCCCCTCCCCGCACCCCGCTGGTTGCTCGAGGGGCCGTGAGGGCGCAGGCCAGGGCGCGGGTGACTCTGAGGGTGTGGAATGAGACCCGGGGGGGGGGGGCGGGGGATAAGATTCTTTCAAAAATGTCAATCTATTATTACGAATGTCACTAATATCGTTTATCAATTTTCATGATTCATCATAAATTATCATTTTGCATTATCATTGTTGATCATTATCATGAATTACCATGATTGACAATCTTTGTCATATTCATCATTAACATAAATTTTTAAAAATCAAGGTTGCTGAGCACGGGCACAAAGATCCAAAAACTCCAAGCGGCCAGTAACAAACAGCACGATTACAATCGTGATGGATAGGAGTGAATGCGCTTCTTTAATTGAGCGAGGTGATTTTTTGTGACAGTTTAGGAAGAGAGACAACAATGCTGGGAGGAGGGAATTCGATGATGATGATGACGATGAATGAGAGAACCACACAGGTTCGAGACTTCGTGTCGCGAAGACAGGGGAGTGGGCTTGGGCAGGTCGCGTCACGAGACCTCGAGAGACGGCAGCAGCTTGGTAAGGCCATCACCCACAGATCCGCCCGTGTAGCCTTAACAGGCTGTTGGGGAAAGTGCTGCTAGCGAGCACCTATGGAAGGCCGGCACAGCATACGAGGGGGTGGGTGGTTAGCACCACGCCCGGCAGCCTTTGTCTCCCCAGTGTAAATGCTTACACATCGGACCAGGTATTCATTTGAGGCTGAGGCGACCTAGGAGGAGGATGCCCAGGACTGGTTCAGATAATCGTCATTAGCATTGGCCATGAGCGGGAATCGAACTCAGGTGGCCGGGTTCGTAGCGCAGTGCGCTAACCGCTGCACTACCCACATAGATCACCGACTCTCACTCTGCAGAACAGGGGTAGAAGATACAAACTCCACACAGAGAGGCGCACGGAGACTGGCACCACGGGACCCATGCGCATTCTAGCTGAGATGCGCGAGTGCGACCACCGCCCACTGGTGATGCGAGATGGCGAGTCGAGTTGGTTTCCGGCGAGCGGGGAACGCGTCACAACTCGGCCCCGGGACTCCTGCCTGGCCCTTCCTCCCCGCGCCCTCGCCTCAACACACACCATTTAGTTGCGCGATTCATTAATTAGTTACTCAAATAATTAATTACTTACGCAATAAAATAATTACGCAATTTATAGTTTTGCTTCTTCTGGAGTTGTGGAATCAGTTGCAGCGCCGGGATGGCTTCACGATGAGTCGCAGGGCCGTGGGACAGGGGGCGCCTTGGGGAGTCCTTTATCCAGCAGTGGGCAGCTAATGGATGATTATTATTCCGTTCGTCGCATTTGACTATACTTCGCTACGCCGGTCGGTGTGGGTTGGTGAAGGCGGGGAGCATATAAGTACGTTACAGCAACGGGTTTCCACTTGCCACCACGTACCCCTATGGAAACTTGTTTAAGTGTAATGGTAACGCATGCTGTTTACCAGGGTTAAACCTGCTTAGCTTCCCAGATTGGGAGCAAGCTTTGCCAATTGAGTGAAAGCTGTAGGCGCAGCCCTGCAATTTCTTACTAATGCCACTGCTGACAGAAGGGCCTCCCACGACAGGGGACTCGAGAGAAGCCGGTGGCCTTCTATTACACGCTGGTCAGTGCGTCTATGAAGAGGTGCGAAGAGGCCACACTTTACACACTTTACACACTTTACACACTTTACCTGACCTGCCAATCGACTGACCGCGGTGTACCCTGCCGGGTGGATGGAGGCGGGATAGAGGAAACCGGCCCGATTGTTTCCACTCCCGTGAAGATTCTCAAGTCGTCAGGTTTTGCTTGGAACGGGGTCGGTAGCGTCACAAACTAACATCATTATTATTACTATGGCGACGACGACTACGTGTCTATAACATCTGGCAGTTCGATTCAAGCAAGCCTGACTGCTGACGAGACACTGCACGCTGCTGGCATTGTGCACTCATTGAAGGCGATGTCGCCGATGTAAATACACCTTTATTTGCGTGTACAGATCTGTGGAGGCGCATTGCCGAACGAATCCAAGCATCTGATTAAGCAAACGTAAGCGATGCCCGGGGTTGCTGGGATTTGGTTGCTTCTGTTGTCGGTAAGAGCCCTCCCTCGACTGCGCAGAACCTGCTGCCACGCGTGTCTCCGTGGTGAGCTCGCCTCGTATCTCGCTCCGTGTCATCTCCCTCGCGTGTCCACTTTGTGTACAACAGCAACAGGCGTCAGTCACCACCAAGTGGTGGTGATTTCACCTCAGCGCTTGTGCCAGGCGAGGTGCATTTTGAAGCCGTCACGTGAAGTGTGGAATGCTCGCTGCTCACAGGTCACGGCATAATCCCAGGTGTCATGCCTGAGATGTTGTGCTACAAAGATAAAGATCACCCTTATAGCCTAAACAGACTGTTGGGGCAAGTGCTGTTAGCGAACAGCTATGAAGGCCGACACGGAATACGAGGGGGTGGACGGCCAACAACCACGCCCGGTTGCCTGTTTCTCTCCCCATTGGCGATGTTTACACATCGCACCAGGTACTTATTTGAGGCTGAGTCGACCTAGGGGATGCCCAGGACGGGTTCAGATAATCGTCACAGGTGTTGGCCGTGTCGCCAGGTTTATAGCGCAGCGCGCTAACCGCCACACTACCGCTCCCCTCCACACAACCGGCACGCACACACACACATACCTGTGCGAGTCGCACGTCCAATATAGAACACAGGACAATTGACAATGGGCGCCCTGTGTGTGAGCGAGGCACCGAGCCGCCTTGTCTGGGGGGAGTGAGTGGGGGTGAGCGGAGGTGAGTCGGGTGAGATGAGGCTCAGAGGAGGGAGCCAGCGAGGTTTTACTGCAGGTACAGAGCGGTGAATACCTCGCGTCTCCCGGAACGCTCCCGATCTCGTGAGACGTCGCAAGCTAATCCGGGTTTGAGTCTGGGTTACAGGTCCTATAGGCTCGTGTCGGGCAGCAGAGGGTAGTGCAGACCAAAGCATGGTTGTGCTGTACTCTGCGAGGACATGCTGACCTGTGTGGTAGAGTCGAACAACCGCCCGTGATTGCCGGCAGTAGATCGACATTTAATTTTTTTATTTTCCCAGCGGGTAAGGCCCACTAAGCTATATCTCTGTTTTGTTATAAGCGACCTGACTATCACAAATGATAGCTCAACAAAGTGGCTTATCATGTGGAAAATTATAGCAGCCAAATACTCTAAACGCATATTTCTAAATTTGGAGAGAAAACCCGGGAGACCCTGAGAAAAATCTACGCAACCACGGGGAGAATATTTAAAATACAAATACGCAGGCGTTAGGGTCGAACCCACGAGCACCTGCATACCAGGGGAAGGAGTTAACGTCTCCCAGCCACCGCGGCTGTGGCACACAGCGCGCACGGATCCACGGCAATGTCCTATGGATGTCGCGATCCATCGTTTTGTTTTTTTAATGTAATGTGTTACATTGTTGCGCTGGTTATTTCCAAGAATGCCTGGATCAATAAGGAGGGTCCTGCCAATGTTTGGCAGTCAGGGCGATGATGCTGTTGTGTGTGATCCCAATTGAATAATTTGCAGGTGACTTTTCAGCATTGAGATGTTTGGCCAATACCGGTTACATTGCTGTAGGTATAGCAGGAGACCGGAGAACGCGGAGGAAATCCATTCAGAACTTGGGGAGAATATACACACACACCACACACTCACTCACACACTCACATACTATCTCACTCGCACGGTTACCCATAGCCTCACAGTCACTCACACACTCACACACTCAATCACTCACACACTCACTCACACACTCAGTCACTCACACACTCACATACTATCTCACTCACACACTCACTCAGTCACTCACACACTCACTCACACACTCAGTCACACACTCACTTATTCACATATTCATTCACTCAGTCACTCACACACTCACTCACACACTCACTCACATACTCACTCACTCAGTCACTCACACACTCACACTCACTGCAGAACAGAGGGGGGGGGGGGGTACAAACCCCTCCACACCGAAAGGTGCCCGAGTCGGGAATCGAACCCAGGTCCTTGTTGCTGTGAGCCACAAGTGTCACCACCGTCCATTGTAGGGGGTGTACAGTTCGGATGTGGTGCTACATTGTCTGCTGCCAAATCACGGAGAGAGATTGCAGTTTGGGAGGCATCAGCAGCCTGCATGGGGGCTCCTGACGCAGTGATGCGGAGCCGAGCTCTGTTGGCAGGCGACAGCCGCAGCACGGAGCGCTTCCCTCTCCAGCGCAGACGCCAGCCTCGTACCCTGGAAAATCACCACGCTACAAATGGCCATGAATTACAAACGCTGCATGGCCAAATACATATTTTGTTGAACGCATCCCCTCAGCCACGTCCTTATGGGAGTGCATTTTGTGAGTAGCATTGGTTCAACACGAATAGGCGGCAGGGTAGTGGTGACGCGCGTACCTCGCAGCAAGGATCGCCTGAGTTTGATTCCCGACTGGGGTGTTTCTATGTGGAGTTCGTCTGCTCTCCTCGTGTTCTGCACAGGGTTTTTCCGGCTTCTCCTGTTTCCTCCCTTAGCTGCAAAAACAGACACGCGGTGAAACTGGTATTGGCCAAACATCTCAATGCTGCAAAATCACCTGCCAATAACTGCCTTGATATCATCCACACAGAGCCTCAGCATCGCCCCCTGCTAAGAACGTGTGGCAGGATCACGTGACGGTGTGTGGGGTGAAGAGATACATGGAGCACCCCGATCTCTCACCTACCTCTCAGCTACCCCCCACACACGACCCACCACCACCCCACCTCTCAGCTACCCCCCACACACGACCCACCACCACCCCCGCCTCTCAGCTACCCCCCACACACGACCCACCACCACCCCACCTCTCAGCTACCCCCCACACACGACCCACCACCACCCCACCTCTCAGCTACCCCCCACACACGACCCACCACCACCCCCGCCTCTCAGCTACCCCCCACACACGACCCACCACCACCTCCGCCTCTCAGCTACACCCCCCCCCCCAGCATCTGACACTCCCCACCCCTCCACGTCTCACCACCGCTGCCCCTCGCCTGCCACGCACGTGGGCACATTCCTCGACTGTCTCCCTTGGCGCTTCGGACTGCGCGAAGCGGCGGTGGTTTCGAGCCTCATGGCCTCTTGCATCATCGCTGAGCCCCCCGCCCCCCCGAGGGTAAACAGCTTCACGCCCTCTGCATAGCCACATAAACGCCACTCGCTCTGTGAGCACAGGCGAAAGTCAGACACGAGACACAAAGCGGCCAATCACGAGCCCGTGCATCTCCATTCGCTTGAAACACACTGTGGCCACGTTCATATTCGGTCTACAATTATAATTGGAGAATTAATATTCACTCCGTCTGGTCTCTCCATTTATTTGCGAGAAAAATAGGGCAATTGCCCGAAATATCGTACCCATTACATGTATTTTTAAGGCCACAGTGTTATTGACGAACGCGTCGAGTGTAGTCTACGTTGGTAAATTGGTCTTTATTCGAAAGCTATGTGAGCCCATTGGTGTTCATGTGAGCCTATTGGTGTTCATGTGAGCCTGTTGGTCTCTGCGAGTCTCTGGGTGAATAGTTGGCACATGGCGCCATCTGGCGGCTGCTGTGCGGGCCACGGTACCGCTCACTCTCCCGTGCCGTGGACTTGGCCTGCTGATAAGACACTGGATGTTGACAACGTTACAAAGCTTTGCCTGTTGTGAACAACTGCTGTTGAAATGTTGTACTTCTAGAATGCCGGGTGGCTGATGGGATCTGCAATTTATTATGTATCTATTCGTGTGTAGTAAGATATATGAAGACTATTGTTTCCCATGGCTTTTTTTATGGACATCGTGCACATTCAGCCGTGAATCAATCCACGTCTTGATGGGGCCTCCCCACGCCGTGCGGGTCGAGGGGGTTGTTTGACCATACTTCACCACGCTGGTCCCTGTGGGTGGATGAAGGAGGGGAATGGATGCGGGAGGTTAGGCTGCGCTGTCTTCTCGTCCATGCTGATCAGACGTCTTGGAAGAGTGCCCACAGTTTGCTCCACCACACCGAGTTGTGGGTAGAGAAAGAGATATTGGTTTGAGATTTGACAAACATCCCGAACACACATAGCCCGAACACACTTTTGGGGCAAGTGATGTTAGTGAGCATGAATGAAGGCCACCATAGCGATGTTCACACATCGACAATGGGGAGTAGCGATTTGGATCCTGGCGCCCCAGGTACTCGTTTAAGGCTGAGCCTACCTAGGGGAGGCCCACGACCAATTCAGATAATCGTCACTGGAATTAGCCATGAGCGGAACTCGGATCGCCGGGTTTGTAGCTCAGCGCGCTAACCGCTACACTACTGCTCTCACACACAGGCAAACACCCACGCACACCCACACACGTGCTGTTACACACGTGCCTGTGGGCAGCCACGGTGGCGAGGAGATGTTAACTACCTCGCCTGGTAAGCAGGAGGGCCGTCGGTTCGATCCCGACCCTGACGCCTGCTCGATATTTGGAGTTTGCGTGTCTCTCTCCCCGTGGTCCCATGGATTTTTCTCCGGGTCCTTCGGGTTTTCCCTCCCCATTTATAAACATGCGTTTACAGGATTTGGCTCCAATACATTCCACATGATAAGCCACTTCTTTGAGCTATCATTTGTAACCATGCCACTTGTAAAAACGAGCTATATAGCTCAGTAGGCACTACCTGGTAGCACCATAAGTTGTAGTGTTTGTAGAGCAAGGTCGGCCACGTGAACAGCACTCGGTAAAGATTCGCGATTGGCTCTGCGGCCTCCCAGGGCAGCACCGGCAGTGCTCGCTCCGCCTGTCGCAGCGTCCGGCGGGTGTGAGTGCGTGTGATTGTTCCCGCTGTACCAGGACAAAGATCACACTTCTATATTCACAGCCATGCCATTGGTCAATCCACTGCTGGACGAAGGCTTTCTTCCCAGGCTGCCAGTTTAGTTGATTTTGTGTAACCAGGTGATCATTCAATAGTCCAGAGTAGACTCTCATTAAGCACCTCCTGTAGAAATACGAGCAAAGACAACCGAATATAACCCTGGCCTACACAAGCAGACAAACCAGAGTGAAAATACTGCACAAACATGAATCAACACCGGTAATGGGGTTGCTTGACCATACTTCACCAAGATGGTAATTTCAAATTGGTTGAGGGGCTGCGCACAGGATCGGGTCGGATATCACTTGCCACTGATGTTGGTCGTGGCCGGGAATGGAACTCGGGTCGCCACGCAGTTGCACTAACCACTGTGCCACGACTCCACCCACCGCCCACACGCTCACGAACCCAAAGACAAACCCCTCGCATATTCAACCTCCCAGAGCCGACAGGAACGTGCTGTTTGCGAGTGCCCATTAAGGTCGGCATGGCGCACGAGCAGTTTGACGTGACGTGGCCAGGACCACTCGCGCCGAGCCGCCTTTGTATCTCCCCGTACGAACACGTGGGCGTGCGAACACGTGGGCGTGTGCAGCAGCGGGTGGCGGGGTACAAGGGGGAGGAGGAGGATGGATACCCAGCAGTTGCCATGGTTACATCCCGAGATGCGCATCCTCGAATCGGGCGTGGTGGCTCCCAGAGGAGACGCGGGACTGTGCCCCCGTGTCTCCGTGTCCCCGTGTCTCCGTGTCCCCGTGTCTCCGTGTCCCCGTGTCTCCGTGTCCCCGTGTCTCCGTGTCCCCGAGTCTCCGTGTCCCCAGTGTCTCCGTGTCCCCGTGTCTCTGTGTCCCCGTGTCTCTGTGTCCCCGTGTCCCCGTGTCTCTGTGTCCCCGTGTCTCTGTGTCCCCGTGTCTCCGTGTCCCCGTGTCTCCGTGTCCCCAGTGTCTCCGTGTCCCCGTGTCTCCGTGTCCCCAGTGTCTCCGTGTCCCCGTGTCTCTGTGTCCCCGTGTCTCTGTGTCCCCGTGTCCCCGTGTCTCTGTGTCCCCGTGTCTCCGTGTCCCCGTGTCCCCGTGTCTCCGTGTCCCCGTGTCTCCGCATCCCCGTGTCTCCGTGTCCCCGTGTGTGTGCAAGCTCGCTGACAGCACTTGCCCCCACAGTATGTTGAGGCTATATACGGGGATTCTTGTCTTGTGTGTGCACCTTGCCTGGTGCAAGCGTGTCACCGTCCCTTAGTGGGAAATGGAGGCTGTCGTTTCGTATCTGAGTGTATATGTGTGGCTGTGTGGATACATCGGCAACTGGGGAGACAAAGGCGGCCGGGCATGGTTCTAACCAAACGTGTTTGAGTTCGTGAGCAAATCAGAAATCCAGGGTGGACTGAGAGGGGGGGGGGGGGTCTCGTTGCATTCACCCCCCCCCCATCCCCGCCCCTGCACCACACTTCACCACCAACCACGTGACCACCACCACCATACTTCACCACCACCCACGTGACCACCACCACCACCATACCTCACCACCACCACACTTGACCACCGCCCACTTTCATTATCGCTCGTGCCCCGTGTTGTGTGTGTGTGTTTGTTTCGCAAGTCGTATTGTTGCCAGGATGCGATTTCTGCTTTTGAAACGTCATCAGGCGGCTGTCGAGAGGGCGCTCCGCCTATCGCCGTCTGCCAATCGTGCAATTCCCCCCATCGTTTGTTTCCTACGGAACGAGACCCCCAGCCGCCAGAGCGAGCCCATCGCGGCCTGGCTAAGCCGGCCGCCACACACAACTACCATCACAGAATCACTACACAAAACCTTCCCACGCACCCTCATCAACTCTAAGATCACCCGCCATAGCCTTTGGACAGACTGTTGGAACAAGTGCTATTAGCGAGCACCTATCAATCACCCGCTCGCACACATACACTCAGACTACAAAGACAAAGATCCCCCTTAAAGACATTTGACAGATGACACAAAAAATACAAAGATCCCCCGTATAGCGTTAAGAGACTTTGGGGCAAGTGTTCTTAGCGAGCACGGCACACGACGGGGTGGCTGTCCTATAGTAGTGATATTTGTACGCACCGCAACGGGTACTCATTCGAGGCCGAGTCTGCTTCGGGGAGGCCCAGGACCGGTTAAGATAACCGGCGACCTAAGTTCGATTCGTGCTCACGGTCCACACCAAGTGAACATGATCTGGACCTCCTCTTGGTCGATTCAGCCTAAAATGTGTGCCTGATGCAATGTGTAAGCATTGCCACAAAGGCGACCAGGCGTGGTGCTGGCAGCCCACCCTCTCGGGTGCCGTGTTCGCCTTCACAGGTGCTCGCTAACAACACTTGCACCAAGTCAGTTAAGGCTATACAGGAGATCTTTGCCTTTGAGCTTTTAGGTGCGTGAGTAGATACATTTCTACTGGACACATAGAGACCCATCAAGGCAGACTTGCGTGTGTTGAGTCCGTGGTGTGCGAGATACTGCTCCCCCCGCCCGCAATCCTCACGCTTTCTCCTCCTTCCCTCTGGAGGAGGCGCTGATTGGCCGCGTGCGCTTGAGTGTAAGATCAGGGAGGAGGATGCTGATGTGGGTTGCCAAGCGACTAAGAGGGGAGGGGGTGCTGTGGGGTGCGGGGGCGGGTTGTTGGGTGACTGAGTGGGGCTCGGGAGAGTTGCCGGAGGACGCGGCCACCAGAGCCTGCAGGTGGCCAGCGCGGCCGCTGGGTGGCACAATTCGCTCGCGAGATGACAACTTCACAGCTACACAGACACGCGGATTCACACAGACACGTGGATTCACACAGACACGTGGACTCACACAGACACGGAGATGCGCAAAGACACACGCATGTAGACGCACACATGTAGGCAGTCTCACACAAACACATAACCATAGACACGCAGAAAGACACGTGCAACAAAAGACGAGCACAGACACATTCACAGATCACAGAAATCCACTTCCACACTCAACACGATCCCTGGCTATGCGCCTCTCCCACGTGGCTTCTTCCTCGCGGCTTCACGCTCCCTTCCACTCCTCCTCCTCTCCCGCTTTTCATCCCGAAGCCTCCTGCACCTCCCCTCGCTTCCTCGCACCTCCTCCTTTCATCCCTCCCTCCCGCGCCTCCGCCTTCTCATCCTGCCCCATTCTCCTCCTACCTCCTCCTCCTCACCCTCCCCGTGTCCCCTCCCTCGCCTCCTCCTCCTCGTCGTCGTCGTCGCGCCTCCCTCGCGTCGCCATAGAGAACATTGCGGCTGCACTGAGCTGCTCCTCCACTCCGGATCTTTCACTCGACCATCGGCAACTGCGAAAGAGAGAGCGAGACACACGAAGGGGCCGAGCGAGAGACAGAGAGAGGGAGGGAGTAATAGTGAGAGTGAGACGCGCACACACGCACACATACATACATAGAGAGCCCAATGAGGAGCCGAGAGAGCGGCGACTGAGGATCTGAGAAGAGAGCGCTCCTAGCGAGAGAGAGAGAGAGACACGGAGACGAAGGAGGAGCGGTCGAGTGAGCGAGGGAGATTGCGAGAGAGGCAGCAGCGGCGACTCCTGCGAGTCTCTGGGAGGAGAGCGCTCGGAAGAGAGCGAGGGACGGAGACATTCGGAGAGAGCGCGCAAGGAGAGCCGGACCCGGAGCGCAGCAGTCGAGGCGACATGGGAGGAGGATACCGCGCGTCCCGTCGCCTTGAGCCGCGCCAGCACGGCCACTAGGAGCCGCAGGGCAACCCGGCGGCGAGGCGGCGCGCGTCCTGTCCGCCATGCTACTACCTGCCGAGCCGTGCCAAGGTACGTGCCAGGTGGCGGCGGCGGTGATGGGCGGGAGAAGGGGTGGGGTGAGATGCGAGATGGAGGTGCGGGCTGTAAGATTGAGATGTGGACAGGAAGGTGGCAGTATGGAGATGGGCGGTGGGAGATAGAAAGACTCGAGGACATTGTCAGCAGCAGCACTCGCACCGTGGTCGCGATGATCATCAGGAGTAGTAACCGAATCATCCAAAGATTCCCCATACAGTATCAACAGACTGTTGGGGCAAGTGCTGTTAGCGAGCACCTATGAAGGCCGACACGGCAGGGCACTCCACCACCACCACAGCAGCAGCATAGCCAACGGTAACTTCATCATCGCACATCATCACCACCAACATTACCATCATCATCATCACCACCAACATTACCATCATCATCATCATCACCACCAACATTACCGTCATCATGAGCCACCCACTGCTGCATACATAATCACCATCACCATTATCTTCTTCATAATCGCATCACCCCCCCGTGCGCTAATGAGTCGTAATTCGGCGCATTCGCCACACGGTGTAGGGCGCCCGGTCTGGGTGATTAGTATGCGCGTCGTGTCGAGGCGACTCGACGAGACTCACGTGGAGTCGTAGGGACTCTGATGTTCGAGGCGGGAGTAGGATGGGCAGAGTGGCGTGGAGCGAAAATTGCCTTCCCATTCATCCCCTGGCATTGCAGCAGTTGCAGCAGCAGCAGCTGCAGCAGCAGTCCCAATTGCAGTTGTCACAGCAGCAATGGTAGAATGAGCAACAGCAGTCTCATATTAGCAGCAAGTGTAACTGCAATCAATAGCAGAAGCGATAGTAGCAGGTGCAGCAGCAGCATGGTGATTATCGGTAGCAGACGCATCAGGATGCTAATAATAGCATCAGCAGTAAGCGCATTGTAGCAGTTGCAGCAATATCAGCAAGCGCAGTACCAGTAGGAGCAGCATCATGTTAGGCTAATAATTAAAATAGTAGGAGTAAGAGCGTCATAATCATCATTATAAGATAATAAAAATAGTAGGAATAACAGCGTCATAATCATCATTATGAGCAGCAACAGCATGAGCAGAAAGCCGTAGCAACAGCAGCCAGCAACAGTCGCAGTACTAGCAACAGTAAACTACATATTACTCAGTAACACTGTCCTAAAAATAAACTATTGGCGACGTTTCGAGCAATAGCCCTTCTGCAGAGCGCATAACTAGGGCAGTGACGAATGTGTTTATGTTTTTGTTATCGGTGCGAGTACACTATTGCCAACGAGTGCGAAGTATCAATGGCATCAGCAGCAGCAACATTGACAGCAAGCATAGCAATTGCATTCATCAATGTCATCATCATCGGCAGAATCATCATCAGCAGGAGCATCATCAGCAGCATTACCATCATCGTCATCAGCAGCATCATCACCATCATCATTAGCAGCTGCATCATCACCACAAGAATCATCTCCACAAGCATCATCGCCACTATCATCATCAGCAGCAGCAGCAGCATCGTCACCGTCATCAGCAGCGTCACGAGCCGCTGCTCCTCCTCTCTCAGAGCCGCGGAACTCGCGCGGGGGCCTCGCGGACTGCGAGGGCCGCGTCGTCACACGAACCCCCATCACGGGTCACGTTGGGCGGGAGGGTGGCGCAGGGCCTCGCAACCAAAGCAACCTGGGTTCGACTCCCTGACTCGGGCGCCTCTCTGTGTGGAGTTTGCATGCTCGCCCCCTGCTCTGCATGCCTCTCATCAAATAGCTAAACCCACACACACAGTGGAACTGGCTTTGGCCAAACAGCTCAATGCTGAAACCGTGCAACAAATCACTCACTTGAGGTTACACGCAGCAGCGTCGCTCCGTTCTGCGAAAACCTGACAGGACCCAATGAGGCTTTGCTGGGTAAACAAGCGGGAGAATATTAATACATCCCATAGCACCGACATCAGACATCCTATCCTCTATAATACCTGCAAGGCTGCGGCTAGCATTCACGTGCGAGCTTACCCCAGTCCATTTAGTGGCGAATTAATTTGTGGACAGTCGCGGCGAGAAGGATGCAGGATATATTAATGTATTCAGGAGAGCCATCACCGAGTCTCAAGACTTTTATTCAGGAGGGTTCTGCTACACTGAGATGTTTGGCTATGAGTTCCAGTTTAATTTACGACAGAATATTTGTGACGACGCAGCGTCGACAATGGTTGGCCTATGGAGAGACTCGCCCCTCCTCCCGTCCATAGGACTGTGGAATTTCCACCTCTGGCTCAGAGCTGTAAGCAGGCGATGAGCACCGATGCCTCGATATTCATTTGAGTCGTAAATCACTCTGAATGTTGAGCGATGCGTCAGCACAAAAATAACAGGAACTAAACACAGACTCGCATTATCTGTGTGCTATGAAGAAGGGTCAATGCCCGAAACGTCACGGAGGTGTGACGGTTGTGTTGAGTTTAAATCTCGAGCGTTTGGCTTGGTCTGGGAGAACCGGAGAGAAACGCAACACCGACAACTCTGCACAGACGACTCATCCCAGTGGCAGATCCGGTTCACCGACTCGTCTGTTGACTGAACCTGTTGCTGCTGCTGCAACCCCCTGGCCATCTCACAGCCGCGCGCCTATAACGCTGGGTCATGCACCCGTCGCCTCTCAGCCCAGCGCCAAGGCGGATTGAGAGGGAGATTGAGGGGGTGGGGGGGGGTCGTTGAGAGAAGGGGGGGGTACTGAGGAGGTCACCGTTTTCAGAATCAACTTCCAGTTTAGAGAGTTAGAAATCAGTCATCGTCTTCCAATGGAGTCTTATCAGTGAATGTGCTCGGATTTAAACTTGCCCGGATATTTCACCTGCCGCGCCCGGAGATAGAACCTAACTTGGCGGCGTCTACATTGCCGAGCCCAGTGCGATATTGAACCAGCGGACACATGAACCAGCTGACACCCAGCACAGCGGACGAGTGAGCCACGACCTCCATGGCTGACGCCTTCCCCTCTCTCGATTGCCCTGGGCATTGCTGTAACCGCTTCGCCGGGGTGCTGCTACCAGGCGGTTACCGCTCGGTCGGCGATCTTAGCTCGCCCCTGCCACGGGAGGAGCGCCCTCGCTCGCCGCCGCCGCTGCTGCTGCTGCCGCATTCGGTGCAAACAGCAGAGGGGCTCGCAACGTTACTAACAGGAGCGCCACCGCGACCACCGTTATCATCATCATCGTCACCACCACCACCATCGTCATCACCACCACCACCATCGTCATCATCACCACCACCATCGTCATCACCACCACCACAATCATCGTCACCACCACCATCGTCATCGCACTCGTCTGCAAAGCGGACGCTGTGCGCGGCAGGGTTTGTGATTCGAGGCGGCGCCTCTGTCCCCAACCTCCTCGCTCCGCGCTCTCAGCCAAATCCACGCTCCCACCCCCACCGATCAACCAACATCACCCAACATCATCACCCATCACCACCATCCTCATCACCACCACCGCCCTCACCCTCCTCTGCCTCCGTCTTCCTCCACCAGGCGGGCCGAGCTATGCCAGCGAGCGCGCCTCCCCGGCCCCCGCCTCCTCCTCGTCCGTGCCGGTCGGGCCCCCCCCGCCACGCGCCGGGGCACTGTCGTGGGAGGCGGCTATCCAAGCTGCCCGCCTCGCCCAGGCAATGAGTTCGATACCGGGCACGGGCGCGCAGCACGGAGGCAGAGGCGGAGGAGGACGCGCACTCGGCGCCGGAGCGCACGGAGCGCACGGGGCGGGCGGCCGCGCCGTCACCGCCGCCGCCGCCGCGACGCTGCCGGCGACGTCCGCGGGGCCGCGCGCTCCGCCCGGGACGCCGCGGGTCGGCGCGGCCGTCGTCGGGGTCGCCGCGGCCGCCGGGGCCCCGGCCGGGGTGCCCGGGGCCCCGGCGGCGGGGGGGCTCGGGGCGCAGAGGAAGCGCCACCAGTACGCCAAGGGGAAGAAGCAGTGCGGGTCGACGGGCGCCGTGCGGCCCGCGAGGGCTCTGCTCTGCCTCTCGCTGCAGAACCCGCTGCGCAGAGCCTGCATCGGCATCGTGGAGTGGAAGTATCCTCGTTCCCTGCCCGCGGACGATGCGATGCCGCGCGCTGCGTGTTACGGGCGGTGCATCCGTGCAATCTCGTGTCGTCGTCGTTCATTGAGGCGGGAGGGGGGTGTGTGCCCTGAGTGCTGCTGTGTGCAGGGGGCTCGTGCGGTGGTGATGTCGACTGCGATGCAGTGGATTGGTGACGTGCTGCTGTGCTGCTGCTGCTGCGCCGTGTGTTGTTGTGGGCGCTGTGCGGGGTGGTCGTGTGATGGATGGTGGTTACGGGTGATGTGATGTGGAGTGACGCATGCTTGCCCTGTCCGCCTGGGATGGTGCGTGTGATTGGTGCTGTGTGGGTGATGTGATGTTTGGGGTTGTGGATTGTAGTGGTGCGATGTGGAGTGTGATGTCACGTGTGGTGCCGTGCTTCGTTGTGGTGGTGTGATGTGTTGATGTAGATGGTGGTGATGTGTGGGCTCTGTGTGGTGGTGACGCGTTGGCATCTGCTATGATAGTGATGTGCGGTATGATGCTAGATCGTGCGTTGTGTAGATGTGTGGTGATGTGTGGGTATTATGTAAGACCTTGTGTTGTGGTGACGCGTGGTATGCAATGTGCTCTGTGATATGGGGAGTGTTGCTGTGCTGGGTTACATGATGCCCACGGGGGGGAATTCATTGCCATGTGTGTGTGGGGGGGTGTGCCGTGTGTGTGGGGGGTTGTTCCGTGTGCTGTGTTTGGGGGTTGTGCTGTGTGTGAGGGGGTTTTGCTGTGTGTGTGGGGGTTGTGCTGTGTGTGTGGGGGTTGTTCTGTGTGTGGGGGTTGTTCCGTGTGTGGGGGTTGTTCCGTGTGTGGGGGGTGTCCCGTGTGTGTGGGGGTTGTTCCGTGTGTGGGGGGTGTTCCGTGTGTGGGGGTTGTTCCGTGTGTGGGGGTTGTTCCGTGTGTGTGGGGTGTTCCGTGTGTGGTGTTCCGTGTGTGTGGGGGTTGTTCCGTGTGTGTGGGGGTTGTTCCGTGTGTGGGGGTTGTTCCGTGTGTGGGGGTTGTTCCGTGTGTGGGGGGTGTTCCGTGTGTGGGGGTTGTTCCGTGTGTGGGGGTTGTTCCGTGTGTGGGGGGTGTTCCGTGTGTGAGGGTTGTTCCGTGTGTGGGGGTTGTTCCGTGTGTGGGGGTTGTTCCGTGTGTGGGGGGTGTGCCGTGTGTGGGGGTTGTTCCGTGTGTGTGGGGGTTGTTCCGTGTGTGTGGGGGTTGTTCCGTGTGTGGGGGTTGTTTCGTGTGTGGGGGGGGTGTTCCGTGTGTGGGGGGTGTGCCGTGTGTGGGGGTTGTTCCGTGTGTGTGGGGGTTGTTCCGTGTGTGTGGGGGGTGTTCCGTGTGTGTGGGGTGTTCCGTGTGTGGGGGTTGTTCCGTGTGTGTGGGGGGTGTTCCGTGTGTGGGGGGGGTGTTCCGTGTGTGTGGGGGTTGTTCCGTGTGTGGGGGTTGTTCCGTGTGTGGGGGGTTCCGTGTGTGGGGGGGGTTCCGTGTGTGGGGGTTGTTCCGTGTGTGTGGGGGGTGTTCCGTGTGTGTGGGGGGTGTTCCGTGTGTGGGGGGTGTTCCGTGTGTGGGGGGTGTTCCGTGTGTGTGGGGGGTGTTCCGTGTGTGGGGGGTGTTCCGTGTGTGGGGGGTGTTCCGTGTGTGTGGGGGGTGTTCCGTGTGTGTGGGGGGTGTTCCGTGTGTGGGGGGTGTTCCGTGTGTGGGGGGTGTTCCGTGTGTGGGGGGTGTGCTGTGTGTGTGGGGGTTGTGCCGTGTGTGTGTGGGGGTTCCGTGTGTGGGGGTTGTTCCGTGTGTGGGGGGTGTGCCGTGTGTGGGGGGGTTGTTCCGTGTGTGTGTGGGGGTTCCGTGTGTGGGGGTTGTTCCGTGTGTGTGTGGGGGTTCCGTGTGTGGGGGTTGTTCCGTGTGCTGTGTGTGCGGGTTGTGCTGTGTGTGTGTTGTGTGTGGGGGGGTGTGCCGTGTGTGTGGGAGTTGTTCCGTGTGTGTGGGGGTTGTGCCGTGCTGTGTGTGTGGGGGAGCGGTAGTGTAGTGGTTAGCGATCCGCGCTACGAATCCAGCGACCTGACTTTGATTCCCGCTCACGGCTAACGCCAGTAACGATAATTATCTGAACCGGTCCCATGCCTTTCCTAGGTCGACTCAGCCTCAAATGAGAACTTGGTGGGGTGTGTAAATATCGAAACTAGGGAGACAAAGGCGGCCGGGCGAGGTGCTGGCCACCCACCCCCTCTTGTGCCGTGCCGACCTTCATAGGTGTTCGCTAACGGCACTTGCTCGTACAGCCTGTTCCGGCTATATGGGGGAACTTTGTCTTTGTGTGTGTGGGTGTCTATTGTGCTGTGTGTGTGTTGTATTGGTTGGGTTGTTGATCGGGGTGTGCAAGGGGCTGGTAACCCATCCACTCGGTACTAATTTATACCAGTAACGACACGGTGCAAACACCCATTTAAGTTTAGGTCACCAAATGCCCCCTCCCTCAGGTCCCCATGAGTGATGGGGCAGTTGTAGAGAGAGTGGAGAAGTTTCCGTACTTGGGCAATATGCTTATGACCAGCTCCGGTTGGGCAGCCGAGGTCTCACTCCGAATCAGTCGAGCGGCATTATCTTTTCATCAGCTGCGTAACGCTGTGTGGAAGCTGTCTGGCCTGTCGCTCCGTACAAAGCTCTGGGTCTTCTCGGCCACAATCATACCATCCTTTCTCTATGCTTTCGAAACGTGGAGCCCTCTAAAGGAACATCTGCACCGGTTTTAGACATTCAGGCTAGCCTACATATGACGTGGTACAGAAGGATGTGGAGCCGATTGGACTGGCCGATGACTGGTACCAGCAGTGGCAAGGTTGGCCTCTGTCGAGGATGTTCGATAAGGGCGCTGCTGGGGAGTTGGAGGCAGTCGCCCTGCAGCAACAATGGAAGGCAGATGAGTGACGATCACCTCAACGAGCGGAGTGCCAGGCGGCTAAAACGCAGAAAGTTGGCACAATGGGGAGCACAGTTGGTGCATCTCCCAGTTATCTCACTCAGTCAACCTATGATACCTGGGTCTGTTCGATGACCTCCTGCCAGTAAGCGGTCGACACTTCACGTGGCCTCCAAGTGTTGGTGTTGTTGGCTCGGTGGTTGGGTAGTGTATGCAGAGGCTCGTTCCGTGGTTGTTGTTCATGTGGTTGATGTCTGTGAGTGATTCGGATGAGTATGTGGTTTAGTGGTGTGTGTGGTATCTTAAAGTAATTCTCTCGGGAACAAATACTAGTTGATGTGTACACACACACACAGTCATATATAGACACAATCATATGTACACACACGCAATCATATGTACACATACATAAGGTCATATGTACACACCCAATAATATGTACACATGCACTGATATGTACACACACAATCATATGTACACACACTCATATGTACACGTGCTCATGTACACATACAATAAGCGCCATTCGCCACTAAGTGCCGGTGACGTCCCCACGACGCTTGTGCCAGGCTATGTGCACGTTGAGGCCACGCGAAGTGTCGAACGCCCGCTGGCAGGAGGTCAAAGGGCAGACCCAGGTCCCACAGGTCGACTGACTGAGATGAGTGACTGATGCCCCACCTGTGTCCCCTACTGTGCCAACTTGTGGTGCTTTAGCCACCTGGCGCTCCACTCGTTGTTGTGAGCGTCGCTCCTCCGCCCTCCGTTGTTGTTGGAGGGCGACTGCCTCCAACTGCCCAGTAACGTCCTTCACGAGCCTCCTCCACAGAGGCCGATCTTGACACCGCTGGTACCAGTCATCGGCAAGTCCACTCAGCTCCACGTCCTCCTGTACCACATCACTCCATCTCTTCTCTAGCCCATGCCGCGCCGGTTTAGCTTCCTTGATCCGGCCACATACACATCCACTCATATGTACACACACCCACTCATATGTACACACACACATACATATGTACACACACACATGTACACACACACATGTACACACACACACATGTACACACACTACACATGTACACACTACACTCCATAGCGTCTCGTGCACATCACGAGGCGCTATGGACGGGGAGCCGGTCCGAGTGACAGGGGGCGCTTGGCAGAGGGGAGTGAAAGTTAGGGGTCCATTGAGAGGGGGTCCACAGGGGTCCAGGAGGGAGGGGGGAGAGGGGGGACCAGAGATAGACACAGTTAGAGACGGAGAGAGATGGAGAGAGACGGAGAGAGATGGAGAGAGAGATGGAGAGAGATGGAGAGAGATGGAGAGAGATGGAGAGAGATGGAGAGAGATGGAGAGAGATGGAGAGAGATGGAGAGAGATGGAGAGAGAGATGGAGAGAGAGATGGAGAGAGAGATGGAGAGAGAGATGGAGAGAGATGGAGAGAGATGGAGAGAGAGATGGAGAGAGATGGAGAGAGATGGAGAGAGATGGAGAGAGATGGAGGGAGATGGAGAGAGAGATGGAGAGAGATGGAGAGAGATGGAGAGAGAGATGGAGAGAGATGGAGGAGATGGAGAGAGATGGAGGGAGATGGAGAGAGAGATGGAGAGAGAGATGGAGAGAGATGGAGAGAGAGATGGAGAGAGACGGAGAGAGATGGAGAGAGAGATGGAGAGAGATGGAGAGAGATGGAGAGAGAGATGGAGAGAGATGGAGAGAGATGGAGAGAGAGATGGAGAGAGATGGAGGGAGATGGAGAGAGATGGAGGGAGATGGAGAGAGAGATGGAGAGAGAGATGGAGAGAGATGGAGAGAGAGATGGAGAGAGATGGAGAGAGAGATGGAGAGAGATGGAGAGAGAGATGGAGAGAGATGGAGAGAGAGATGGAGAGAGATGGAGAGTGATGGAGAGAGATGGAGAGAGAGATGGAGAGAGATGGAGAGAGAGATGGAGAGAGATGGAGAGAGAGATGGAGAGAGGAGAGATGGAGAGAGATGGAGAGAGATGGAGAGAGATGGAGAGAGAGATGGAGAGAGATGGAGAGAGAGATGGAGAGAGATGGAGAGAGATGGAGGAGAGATGGAGAGAGATGGAGAGAGATGGAGAGAGATGGAGAGAGATGGAGGGAGATGGAGAGAGATGGAGAGAGATGGAGAGAGATGGAGAGAGATGGAGAGAGATGGAGAGAGATGGAGAGAGAGATGGAGAGTGATGGAGAGAGATGGAGAGTGATGGAGAGAGATGGAGAGAGAGATGGAGAGAGATGGAGAGAGAGATGGAGAGTGATGGAGAGTGATGGAGAGTGATGGAGAGAGATGGAGAGAGATGGAGAGAGATGGAGAGAGAGATGGAGAGTGATGGAGAGAGAGATGGAGAGAGTGATGGAGAGAGATGGAGAGAGAGATGGAGAGAGAGATGGAGAGAGAGATGGAGAGAGATGGAGAGAGAGATGGAGAGAGATGGAGAGTGATGGAGAGAGAGATGGAGGGAGATGGAGAGAGAGATGGAGGGAGATGGAGAGAGAGATGGGAGAGAGAGATGGAGAGAGAGATGGAGAGAGAGATGGAGAGAGAGATGGAGAGAGATGGAGAGAGATGGAGAGAGAGATGGAGAGAGAGATGGAGAGAGATGGAGAGAGATGGAGAGAGATGGAGAGAGATGGAGAGATGGAGAGAGATGAGAGAGATGGAGAGAGATGGAGAGAGAGATGGAGAGAGATGGAGAGAGATGGAGAGAGATGGAGAGAGATGGAGAGTGTTGGAGAGAGAGATGGAGAGAGAGATGGAGAGTGATGGAGAGAGATGGAGAGAGAGATGGAGAGAGAGATGGAGAGAGATGGAGAGAGATGGAGAGTGATGGAGAGAGAGATGGAGAGAGAGATGGAGAGTGATGGAGAGAGATGGAGAGAGAGATGGAGAGAGAGATGGAGAGAGATGGAGAGAGATGGAGAGTGATGGAGAGAGATGGAGAGAGAGATGGAGAGAGATGGAGAGAGATGGAGGGAGATGGAGAGAGAGATGGAGAGAGATGGAGAGAGATGGAGAGAGAGATGGAGAGAGATGGAGGGAGATGGAGAGAGATGGAGGGAGATGGAGAGAGAGATGGAGAGAGAGATGGAGAGAGATGGAGAGAGAGATGGAGAGAGACGGAGAGAGATGGAGAGAGAGATGGAGAGAGATGGAGAGAGATGGAGAGAGAGATGGAGAGAGATGGAGAGAGATGGAGAGAGAGATGGAGAGAGATGGAGGGAGATGGAGAGAGATGGAGGGAGATGGAGAGAGAGATGGAGAGAGAGATGGAGAGAGATGGAGAGAGAGATGGAGAGAGATGGAGAGAGAGATGGAGAGAGATGGAGAGAGAGATGGAGAGAGATGGAGAGAGAGATGGAGAGAGATGGAGAGTGATGGAGAGAGATGGAGAGAGAGATGGAGAGAGATGGAGAGAGAGATGGAGAGAGATGGAGAGAGAGATGGAGAGAGATGGAGAGTGATGGAGAGAGATGGAGAGAGAGATGGAGAGAGATGGAGAGAGAGATGGAGAGAGATGGAGAGAGAGATGGAGAGAGATGGAGAGAGAGATGGAGAGAGATGGAGAGAGAGATGGAGAGAGATGGAGAGAGATGGAGGGAGATGGAGAGAGAGATGGAGAGAGATGGAGAGAGATGGAGAGAGATGGAGAGAGATGGAGAGAGATGGAGAGAGAGATGGAGAGTGATGGAGAGAGATGGAGAGTGATGGAGAGAGATGGAGAGAGAGATGGAGAGAGATGGAGAGAGAGATGGAGAGTGATGGAGAGTGATGGAGAGTGATGGAGAGAGATGGAGAGAGATGGAGAGAGATGGAGAGAGAGATGGAGAGTGATGGAGAGAGAGATGGAGAGAGTGATGGAGAGAGATGGAGAGAGAGATGGAGAGAGAGATGGAGAGAGAGATGGAGAGAGATGGAGAGAGAGATGGAGAGAGATGGAGAGTGATGGAGAGAGAGATGGAGGGAGATGGAGAGAGAGATGGAGGGAGATGGAGAGAGAGATGGAGAGAGAGATGGAGAGAGAGATGGAGAGAGAGATGGAGAGAGAGATGGAGAGAGAGATGGAGAGAGATGGAGAGAGAGATGGAGAGAGATGGAGAGAGAGATGGAGAGAGATGGAGAGAGATGGAGAGAGAGATGATGGAGAGTGGAGAGAGATGAGAGAGAGATGGAGAGAGAGATGGAGAGAGAGATGGAGAGAGATGGAGAGTGATGGAGAGAGATGGAGAGAGATGGAGAGTGTTGGAGAGAGAGATGGAGAGTGATGGAGAGAGAGATGGAGAGAGAGATGGAGAGAGATGGAGAGTGATGGAGAGAGATGGAGAGAGATGGAGAGAGATGGAGAGAGATGGAGAGAGATGGAGAGAGATGGAGAGAGATGGAGAGTGATGGAGAGAGATGGCGAGAGATGGAGAGTGTTGGAGAGAGAGATGGAGAGTGATGGAGAGAGAGATGGAGAGAGAGATGGAGAGAGATGGAGAGTGATGGAGAGAGATGGAGAGAGATGGAGAGAGATGAGAGAGATGGAGAGAGATGGAGAGAGATGGAGAGTGATGGAGAGGATGGAGAGAGATGGAGAGAGAGATGGAGATGAGATGGAGAGAGATGGAGAGAGATGAAGAGAGATGAGAGAGATGGAGAGTGATGGAGAGAGATGGAGAGAGATGGAGAGAGATGGAGAGAGATGGAGAGAGAGATGGAGAGAGATGAGAGAGATGGAGAGAGAGATGGAGAGAGATGGAGAGAGATGGAGAGAGATGGAGAGAGAGATGGAGAGAGATGGAGAGAGATGGAGAGAGGATGGAGGGAGGATGGAGAGAGAGATGGAGAGAGATGGAGAGAGAGATGGAGAGAGAGATGGAGAGGATGGAGAGAGATGGAGAGAGAGATGGAGAGAGAGATGGAGAGAGATGGAGAGAGATGGAGAGAGATGGAGAGAGAGATGGAGAGAGAGATGGAGAGAGATGGAGAGAGATGGAGAGATGGAGAGAGATGGAGAGATGGAGAGAGAGATGGAGGAGAGTGGAGAGAGATGGAGAGAGATGGAGAGAGAGATGGAGAGAGAGAGGAGAGAGATGGAGAGAGAGATGGAGAGAGAGGATGGAGAGAGAGATGGAGAGTGAGGAGAGAGATGGAGAGTATGAGAGGAGGAGATGGAGGAGAGATGGAGGAGTGATGGAGAGAGATGGAGAGAGAGATGGAGAGTGATGGAGAGAGATGGAGAGAGAGATGGAGAGAGATGGAGAGAGATGGAGAGAGATGGAGAGAGAGATGGAGAGAGAGATGGAGAGAGAGATGGAGAGAGACTGGAGAGAGATGGAGAGAGATGGGATGAGAGAGATGGAGAGCAGATGTGAGAGAGTGATGGAGAGAGAGATGGAGAGAGAGATGGAGAGAGAATGGAGAGGAGATGGAGAGAGAGATGGAGAGAGAGATGGAGAGATGAGAGAGATGGAGAGAGATGGGAGAGAGATGGAGAGAGATGGAGAGGAGATGGAGAGAGAGATGGAGAGAGATGGAAGAGAGATGGAGAGTGATGGTGAGAGGGAGAGAGTGATGGAGAGAGATGGAGAGAGAGATGGAGAGAGATGGAGAGGAGAGATGGAGAGAGATGGAGAGAGAGATGGAGAGAGATGGAGAGAGGATGGAGAGAGATGGAGAGATGGAGAGATGAGAGCGAGATGGAGAAGCGATGGAGAGAGATGGAGAGAGAGATTGGCGAGAGATGGAGAGAGATGGAGAGAGATGGAGAGAGGAGAGGGAGAGAGAGATGGAGAGGAGATGGAGAGAGATGGAGAGAGAGATGGAGAGAGAGATGGAGAGAGAGAGGAGAGAGAGATGGAGAGAGATGGAGAGAGATGGATGAGAGAGATGGAGAGAGAGATGGAGAGAGATGGCGAGAGATGGAGAGAGAGATGGAGAGAGATGGAGGAGATGAGAGAGAGATGGAGAGAGATGGAGAGAGAGGAGATGATGGAGAGAGATGAGAGAGAGATGGAGAGAGCTGGAGAGAGAGATGGAGAGAGATGGAGAGAGATGGAGAGAGATGGAGAGAGATGGAGAGAGAGATGGAGAGAGATGGAGAGAGATGGAGATGGAGGAGAGATGGAGAGATGATGGAGAGAGATGGAGAGAGATGGAGAGAGAGATGGAGAGAGATGGAGAGAGAGATGGAGAGAGGATGGAGAGAGATGGAGAGAGATGGAGAGAGAGATGGAGAGATGATGGAGAGAGAGATGGAGAGTGATGGAGAGAGATGGAGAGAGATGGAGAGAGAGATGGAGAGAGATGGAGAGAGATGGAGAGAGATGGAGAGAGATGGAGAGAGAGATGGACGAGAGAGATGGAGAGAGAGATGGAGAGGAGATGGAGAGAGATGGAGAGAGGATGGAGAGAGAGATGGAGAGAGAGATGGAGAGAGATGGAGAGAGAGATGGAGAGAGATGGAGAGAGATGGAGAGATGGAGAGAGATGGAGAGAGATGGAGAGAGAGATGGAGAGAGATGGAGAGAGATGGAGAGAGAGATGGAGAGAGATGGAGGGAGATGGAGAGAGAGATGGAGAGAGATGGAGAGAGAGATGGAGAGAGATGGAGAGAGAGATGGAGAGAGATGGAGAGTGATGGAGAGAGATGGAGAGAGAGATGGAGAGAGATGGAGAGAGATGGAGAGAGATGGAGAGAGAGATGGAGAGTGATGGAGAGTGATGGAGAGTGATGGAGAGTGATGGAGATGATGAGAGATGGAGAGAGATGGAGAGTGATGGAGAGAGATGGAGAGAGATGGAGAGAGATGGAGAGTGATGGAGAGAGATGGAGAGTGATGGAGAGAGATGGAGAGTGATGGAGAGAGAGATGGAGAGAGATGGAGAGAGATGGAGAGTGATGGAGAGAGATGGAGAGGATGGAGAGAGATGGAGAGAGATGGAGAGAGATGGAGAGAGATGGAGAGAGATGGAGAGAGATGGAGAGAGATGGAGAGAGATGGAGAGAGATGAGAGAGATGGAGAGAGAGATGGAGAGAGATGGAGAGAGATGGAGAGAGATGGAGAGAGAGATGGAGAGAGATGGAGAGAGATGGAGAGAGATGGAGAGAGAGATGGAGAGAGATGGAGAGAGATGGAGAGAGAGATGGAGAGGAGATGGAGAGAGAGATGGAGAGAGATGGAGAGAGAGATGGAGAGAGAGATGGAGAGAGATGGAGAGAGATGGAGAGAGATGGAGAGAGAGATGGAGAGAGATGGAGAGAGATGGAGAGAGATGGAGAGAGATGGAGAGAGATGGAGAGAGATGGAGAGAGATGGAGAGAGATGGAGAGAGATGGAGAGAGAGATGGAGAGAGATGGAGAGAGATGGAGAGAGATGGAGAGAGAGATGGAGAGAGAGATGGAGAGAGATGGAGAGATGGAGAGAGAGATGGAGAGAGAGATGGAGAGAGATGGAGAGAGAGATGGAGAGAGATGGAGAGAGATGGAGAGAGAGATGGAGAGAGATGGAGAGAGAGATGGAGAGAGAGATGGAGAGAGATGGAGAGAGAGATGGAGAGAGAGATGGAGAGAGATGGAGAGGAGAGATGGAGAGAGAGATGGAGAGAGATGGAGAGAGATGGAGAGAGATGGAGAGAGAGATGGAGAGAGATGGAGAGAGAGATGGAGAGTGATGGAGGGAGATGGAGGGAGATGGAGAGAGAGATGGAGAGAGATGGAGAGAGATGGAGAGAGATGGAGAGAGAGATGGAGAGATGGAGAGATGGAGAGTGATGAGGGAGATGGAGGGAGATGGAGAGAGAGATGGAGAGAGATGGAGAGAGATGGAGGGAGATGGAGAGAGATGGAGAGAGAGATGGAGAGAGAGATGGAGAGAGATGGAGAGAGAGATGGAGAGAGATGGAGAGAGAGATGGAGAGAGAGATGGAGAGTGATGGAGGGAGATGGAGGGAGATGGAGAGAGAGATGGAGAGTGATGGAGAGTGATGGAGAGAGAGATGGAGAGAGAGATGGAGAGAGATGGAGGGAGATGGAGAGAGAGATGGAGAGAGAGATGGAGAGAGAGATGGAGAGTGATGGAGAGAGATGGAGGGAGATGGAGAGAGATGGAGAGAGATGGAGAGTGATGGAGAGAGATGGAGAGAGATGGAGAGAGATGGAGAGTGATGGAGAGAGAGATGGAGAGAGATGGAGAGAGAGATGGAGAGAGATGGAGAGAGATGGAGAGAGATGGAGAGAGATGGAGAGAGATGGAGAGAGATGGAGAGAGATGGAGAGAGATGGAGAGAGAGATGGAGAGAGAGATGGAGAGAGAGATGAGAGATGGAGAGAGATGGAGAGAGAGATGGAGAGGAGAGAGAGATGGAGAGAGATGGAGAGAGATGGAGAGAGATGGAGAGAGATGGAGAGAGAGATGGAGAGAGATGGAGAGAGAGATGGAGAGAGAGATGGAGAGAGATGGAGGGAGATGGAGAGAGAGATGGAGGGAGATGGAGAGAGAGATGGAGAGAGAGATGGAGAGAGAGATGGAGAGAGAGATGGAGGGAGATGGAGAGAGAGATGGAGAGAGAGATGGAGAGAGAGATGGAGAGAGAGATGGAGAGAGAGATGGAGAGAGAGATGGAGGGAGATGGAGAGAGAGATGGAGAGAGAGATGGAGAGAGATGGAGAGAGAGATGGAGAGAGAGATGGAGAGAGAGATGGAGAGAGATGGAGAGAGAGATGGAGAGAGATGGAGAGAGAGATGGAGAGAGAGATGGAGAGAGATGGAGAGAGAGATGGAGAGAGATGGAGAGAGATGGAGAGAGATGGAGGGAGATGGATTGCGGTAATGAACGATTGTGAGAGCCGGGCACAGGGAGAATGAGAGAGACGCATATGGATTTCTCGTTATTTAAATACAGTTGCTGAGCACAAGCCCAAGGCATCCAGTGGCCAGCAACAAACAGCACTGTCAAAGTTGTAACAAAATACGAGTTAACGTGAGCCTTACATTGAACAAGCGGGGGGGAAGAGACGATCGGAGGGAATTCCAAAGTGGAGCAGTGCCACACAATCAGCAGAAAGTGTTGTGACCTGCAGTGTGGTGAGTGGGTGAGTGTGTTGTTGTGACCTGCAGTGTGGTGAGTGGGTGAGTGTGTTGTTGTGACCTGCAGTGTGGTGAGTGAGTGAGTTGTTGTGACCTGCAGTGTGGTGAGTGGGTGAGTGTGTTGTTGTGACCTGCAGTGTGGTGAGTGGCTGAGTGTGTTGTTGTGACCTGCAGTGTGGTGAGTGAGTGAGTGAGTTGTTGTGACCTGCAGTGTAGTGAGTGGGTGAGTGTGTTGTTGTGACCTGCAGTGTGGTGAGTGAGTGAGTGTGTTGTTGTGACCTGCAGTGTGGTGAGTGGGTGAGTGTGTTGTTGTGACCTGCAGTGTGGTGAGTGGGTGAGTGTGTTGTTGTGAGCTGCGGTGTGGTGAGTGGGTGAGTGTGTTGTTGTGACCTGCAGTGTGGTGAGTGGGTGAGTGTGTTGTTGTGGCCTGCAGTGTGGTGAGTGGGTGAGTGTGTTGTTGTGACCTGCAGTGTGGTGAGTGGGTGAGTGTGTTGTTGTGACCTGCAGGGTGGTGAGTGGGTGAGTGTGTTGTTGTGACCTGCGGTGTGGTGAGTGGGTGAGTGTGTTGTTGTGACCTGCAGTGTGGTGAGTGGGTGAGTGTGTTGTTGTGACCTGCAGTGTGGTGAGTGGGTGAGTGTGTTGTTGTGACCTGCGGTGTGGTGAGTGGGTGAGTGTGTTGTTGTGACCTGCAGTGTGGTGAGTGGGTGAGTGTGTTGTTGTGACCTGCGGTGTGGTGAGTGGGTGAGTGTGTTGTTGTGACCTGCGGTGTGGTGAGTGGGTGAGTGTGTTGTTGTGACCTGCAGTGTGGTGAGTGGGTGAGTGTGTTGTTGTGACCTGCGGTGTGGTGACCTGCAGTGTGGTGAGTGGGTGAGTGTGTTGTTGTGACCTGCAGTGTGGTGAGTGGGTCAGTGTGTTGTTGTGACCTGCAGTGTGGTGAGTGGGTGAGTGTGTTGTTGTGACCTGCAGTGTGGTGAGTGGGTGAGTGTGTTGTTGTGACCTGCAGTGTGGTGAGTGGGTGAGTGTGTTGTTGTGACCTGCGATGTGGTGAGTGGGTGAGTGTGTTGTTGTGACCTGCAGTGTGGTGACCTGCAGTGTGGTGAGTGGGTGAGTGTGTTGTTGTGACCTGCAGTGTGGTGAGTGGGTCAGTGTGTTCTTGTGACCTGCAGTGTGGTGACCTGCAGTGTGGTGAGTGGGTGAGTGTGTTGTTGTGACCTGCGGTGTGGTGAGTGGGTGAGTGTGTTGTTGTGACCTGCAGTGTGGTGACCTGCAGTGTGGTGAGTGGGTGAGTGTGTTGTTGTGACCTGCAGTGTGGTGAGTGGGTGAGTGTTGTTGTGACCTGCAGTGCGGTGAGTGGGTGAGTGTTGTTGTGACCTGCAGTGTGGTGAGTGGGTGAGTGTGTTGTTGTGACCTGCAGTGTGGTGAGTGGGTGAGTGTGTTGTTGTTACCTGCAGTGTGGTGAGTGGGTGAGTGTGTTGTTGTGACCTGCAGTGTGGTGAGTGGGTGAGTGTGTTGTTGTGACCTGCAGTGTGGTGAGTGGGTGAGTGTGTTGTTGAGACCTGCAGTGTGGTGAGTGGGTGAGTGTGTTGTTGAGACCTGCAGTGTGGTGAGTGGGTGAGTGTGTTGTGGCCTGCAGTGTGGTGAGTGGGTGAGTGTGTTGTTGTGACCTGCAGTGTGGTGAGTGGGTGAGTGTGTTGTTGAGACCTGCAGTGTGGTGAGTGAGTGGGTGAGTTGTTGTGACCTGCAGTGTGGTGAGTGGGTGAGTGTGTTGTTGTGACCTGCAGTGTGGTGAGTGAGTGGGTGAGTTGTTGTGACCTGCAGTGTGGTGACCTGCAGTGTGGTGAGTGGGTGAGTGTGTTGTTGTGACCTGCAGTGTGGTGAGTGGGTGAGTGTTGTTGTGACCTGCAGTGTGGTGAGTGGGTGAGTGTGTTGTTGTGACCTGCAGTGTGGTGAGTGGGTGAGTGTGTTGTTGTGACCTGCAGTGTGGTGAGTGGGTGAGTGTGTTGTTGTGACCTGCAGTGTGGTGAGTGGGTGAGTGTGTTTTTGTGACCTGTGGTGTGGTGAGTGGGTGAGTGTGTTGTTGTGACCTGCAGTGTGGATGAGTGGGTGAGTGTGTTGTTGTGACCTGCAGTGTGGTGAGTGGGTGAGTGTGTTGTGACCTGCAGTGTGGTGAGTGGGTGTGTTGTGACCTGCAGTGTGGTGAGTGGGTGAGTGTGTTGTTGTGACCTGCGGTGTGGTGAGTGGGTGAGTGTGTTGTTGTGACCTGCAGTGTGGTGAGTGAGTGGGTGAGTTGTTGTGACCTGCAGTGTGGTGAGTGGGTGAGTGTGTTGTTGTGACCTGCAGTGTGGTCAGTGAGTGAGTGTGTTGTTGTGACCTGCAGTGTGGTGAGTGAGTTGTTGTGACCTGCAGTGTGGTGAGTGTGTGAGTGTGTTGTTGTGACCTGCAGTGTGGTGAGTGGGTGAGTGTTTTGTTGTGACTTGCAGTGTGGTCAGTGAGTGAGTATGTTGATGTGACCTGCAGTGTGGTGAGTGAGTTGTTGTGACCTGCAGTGTGGTGAGTGGGTGAGTGTTGTTGTGACCTGCAGTGTGGTGAGTGGGTGAGTGTGTTGTTGTGACCTGCAGTGTGGTCAGTGAGTGAGTGTGTTGTTGTGACCTGCAGTGTGGTGAGTGAGTTGTTGTGACCTGCAGTGTGGTGAGTGAGTGTGTTGTTGTGACCTGCAGTGTGGTGAGTGGGTGAGTGTGTTGCTGTGACCTGCAGTGTGGTGAGTGAGTGAGTTGTTGTGACCTGCAGTGTGGTGAGTGGGTGAGTGTGTTGTTGTGACCTGCAGTGTGGTTAGTGGGTGAGTGTGTTGTTGTGACCTGCAGTGTGGTGAGTGGGTGAGTGTGTTGTTGTGACCTGCAGTGTGGTTAGTGGGTGAGTGTGTTGTTGTGACCTGTGGTGTGGTGAGTGGGTGAGTGTGTTGTTGTGACCTGCAGTGTGGTGAGTGGGTGAGTGTTGTTATGACCTGCAGTGTGGTGAGTGAATGTGTTGTTGCGACCTGCAGTGTGGTGAGTGGGTGAGTGTGTTGTTGTGACCTGCGGTGTGGTGAGTGGGTGAGTGTGTTGTTGTGACCTGCAGTGTGGTGAGTGGGTGAGTGTGTTGTTGTGACCTGCAATGTGGTGAGTGGGTGAGTGTGTTGTTGTGACCTGCGGTGTGGTGAGTGGGTGAGTTTGTTGTTGTGACCTGCAGTGTGGTGAGTGGGAGAGTGTGTTGTTGTGACCTGCGGTGTGGTGAGTGGGTGAGTGTGTTGTTGTGACCTGCAGTGTGGTGAGTGGGTGAGTGTGTTTTTGTGACCTGCAGTGTGGTGAGTGGGGGATGAGTGTGTTGTTGTGACCTGCAGTGTGGTGGTGGAACACGTTGTGGTGAGTGTGTTTTAGTTGGCTCGATGGGACTTAGTTCTTAACAATTGGCAGAGACCAAGTCTATTATAATGTGTGTCTAGTCCTTTAATCACGATCGCGCTGAGCGGCAGGGTGGAGCAGTGGTAACATTGGTGCCTCACAGTGAGAAGGCTCTGGGTTCGAATCACGATTTTGGCACATTATCTGTGTGGAGTTTGTGGGTTTCCTCGGGTTTTATGGTTTCCCAATGCTGGACATCGACAAGCAGATAGATACATTTGAATTCCGCAGATTGCAACATTGCCTCCCACTGCGTCTCGGTGAGGGTTTTTTGGGTTACCAGGCGTAGTGATGGTAGACTTTACACCTGGTGGTTGTGGTTGTGGTGGTGTTTGTGGTGGTATTTGTGGTGGCAGAAGTATCTGTGGAAGAAGTGCAAGGAAAAGTGCCGGACAGAAATGATCTCCCAAGGGAGGTGCTGAGGGAGGGTGGCATCTGTGTGCAGACTGCCCTACATTATCTCATCACAACTGTCTGGACCACAGGACCGGTTCCACAGGATTGGAAGGATATCCTGGTGGTCCCCCCTATAGTTGTTACAGACTGTAACAACTACAAGGGCATCTTTCTTCTCATTATGCCGGGAAAGGTCCTGGCAAGTATTATTCAATATCACCTTGCCAGGCACGCTCAGGAGACACTTGCTGAGGAGAGGCTTGCGGAGCCCCCATGTGGTTTCAGACCAGGGTGGTCCTGCAAGGGTGCCATATTCTCCATCTGCTACAGCAGGCCTATAATACCATCAACAGGCCAGGGCTGTGGGCAGTTCTTCGTGCTTTCGGAGTCCCTGACCCTCTGCTCACGATCATTAAGGGTCTTCATGATGGTAGGCGGGACCGGGTAAAACTACGTGGCCAGGAGTCGGAGCCATTCCCTGTTCACCTTGGGGTGCGACAGGGATGTCCTCTGGCTCCCACATTATTTAACATCATCTTTGGCCATGTAGTTTGAGACATTTTCCATGGCTGTGCCGGTGCAATTTCCATCTGGTACGGATACAATGGGAGGCTGATCGATGCCCGAGTGTGGTCGAGGGATGGCTCCCTATTGCTCAACCATGTTATGTATGCCGATGATCTGGTGATTGCTGCTCACTCAGGAGGAGTTGGAAGCGCTGCTGCTGAAAATGGAGTGTGCCACTAAGAGGTGGGGTCTTACCATCAGCCCAACCAAAACTAAGCACCTGCCTGGGTATTTTGTGCCACCACACACTCCACCCCCTCAGCTCCCCATTGGTGAAGGAGCAGTTGTGGAGAGAGTGGAGAGTTTCCCATACCTGGGCAGTGTGCTTATAACCACCTCCGGTTTGACAGCAGAGGTCTCGCTCCGAATCAGTCGGGTGACATTATATTTGCATCAACGCTTTGTGGAAGCTACCTGGTCTGTCGCTCCTCATGAAGCTTCCGCTCTTCTCGGCCACAGTCATGCCCTCCCTTCTGTACGCGTGCGAAACGTGGACCCCTCTAATGGAACATCTGAGCTAGTTAGAAACATTCAGGCTGGCATGCCTACGATCCATCCTGGGTTTAACCAGGCTGGATTTATGAGGAGCTCACAAATCCTTGAAATATCTGGACACCTTCCCTTCAATGAGCTCTTCCGACAGGCAAGGCTGCATATCCCAGCCACCGCATGCCCAAGCAGCTTCTGTTTGGCCGCATAGAGGGGGCTAAATGGGCACGACATGGCCTGGAGAAGAGATGGACTAATGCGGTACAGGAGGATGTGGCTGCTGAGTAGACTTGCCGATGACTGGTACCAGAGGTGTCAAGATGGGCCTCTATGGAGGAGGCTCGTGAAGGACGCTGCTACTGGGCAGTTGGAGGCAATCCGTCCTCCAGTAACAACGGGGGGCAGAGGAGCGATGCTCTCAACGAGCAGAGCGCCGGGCGGCAAGTTTGCACGGTAGGGGGTACAGTTGATGCATCTACCAGTCATCTCAGTCAGCCAACCCATGGCACCTGCTGGGTCTGTTCCGTGACCTCCTGTCAGCAGCGAGCCTTCGACACTTCACTTGGCCTCAAAGTGCACCTGGCCTGGCACAGGCGCCGTGGTGACGTCAGCGTCACTTAGTGGCGAATGGCGGGTGTTGGTATTGGTGGTGTTTATGGTGGTGTTTGTGGTGGCTCTGGTTGTGGTTGTGTTTGTGGTGGTTGTGGTGGGGGTTTTGGTGGTGTTTGTGGTCGTGTTTTGGTGGTGTTTGTGGTGGTAGTTGTTGTGTTAGTGGCGCTAGTTGTTGTGGTGGTTGGTGGCGATAGTTGTGGTGGTGGTACTTGGGGTGGTGGTAGTTGGGGTTGTGGTTGTGGTGGTCACATCACATATGATGGTGATGGTCATGGTTGTGATCACCAATGTTGCTCATCATGACTGGTAATAGCGATGAGTCGTGGTCACGTGTGGTGGTGGTGGTGGAGGTGGTGGTGGTGTTCGTGTTGGTTGTCAAGAGCCTTGGTTGTGGTCACGTGTGGTGGTGGTGGTGGAGGTGGTGTTCGTGGTGGTTGTCAAGAGCCTTGGTTGTGGTCCCGGATCGTGTTGCTCGTCACCAGCGGTAAGGGTCACGAGCCGTTGTGGTTGTTTGACTTCCCTGTCATTCGGTCGCCCACCTGAGGGTGGCCCCTCTTGCGAACGCGACTCTGCTACCCCCTCTCTCTCGAGCTCTCAGTGCCACCGTCTCTGTGCCATTGTCTCTGTGTCATTGGCTCTGTGTCATTGTCTCTGTGCCACCACTTCCGCGTGCCCGGCACAATGACGGCGCCCGGGACAGTGATTGATTGCGACCGATCCCCGATTGCGCCACTGATGATGATGATGTCACGATCGGAAATTGTTGGGGCTGCCGGTGATGACGTGCGGATGACACACACACACCTGAACGCCAATGAAGGCAATGAAGAAAGACAGTGACTACTGATGATTATAATCGTGGGGGAAGCCTTCATCCAGTAGTGGATAGATAATGACATAATGATGGCAAGGCTTTCATCTAGCAGTTGACCAACATGGCTTACGATACTGATGATGATGACAATGATGATGCAGAACCTTCATCCAGCATAATCATGATGGTGGTGGTTGAATGATGCAAACTTATTTTGATTTATTATAATAATGGATAATAATAGTGATTAAATGATGATTATGATTATGACGATGATGATTATTGGTTGATGATTTGTAGTGCGTGATCACAGTAGTTAATGGCGAGTGAAGGATGGCGATAACGATTGATGGCGGTTGATCAGGTTGGTTATGGTTGACCACGGTGGCGGTGGTCGGATGGCCGCAGCGAGCGACGGCGCTGACCTTCCCGGGCCCTGTGCCCGTGCCGAGTTGAGCTCCCTCGTGTTTTTTTGCTGCTCCGCGTGCCTCTGCTAATTACCACAATTACATCGGCCCGGCTATTTCCGCAGAGCCGTGCGCTGCGATTAAATCGCTTTGAAAGGCGAAGTTCGTGCGACTCGGGGCTGTGATGGTGCACAGCTGTCGTGCCGCGTGCGTTAACCCTTCGGCTGCTGCCCGCGAACCACCCTCCAACTCAGCGGGCAGAGTTCACGGTGGCCGGGCGCCGGTCGCTAAGCTGGTCGCTAAGCTGGTCGCTACGCTGCACGCCTCTTCTTGACGTCGTCGCTATTATTATTATTATGGCCACGCTCCATCACCGAGGGAAGCCTCCAGACTCGTTTTGAGGAAGGCTTCGCCAAGTCGGCGACGTCGCTAAGTGCAATACACTTGAGCCATTTGCAGGTCATCATCTTTCAGCATTGGGATGTTTGGCCAATGCCAATTCCATTGTTTTAGCTGTGGGAGGAAACAGCAGAACCCGGAGAAAACCAATGCCTAACAAGGGGAGAATACACAGGCGGCACAAAGGGACCTGAGTCTGGAACCCAATCAAGGTTCTTCTTGTTGCGGAGCAACTGTGTTTACAAAATGAGTCTACTGCTGGATGACTCCCTTGCCACTTCATGTCGGTCACGTGGGAGTTGGACCATTTTGGTTCAGTTGGTTGATGCGTCGGTCTGGTCGCTTGTGATGGTTTAGATTTTTAAACTTTCTCCGATCGATGGTCACGACTCCTTGACCCGTGGCCTCGCAGACCGTTTGACATCCTCATCCTCCTCACCATCTTCGCCAACTGCCTCGCCCTCGCCGTCTATGTGCCCTTCCCCGAGGACGACTCCAACCGCAGCAACGCCAACCTGGTACGGCGAGGACTACCAACACCAACACCACCACCAACACCAACACGATCACCACCAACACGATCAACACCAACACAATCACCACGACCACCATCACGACCACCACCACCACGATCACCACCACCACGATCACCACCACCATGATCACCACCACCACAACCACCACTACGACCACGATCACTACCACCACGACAATTGCAATTGTGATGATGACAACGATTGTGATGATGACAACGATTGTGATGGCGATTGCTGACATCCCCATGTGGTAGGTGTAAACCTTGATGCGTGTCATGATGGACGTTGAATTTTAATTTTGGTAATTCAGATTGTAATGATGATGGTGAGTGATGACCGAACGGGCCGTGGTGATGGAGATGCTGCCCACAGCGCGGCTTCTCGTCGCCGGCTGTCTTGTCGCCGGCTGTCTCGTCGCCGGCTGTCTCGTCGCTGCTGCGTGCTGTCCGCACGTTGCCCGTGCTCGGAAATCTCTTCCTTGCCGAGCAAGCCCAGGCCGCTCGCCGCTGTGAGGAGCGAGCGCTCGCTCTACGCTGCCACGTGCCACGCGTCCTCGTTTGTTTTGTGCTCCCCCGGAGCGGTGACCGTGCGACACTGCCTTTGAGAAAAACACGCGGGGCTGAGGAGTTCCATGGATGCCTATGTGTTGAACTTCTTTCGTACCGTACGTAGCCAACCGTGTGCGTCTGTGTGCGTGTCTGCATGCGTGTGTTTGTATATGAGGAGCGATGTGAGGACGTAGTGTGATGTGTACGCATTGCCACTAGGGACACAAAAGGGAATGAGTGCTGGCCACCCACCCCCTCGTGTACCGACCCAGCCTCCATGAGCGCTCCTGCTCGCGAACACTACTTTCGCCAAACGTCTGCTAAGCCGAAGCAGGGCGTCTTTGCCGAGTGATCAATCAACCTGAAGCTAACAATACACCACCGCCGCTTTTCAGAGGACGGCCCTGGAAACTCGCACCATAAAAATACTTCTGACATGAATTCAGTTGTATTCTTATCTCGCGTACAGTACATAGACATCACTTTGACATGTCCTTCTTTGTGAGGCTGTGGGTCTCTATGAGAATCAGTGGGTCTCTATGTAAGTCACTGGTAACTACCATGAGATCATAGACTCACTGTAGCGGCCCGGCTCGGCGTGTCGGAGCCGCAAGGCCTCCTACGCGTTACGTGTTGTATTTTTCATTTCCATGAATTCAGCCGACGTTCAAATCGCAACCTCCCTCCTCTCCCTCTCTCTGCATCTCCTCCCCCCCTCCGCTATTTGTGGGAGCCCTCGCTCTAAACTTAGTGCGAGCGTGGAGCAAAGTCACGCCCAGACCGATAGCGCTTCCCAACCCCCCTGCCAGCAGTGCTGTCCATGTGGGTCTCTGTGCGTGTCTATGGGCCTCTATGCGAGTTTATGGGTCTCTGTGTGAGTCCGTGGGTCTCTATGTGAATCTATGGGCCTCTATGCGAGTTTATGGGTCTCTGTGTGAGTCCGTGGGTCTCTGTGCGAATCTATGGGCCTCTATGCGAGTTTATGGGTCTCTGTGTGAGTCCGTGGGTCTCTATGTGAATCTATGGGCCTCTATGCGAGTTTATGGGTCTCTGTGTGAGTCCGTGGGTCTCTGTGCGAATCTATGGGCCTCTATGCGAGTTTATGGGTCTCCGTGTGAGTCCGTGGGTCTCTGTGCGTGTCTATGGGTCTCTATGTGAATCTATGGGCCTCTATTCGAGTGTATGGGTCTCCGTGTGAGTCCGTGGGTCTCTGTGCGTGTCTATGGGTCTCTATGTGAATCTATGGGCCTCTATGCGAGTTTATGGGTCTCCGTGTGAGTCCGTGGGTCTCTGTGCGTGTCTATGGGTCTCTATGCAAATATGTGGATCCCTGTGATTCTATAGGCCTCTATGTATGTGTAATGCGGGCGTAAATGGGCGGGGCGGATATGACGATCCGAGAGGGAGGAGTCAGGGTGACGTGGGGGAGAAGTTATAGCGGGGAGACAGGAAGCTATCTGGGTCAGTCGGGGGAGTGAAGGGTGGTGAACACGTTGGGTGGTCGCCGTGCCTCAGCCTGGTGGCTGAGGGGCTCATGACGGCGCCAGCCAGCGGGGTGGAAGAGAGAGTGGAGGATTGAGGTAGGAAGTGGCGAGATAGCCACAGAGGCCACGAAGGGCTGAGGTAGGAAATGGCGAGATAGCCATAGAGGCCACGAAGGGCTGACATTGGGAGGTGGCGAGATCGCCACGCACGGAGGAACAGGGAGCAGCGATGGAGCTGCTGGGGGAGCAGCCAGAGGGCTGTACCAAGAGCCTGCAGCGGAGCTGCAGGAGCGTGGAAGGCTACGGGAGCGAAGGCAGATGTGGGGCTGCCAGGGAGAGAGTCTCAGGAGGAGTGCCGTGTGGGAAGGAGAACGCGAACCCCAAATAAAGGACACGGAGTCAGCGAGAAGTGTCTGAGTCCTTTTTATTACATATGTAGTCAGGTCTCAAGTAAATCTAAGGCTCGAAATTAAGTCCATGTCTCTGCGAGCCTTTCGGCCTCTATTGAAGTGTATCGGTCCCTTTGTGAGTCCGAGTCTCACTGTTATTATCATTGTACTGTTACTATCATTGTAATGATAGCGTAATTATGATCATGATAATAGCAATTCAATCTTGTAACTCGTGACCCGTATACAGGAGGGGGCCCTGCATTCGGATATTTGGACAATCGCTGTTGGAAGGAGGTGTCTGGATTCGTGTTTGGGAACCCGATAACCTGGGGGGGGGGGGGGAACCTTCCGAGAGGTTTACTCAGCGGCTCTTGTCTAACTTTCATCTTTTTGCTTTTCGTTTTTGTGATTGTGGTGACTCAGGGAGGTCCCTCTTACAAACGAAAATACTGTAATCTGGTCAATCTGAATTATTCGTTAAATAAATCTCTACGTGGTCCACCAACCCTCGCCTCCAGTGCACTGGATGGCAGACGGCGCAGACCCCTTCCAGCGCTCGCATTTTATGAAAGGGATTCACGAAATCTCTCTCCTCCTCCCCCTCCTCCCTCCTTCCCTCTCTTCCACCTCCTCCCTCCCTCAAATTGTTCCCACAAGTGCAGCGAGGATGGCGAGCCAGATATGGCTTTTTTCTGCATGGTGGGAGGGTGAGTGGGTGGGGAGCGGGTGGGTGGGTGGGTGGGTGGAGAGCGGTAGGGTAGTGGTTAGCGTACTGCGCTACGAACCCGGAAATCAATGCTCGTTCACGTTCAAAACCAGTGAGGATTATCTGAACCGGTCCTGGGCCTCCACTAGGTCGTATCAGCCTCAAACGAGTACCTGGTGTAGTGGTGTGTTAACATCGCCACTGAAGAGACAAAGGCGGCCGGGCTTGTGGGTGGCCATCCGCCCTCTCGAGTGCCGTGCCTGCCTTTTCGTAGGTGCTACTCGCAAACAGCACTTGCCCCACGAGTCTGTCGAGGCAATGCGGGGGTCTTTGTCTTTTGGTTGGGTGGGGATGAGGGGGTGGAGGAGAAGTGCCGTGGCGGGGGTGGCAGCGGCAGCATTAATTAATTATTTAATCGGTATCCGGGTTGTGTTTTTGCCGCTCTCCACTTTGCTCGCCGCTCGCATCAAAGCGGCGGCAGCAGCAGCAGCAGCCGCGAGGTTCGCGGCGCATCTCAGAGCCCCCGACACCGCGGGGCCCGGGCCTCCTGCGGGGTTTCACTCCGCTCTGTGTGTGGGCGATGGCGCTGATTGCGCCTAATCATCTGACCACGTTTGTGTCGTGGGGCCCTTCCACCAACCCGACGCAACCAAACGCATGGAATGGTCGCGCGTGTGCGCAGGGGGGCAGCGACGGCGCTGAGTGCGATCCTTGCCACCGCGTCTCGCTCGCGCAAGGCTCGTGCGTGACCAGAGCCCGCCTACCCCACGTGGACATTCCACGTGCTTGGCTGCTTGGCTGCGTGTCGGGTGGTGGAGGGTTCTTTTTGACGTACAATTGATCAGATCGTTACGGGGCCTCACTCCCAAATCAGCTACGGCACGAGATACTCGCCCTGCAAACGATGCGCTCTCCCCGTGCATCATCTCGGTTTCGTTCAGATCACCGTCTCTCTCTCTATGGGGTGAATAAAATTGGTACCACTTTGTGGGACGTTGGTGAGGTTTGTTTCGTGACGGGTATGGTGCCGGGAGTAAGAATGTGGAATTTTCACTCCTGGCTGAGAAGGGCCGCCAGTCGGAGCTCGCGGCTCCAGAGGAAATGCGAATGGAGCGACGCGTGGAACATCACTCGTCATCATTGCCTGGCCACGTCGCACACGGGTTAATGGGTCACCGAGAGATGCATGAAGCTCGCAACCCGCTGGGATGTGGGGTGACAGTACAGCAAGGGCGTCCGTGAACCCGGCGTGTGCGGTGGACGTCCTCTGGGTTTCCCTCCATAGCTAAGAGGCACTCTCTCAGTGTAACCGGTATTGGGCCAAACGTTCCAATGCTGCAAAATAACCTGCAAATCACTCAATTAGGACCACACACAGCAGCAGCAGCAGCAACATCGCCGCCCCCCTACTGTGAACACTTGGCAGGACTCTCCTGAAAAGGAGTCTTGAGACTCATTGAGGCTTTCCTGGGTAAACAGGCTTAATAATAATACTACTCGAGTACGACAACATTCACCACAGCGCTGTCCCATCCCCCACTGTACATGCAGCGGAGCGTGAGTCAGGCTTTGCCTGTGGGAGATGGCGAGAATGTCTGCTCGGGTTTATCCCCAAACTTGGTTCGCTCGACTCGAGAGCTTCCCCAGAAACAATTATTCGGGTGTCACAGTCGAAGGTCAAAGCCATCGCTGCTTACCCCGAATCATCGCGCACCCACCACCTCCCACCACCACACTCCCCGCAGACCCCCGGGAGGGAGAGACGCCTCTGGCTTCCAGGAGAGCCCTCCCGTTGTGGTGGTTGTGGTGGTGGTGGTTGTTGTTGTTATGTCGTTGCCAAGCGCCGGCCCAACAATGCCGAGGGGCCAGCAACAAGCAGCACTATGTTGAAGCTAAACAGAGAATCCGCTCGCACCCGCCTTGCTCTCTCACCAGGGACTATGAGTTTGAACTCCTGGGTTTTATTATTTTCCTGAGGATGTTCGACGCAGTTTCTTGCGAAACGTCGCCAATCCAATGGATAAACGTGGTCGTGAGAATCTTTGATCAGCTCCCTGCAACAACAGTAATCGGTGCTTTAAACGCACGTTCACACGACACTCGAATGTGGTTTTGTCGGGTGGTGGAGGGTCTTACACCACAGCTTGTTGCTCCGATTATACTTGGTCGTTCGTGCTCTCATCTTTGCTGCATCGCTGTACTCGCGGCGGGGTGCTGCTCTCTCGAGTTCTCATCTGCACGCTCAATTGGGCGGCGGCGCGGCTCGGCGGTAGCGCTTCGTACGTCGCTTGTTGCGCAGAAGTTCACGAATTCGAATCTGGCAGGAGGCCGGCCTGGCGAATGCTGACTTCACTTGGCACCGTCTGCTTCGCGGTGGTCGTGAAAGATTCCACCGCTTCGTTCGGGATGCGCATGCCGCTGCCGAGGCATCGACGCGATGTTCCCCAACACCACGACCGTCGTCGACTCGTCACGCTCAGCAGAGGAGCCCTCGCCGGGGCTGCCTCGTCGCTGCGGTGTGGACCTGGGCCGAAGGGGGCACGTGGAGCGGGGGGTGGGTCTGTGTTTTGCATAAATCGGTGATTGGGATAATCGTTACAGACAGTGCGGCAACGCGGGGATTCGCCGTTATTGGGAGACGCTTCAATGCCTGGGGCTCCGTGAGCCACACGAGCCCCCCCCCCCCCCCCCCGTGTGATGTAATAGCCGGCACAGCGACGGTGGCGATGATGTAGCGCAGCGTACGAAACGACACACAGCGATTGTGCAATGAGGTTTTTTGGCCGATTATTTATTTTGATGTTTACGTTCCCCACAACAACAATAGGTCCCACGTCTCACAATAACCATCTGGTAGCTCGCCAACAAACGGGTCCAGAGTGTTTGCTGGGGAAATGATGTACTTGCGGAAGGCAGGTCGCTGATGGGGATGGGATGTGTACAATAATTGCGTGTATATTTAATGTGAAGGATTGGATCTGGCAAAGAGGATAATTGTCTGATGATTAATTGAGCTACTTAGGTTCCACCGTGGCGGAGGGAATGATTACTTTTTTCGGATTACTTTCGCGGATTACTTTCATTTGGAAGTAATCCGCGTCTCCTCCACCCACCCCTGCCGCACCCCAGCGCCTCCCCCACAGCAGCAGCTGAGAGTGAAAGTGAAATTTAAATATCCTCGGCCGCTCCGTCGCTGGAAAATAAATCTCCCTTGCTGGTGATGTGCGATGTTGGGCACTTTGGCTGGGACCAATTCTCATCGCCTCGGAACCGCCGCGCGTCAGAGCCGGTGATGGCGAGGCTGACGAGGCGTGTGGCCGCTCGCCACGGGTCGCTGACGCGCGTGTGGGGAGGTGAGCCCTCCCGTCGTTGACGTGTCATCTCGTGATTGCTATTTATTTGCTCGCGTCCGTAATTTTATTTTAGCTTTTTGCGCCATCGATCCGCCTCGTTGGTGCTGCCGGTCGGCTGGGGGCACAGAGATTCGAATTCCAGCAGGCCGCCCTGGTTAACGCTGCGGGAGTCAACGTCGCCAGTGTCGCCGCACACAGCATCAGCATCACACACAGTGGAGGGAGGGGGGGCGGAGGGGGAGCAGGAGGATTTGGCCAGAGGGCGAACTTTATTTTTTTATTGAACCACGTGATGGAATCTGTTTGCGTGAAGAGGCAGTGGGGATCACGTTACCTGTGACAGCTGAATTGGGCTGTGGGAATTTTGTTTTCATTTCATATCCTCATCAGCCATGGTCAATCCACTGCTGGATGAAGGCCTCCACAAGCCACCGCCACCTCTCACGATTCTGCGGATCAACCGCCCACCCAGCCCCCTGCACATGACTGATTTCATTGCTCCATCTCCTAGGCTGACACTCCGTTATCATTCTTGACCGTGTCCCATGGTCCTCTCTTGTGACGTCATTTTTTAAAATCCAAATTCCAATTGTACTGTGAGTGTGACGTGGGTGGGTGGGTGAGTGGGTGAGTTAGAAGCGGAGTAGGTGTTAGGGAGCGGTTAGTGCTCTGTGCTACAAACTCGGTCACCTAAGTTCGATTCCCGTTCATGGCCAACACCAGAGGCGATTATCTAAACAGGTCCTGGGCCTCCCCTAGGTTGACTTAGCATTAAATTAGTTTCTGGTGCAGTTTGTAAACATCAGCATTGGGGAGACAAAGGCGATCGGGCGTAGTGCTGGTCACCCATCCCATCGTGCGCCGTGCCGGCCTTCATAGGCGCTCGCTAACAGCGCTTGCTCCAACAGTCTGTTAAAATGATAAGGGTGATCTTTCTATCTTTGTCTTTTTGGATAAGTGTGTGAGTGAGCGGGAGACTGAGTGGGTGGGTGAGTGACTGGGTGAGTGACTGGGTGAGTGAGAGAGCAGGTGAATGAGTGGGTGGTTGAGAGACTGGGTGAGTGAGAGAGCAGGTGAATGAATGGGTGGGTGAGTGACTGGGTGAGTGAGAGGGCAGGTGAATGAGTGGGTGGTTGAGTGACTGGGTGAGTGAGTGAGCGGGAGACTGAGTGGGTGGGTGAGTGACTGGGTGAGTGAGAGAGCAGGCAAATGAATGGGTGGGTGAGTGACTGGGTGAGTGAGAGGGCAGGTGAATGAGTGGGTGGTTGAGTGACTGGGTGAGTGAGTGAGCGGGAGACTGAGTGGGTGGGTGAGTGACTGGGTGAGTGAGAGAGCAGGCGAATGAATGGGTGGGTGAGTGACTGGGTGAGTGAGAGGGCAGGTGAATGAGTGGGTGGTTGAGTGACTGAGTGGGTGGGTGAGTGGGTGGGTGAGTGGGTGGGTGAGTGACTGGGTGAGTGAGAGAGCAGGTGAATGAATGGGTGGGTGAGTGACTGGGTGAGTGAAAGGGCAGGTGAATGAGTGGGTGGTTGAGTGAGTGAGTGAGTAAAGAGCTTGGGAAGAGAAGTGACGGGAGGGTGAAGCTTCGTGCTGGGGAAAACCTGAGAGGTGTCTCTGGGGTCGTGACTTCTACTCAACAGCCCCCCCCCCTGCCTGTCCGAGCCTGTACCCTCGGGCTTAGAGGTTATTTACGGGCCCCAAGAAGCACTGTACAAAGCCCCCCACCCCCGGCACCTAATTAATTGCTCCTAAGCCCGACACTCGATAGCGCCTCGAGCTTGTTGCTCTTGATGAGCGTGACGGACCCTCCGTGACGGACCCTCCGTGACGGACCCTCCGTGAATCATCCGCAGTGGATATTTGTTCCAGCTCCCCCTCCCCTTCGCACGCGAGATTTTCCGTAACAATGTCGCGATGTCGTCTTCGTGCTCCGTGCCGATCGTGGAAGATCAACTCGCTGGAGCCGAATTTGTAGCGCCCACGGAGGAAAAAATGCTGCCAGAACCGGCGCCAACAATTTCCCGAGTGAAGGCAGTGATAGACAATGGAGATTTTGATATCTTTATATGTTGCGAACATTTGATTAGCACAGGCTCAAAACGTTAAGCAGCCAGCAACAAACATCACTATCAATGTTGTAACAGATTAGATAGATAGTGTAACGCGTCTCTTGAATTGAGCAAGGCTGTTATTATAATGAGAGTTTGGGGAAAGAGACGGTGATGGGAGAAGGGAATTCCAAAGTGGAGCAGTGGGAGGAAGAAGCAGAGAGGAGACCGAGGTCGTGTGCCTTGCAGTGTGGTGAGTGGCTGGTGAGTGAGAGTGGGTGTGTGGGTGAGTGGCTGGTGAGTGAGTAGCTTAATGGGCGAGTGTGTGATTAGTGTATTGTTTTGACCTGAAGTCTGGTGAGTGATTGAGTGGGTGGGTGAGTGGGTGGATGGGTGAGTGGGTAGGTGAGTGAGAGTGGGTGTGTGGGTGAGTGGCTGGTGAGTGAGTAGCTTAATGGGCGAGTGTGTGATTAGTGTATTGTTTTGACCTGAAGTCTGGTGAGTGATTGAGTGGGTGGGTGAGTGGGTGGATGGGTGAGTGGGTAGGTGAGTGAGAGTGGGTGTGTGGGTGAGTGGCTGGTGAGTGAGTAGCTTAATGGGCGAGTGTGTGATTAGTGTATGGTTTTGACCTGAAGTCTGGTGAGTGATTGAGTGGGTGGGTGAGTGGGTGGGTGGGTGAGTGGGTAGGTGAGTGAGAGTGGGTGTGTGTGGGTGAGTAGGTGGGTGAGTGGGTGAGTGAGTGGGTGAGTGTCTTGTTTTGACCTGCAGTGTGGTGGGTGAGTGATTGGGTGAGTGTGTGGGTGGGTGAGTGAGTGGGTGGGTGAGTGGGTGGGTGGGTGGGTGAGTGGGTGAGTGTCTTGTTTTGACCTGCAGTGGGGTCGTGGTGGGACACAGCGCGTGGTCAGGCTGCTATCCCGAGTCCTCCACACGAGTGGCCGAGTGAATCTGTGAGTGAAGCTCGCAGGACCAGTGACCAGGGGAAGAGTGGCAGAGGACGCGTCCCGGAGCTCACGCTGTGCCCACCAGGGTAGTTCACGGTGTGCCCACCAGGGTAGCAACCAGGGTAGTTCACGGTGTGCCCACCAGGGTAGCCACCAGGGTAGTTTACGGTGTTCCCACCAGGGTAGTTCACAGTGTGTCCGCCAGGGTAGTTCACACTGTGCCCACCAGGGTAGCCACCGGTCCACCCGACCCCGATTGAACCGGCACGGTCCGGGAATTACTCAGTACCGAGATCTGCTCGCCGTGTTGCTGCGTTGTGAAATGAACTGCGCGGCGCTGGTGAGCGGCTCGGGCTGCCTGAGGGACGTGTCCATGTTTGTTTGGTGCACACACACACGAGGAGAGAGGTTCTCTTAGCCCCGGTCCCCTGCCGCTGCACTGCGCCTGGCCTGGCGCGAGGGAGTGGCCGGGAGGGGTGGAGAGGGCGGCCGGAGTTCAGGAGGAGGAGGCTGATTCATTGTGATTGAGACCCGCGACTGGGGAGATGTAATTGGCTGTAATGAGGCTGGCCGCCGTCGTCCATCTCTGTGCGTGTGCCGTGCGTGCCGGGGGGGAGGGGGGGCAGAGGCTCCCACTTCTTCAGGATTTTTGTTCGGTGTGTATTGCCCGGATGTCTAATTGGTTGTTTTTGTTGAGGGCGGCAATGTCTCGTTTATTCGGTTCAGTTCCATGACGCTCCCTCCCTCCCTCCACTTCTTCCAAACATGCGTTTCGAGAGAGCGTTGTCCGATGTGTGGGAGCCTGATGCCCCCCCCGCGACGCCACTCATCGCTGCCGGCGTCAGCGCCGCCCTGCAGCGATGCGTGCGCGACCCCCTGGCCACGGCGCACATCGGCGGCGAGTCGCTCGACCGTCCGGGAGCGACCCTGGAGTTACTTCGCATTCGGTGCGGCGTGTAAACATCGGCGCGTCAATGAACGCACTGGGGAGACAAAGGCGTCCGGGCTGATCTTCCCGGGTGCTCGCTGACGGCACCTGCCCCAACATGTTGAGCTATACGGGGGATCTTTGTCTTAGCGGGGTAATGGCAGCGGCTCTCAAGCGCCGCGGCCTCGTTTGCCAAGACCATGAATCACCCCGACGGCTGCTTCACTCTCAACGCGAAGTTCGGTGCAGCAGCAGCAGCTGCAGCAGCAGCAGCAGCTGCAGCAGCAGCAGCAGCGAGGTCGGAGCTGGGGGGGGGGGGCTGCACTCCAGATGCGACAGCAGCAGCAGCTGCAGCAGCAGCAGGGGGATTCCAGCATCGACTGAGGTTGTGCTCTGTGCAGCAGCAGCGCTACTTTAATATAATTGTTCGGAGTTAACGAGACTTTGGTATAGAAGAGAAAAACAAGCTTCTGTGATGCGTCCTTAACCCGATGAGTAATGTAGCCAGATGATTAACACAGCCATGCAGTTCAGATGAGACGGTTGTTGAAATCAGATTCATCATTTTACAATTGCTAATAATATAATTGTTAAGTTTGATGCAGGAACTGTGGTGTTGCTCGCCCTACTCGATATGGGGGTTGTCTTTGTTGAATGCGACGGGGGTTTGTGTCGATCCGATCGAGAGCGGTGTTCGAGTCGGTGGCGATCAGCGTTGCTGCCGTCCCCGCGCGCGTCAGGCAGCTGAACGTCTCTCGCGTCAGGCAGCTGAACGTCTCTCGCGTCAGGCAGCTGAACGTCTCTCGCGTCAGGCAGCTGAACGACTCTCGCGTCAGGCAGCTGAACGACTCTCGCGTCAGGCAGCTGAACGACTCTCGCGTCAGGCAGCTGAACGTCTCTCGCGTCAGGCAGCTGAACGACTCTCGCGTCAGGCAGCTGAACGACTCTCGCGTCAGGCAGCTGAACGTCTCTCGCGTCAGGCAGCTGAACGACTCTCGCGTCAGGCAGCTGAACGTCTCTCGCGTGCAGCTGACTCCAATCGCGATCATCCACGGGGAGGGTGGGGCGGTCTCACGGGGGAGATGTAAACACGATTCGAGTTGGTGTCGAGATCTGTGATTGTGGAGCGGTGGTGCAGAATGGAGCGTTTGTTTTTGCGAGCGGCGCGCACGGAGTAAGAATATTGTTTGGTCGGAGAGAATGCCGCTCGCTCGCTCGGCTCTCCTGACACACAATGAGGATAATTTCCTTTTTCGCGAAATAGCGATTGTTAGGAGAGTGGGTAAGGCCGCTCACAGTCACAAATATAAATATCCCCCGTGTAGCCGTAACTAATGTAGGGGCAAGTGCTGTTAGCGAGCACCTATGAAGGCCGGCACGGCACACGAGGGGGTGGGTGGCCAGCACCAAATCCGGCCGCCTTTGTCTCCCGAGTAGCGATGCTCCCACACAGCACCAGGTCCTCATTTGAGGCTGAGTCAACATAGGGGAGGCCCAGGACCGGTTCAGATCATCGTCACTGATGTTGACTGTGAGCGGGAATCGAAGCGTGCTGACCGCTCCCCGACACGTGAAGTGGTAAACCCAAGGACAGGGTGGGAGGTCGAGGCAGCAATGAGGATTCGAGATAAAAGGAGCGGGGGGGAGAGCCCCCCCCCCTCAGTCACACCCAGCCCCTCCTCTCCGGCTCGCGCTAATGTAATGAAGGCGTCATCGTTCATCCATCAGCGGTGGGCGTGAGTCAATGCCGACAACACTCGCCCTAACACTCTCGCTCGCTCATCTCTCCTGCGTCCCCCTCGCGCTCTCACCGACCACTCTCCCCCCGCGCCCTCGCATCTCACCGCTTCCCTCTCGCCGCTTGCAGAGCTCCCACACTCTGCTCGCTCTGTCTCTGAGCTCCCACGATTTCACGGAAATGACATTTTTAAAAATTACATCAATAACAACATATTTCGGGGTTATTATTGCGCTAATAACAATGGCACTACCATGGTCGTTATTATCGTTACGATTACACAGATCGCCTGTGTCTGCACACGCCCGTCTCAAGACTGTTTCAGAATCAGAATCTCTCTTTGTCCTGGAGGAATCTGATGAGCTATGAAGCTCTTTTTCACTGACGCCCATAAGGGGCAGCTCGGCAAATAGAGAAAAGGTAAGCAAGTAACGATAAATACATAACTATAAAACATATAAGTACATACATTCATGCCGATTCTTTAACTCCAAATGTTTCCAATGAAGGTGGCCGAGTTTGCTCCAAATAGCCGCACGCCAAACTGTGTATTTTTTGGACAGAAGCAAAAGAGACATAAATCGGATGTGTGCGGTGATGTCCGAGTCATTCCGACCGAAGAGAGAACCAGGGGAGGCTGGCCTCGAGTCGGGGCCCAGAGGAATGTGCTGGCAGATCGCGGAGCCGCGTGGCGTGTGAGCGTGGAGTGGTGGCGCAGCGGTTAGCGAACATCGTTTATGGACATGGAAACCCGAGTTCAATTGCCCCACTCAAAACCCATATTGCTTATGAACATCTGACCTAGACCTGGTCCTCCCCGAGGTTGACTCGGCCTTAAATGAGTGGCTGGTGTGTAAACGGCACTGGGGAGACAAAGGCGTTCAGGTGCGGTGCTGGCCACCCACACCTCGTTTGCCGTGGCGACCTTCATAGGTGCTGCTCGCTCATCGCACTTGGCCCAACCGTCTGCTCAGACAACATGGGGGATCTTCTTGTGTGTGTGCGCGCGCGAGTTGGAATGTGGAATGGAGCAGCTGGTATTTGCATTCTGCCCTGCAGTGCGGATGACATCACGTGCACACGTTCAAGCCCCCCCCCCCCTTCTGCTGGGCGAGCCCCACCCCCGACCCCCCATGCCGTGTGAGTGACGGGGACTCTTTGACAATTCTGCACCACGCTGGTTCCTGCCTGCTGGTAAAGGCAGGGAGCATAGATGATGAGGCGCAGTACAGTGTGTTTCTGCGCTGCCCACTGTTGACAAGGGAGCCTTGCAGAGTGCTGTAGCTGGTATACTGCTCAACATCGGTGTCGTCCTCCCCGAGTTTGACTCGGCCTCGGTGAGTGCCACTGCCCTCCTATCCAATGGACACTGCGCATGATGTCGTCATTCATGCGTGTGGCACACAAAATCAGGAACGGATTGAGATCATTGATGAGTCCTGGAATTCAAGTCTACGAGTCACTCACGCACACACCGATGCTGAGGGCAGGGCCCAACGGCTCAAAACGTCAAGCGCCCAGCAACAAACAGCACCAACAGAGTGGTAATGCAGTATGGGCAGTCCTCAACTTACGGACGGGTTACCTTCCTCAGACCCTTTCGTCGATTTGTTCGTATATCGGAGCTCAATATTTAATTGGACATAGGGTCAGTGTTATAAAATGTGTTATGGTTCAACAACTCATAAATAAAAATACAAATTCTACAATTAGATGTAATACTGTAATAAATACTGTAAAGTGACTAAAACATAATTATGTAACGTGAAAAAAATAGTCAGTTTTATTTTCACTTACCTTGAGTCGAATGGTTCACTGTCAGTGTGCACCACGCGTGGTGCTGGGACTCGGTGCATCTCTTCGAGGAGGATCGCTACGCCTAATAACACAGTTCCACCCTTCAGTTCGTTAGTAGAGCCAGACGTTTGCAAGTCGTATGGTTAAAAACAATAACATCTCAAGGCGGTTCGTTCATCATACGGCTGTTCACAAGTCGTACGCTCGTATCTCGGGGACTGCATGTACTTATTTAGCGCGGGCACTTGAGACTCTGACTTGCAGAGTGGAGTTCACTGTGCTGGTCGGATCATTCACTTCCCCGGGTGAGAGGAGGGGTGGGGTTCTGCCGAGGGGTGCGACACGACCGCTGAATCCATTGCCCCCACAAAGTGGTAAGAGACAAGAGTTACCACTATTCTCCAATTGTGCACGGTTCACTCGGAGCTTGGGAAAGGAACGGATGGGAGAGGATTCCAAAGTGATGTCTTCAACATAGACCGAGTCCTCAACACGGTTGGAGGAGCGAGGTTCACAGGAACAGTGACCATGGCAGTAGCCACAGAAGAGTGATAAGGAGGCAGGTGACCGCCGTTGAGCGAGTGATTGGAGTGAATCGGTGAGTTCTGGATCGGCGACCGAGGGGGACATCTCGTAGCTGGTGGTGGTGGGACTGAAGAGTGACCCTTGGAGAGCAGGTTTCGATCGTCAAGCAGCTGAGGAATCTGGCATAAGGAAGGAAGCGGTGGCGAGGTTTGGTGCCATCAATGGTACCCCCTCTTGACCCTGCCATTGGGGGGGTGGTGGAGTCCTTGCCAAGGCCAACCTCTGGATTCCCGGCGCTGGGATTATTATTCACTGAGCACAGCACAGCCAACTGTTCAAGTAAAATGTCCACCATCATTGATTGATTTTTCTCTCCATTGCAAAAGTTGTATTTTATTTAACCAGGTACGAGCCAATTGAGATGTTCTCCATTTGTCCAATGTCCCTTTCTGCCACAGTAAGTGCTGTTTATTTGACTTGAATATAAGGGAGTGGGAAATCTATTGGCCAGATGAAATATTATGGGGCGTCTGTGTGCGCAAGTGTGTGTGTGAGAGAGAGAGTGGTAGGATAGTGGTTGGCACACTGCTGTACGAACCCGGTCAACGGAGTTTGATTTCCACTCATGGCTAACATAAGTGGTGGATATCCATCGCAGAGAGACCCAAAGACCCACACACACCGGGGGAGCAATGGGGGAGTAATGTCTCCCTCTCTAGATTTAGCAATCGTGTTCGCTCGAGTCGCTGTGTCGTGGGGGGGCATGGGGCCTCCCTGGGGACACGGGAGGGGGGTACCCCCACCACTCCATTGTTCCGAACGAACCCCCCTCCCGTGATGAGCCTCATTTTAATCTCGACCCGGTCGCTCGCTCGCTCTCCCCCTCTCTGACGGAGATGATTCACACGGAATGGAGTGGACATGACATGTCGTGCGTAAACTCTGCCTTGTTTAAAAAAATAAAAAGTTTGCGTGAAAGTCAAGTTAAAAGCGCTGCTGTAATGAACAATCACCGCTTTAATTACCAAATTAGGATTTTTATTCATACTCTCATGCACAGATCCCAGCTCAAATTCACACGCATTCACTATTTGCGAGTGCTGGCGGAAGAGCCTCCACTAGAGGGACCTCTAGAGAGCCCCATATAATAGTGTATTTGGCCTACTCTTCCAAGGTGGCCAGACATGTTGGAAGAGGTAGGATTAACCATACTTTACCACACCATACGTGACAAATGTATCCTTCGACTAACTGTGATGTAACCATTTACTGTATACTGCCGGATGCGTTTCTCAATCGGCCCACGTCTACGATAAACGCTGTGCAGTCAACTCTCTGTGAAGTTCACTACGAGGCCGGCACCAGCTATCGGTACAAATCAGTTGGCGCCTGTTCACAGACGCCGCCGGCTCCCGGGCAGGTGGCGGCACTAAACACGCGCCGGTGAGCACAGCTGGCCTCGTCCATTCCGCTTCTCTCCTCTGTTTACAGAGAGCTCGGAAAACGTTGAATCGCTCGGGCGCTGTGGCAGAAGCGGCAACGCGACGGTACTCAGACTGCGCCCCCAACACCTGCTGACCCGAGATGGATTGCCGGCCACGACTAGAACTGGATACAGTGTGGCTCGCCCCCTCCCCTCTCCTTCCTCAGCCCACACTGGCCAGCTCAACATTTCTAACACAGTTCAGAATCTTGATTTATGCTGGAGGAATCCGATGAGATATGAAGCTCTTTTTCACAGATGTCCAATAGTTTCACAGATGTCAAGTTTCTGAGCAAAGGCCCGGAGGCCTGAAATGTCAAGTGGCTAGCAACAAAAACAGTACCACCCGAATAGCAACAGCACCATCAGGGGTCCAGTATACCAATCACAGCTGAGATTGAGGCATTGCTTGCTCAGCTCCTCTTTACAGCCAGTGGTGGAAATTCCACATTCATATGGAAGAGGCAAATATACTCACACGACAACTACTGTTGACTTCTACAAAGTGATACTCGGTGGTACTCATTTTATCAACCCCGGAGGGAAGGATGATTGGCTAAGTCAACTCCCGGCCCCCACCCTTCTTCCCCAACCAGGAGTTGAACTCGCGACCTTCCGATTGTGAGCCGCTGGCTCCTACGCTGAGCCTCGTGGCCAGGTGGAGCCCCCCTCGGCAGCCTCCCGCACCTCGTCTCGTCTCTTCTGTGCTCGCAGCCAGCGTCCCTATTTGTGTTGCTGTGACTTCACTGTGCGCTTGAGCAGCAGCGGAGAGCGCCGTGCGTCTTCATTCGTCACGGCCACAAATACACAACCCTGGAGGTCGTCTGCCTACCGCTAGCACCAAACCCCATCGCTGTCTCTCCCACCACAACGCTCATCCCTCATCTCTCGCCCTCACCTCTCACCGTCACCGCAGCCGCTCCTAGAGCTGCACAGGAGCTGCCGTCACTGTGCTGGGGTCAACAGGAAGCCGTCGTGAGGTTCGGAGGAAACGCGGAGATTGGGAGGAAGGGAGGGCAGGTGTGTGTGTGTGCGTTTCTTTGTGTGTGTGTCTTTGTGTGTTTGTGTGTGTCTTTGTGTGCGTGGGGAGCAGTAGTGTAGCGGTTCGCGCTTTGCGCTACTAACGCCGACACGAGTTGGATTCCTGCTCAGGGCCAACACTGGTGACGATTATCTGAAACGGTCCTGAGCTTCCGCTAGGCCGACTCGGTCTCAAATGAGTACCTGGTAGGATGTGTAAACATCATTACCATTATCACCACCACTACCACCGTCAACATTACCATCACCATCAACCACCGATGTGGACATCATCCCTGCCACCATTATTATCCCTTTCACCATCCACAGTACGTGACACATATCCGCGTCTTGATTTGAAGCTTTCATGACTGCAGGAATGACTCTTTGTGGTAAAGTGACGTAGAAAGAAAATAAATTAAATAATAGAATATGACGTTTCGATTGCAACACAAGCAGTCATCATCAGGTGCGTCTCCGTGTCTGTGTTTTGTCTCGAAGTTCACGAGGTTTGTTTTCTACATCATGACGACTGCTTGTGTTGCAATCAAAACGTCGTATTCTATTATTTAATTTATGTTATTTCAACGCGATTTTACCGAAAGAACCAAAGAGTATATCCTCATCTGTTTACACATTAGCACAATAGTCACCCGATATGTAACTTATTTTGTAATTGCACTATGATCAGTCTAAACACAATCTGTCCGAGCCAACTCGCGACAGGAAATGGTTTACGTCTTGTATTGATTTGTGTTTGTGCGATATTCCGATATTCTCGTGCCACAGTTGCTGTTTCTGTGCTGGTTGACATTTGCCTGGTGGCTGCGCTCTGTTGGCTTTGCTGCTGCTGTCAACGTGGTGGCCCAGGAGGCCAGCCTCGTGGAGGAGACTCCACGAGGCTGGCCACTCGAATCAACTTGACCCGCCACCACATTGTGTACACAGCATCAACCTCCAGGTGTAGACCTGCCCGTCTCATTTCACTCTGCTCTGAACACCCGGCAGGCGGAAGGGGCGAGTGTTTTGTATGTTTGTGATGTTTGTGCCTCTACGCAGTCCATTAATGTGTACAGTACATTCCACTCTGTGTACTGCTGTGTCATTCCCAAGGAATGTGAATTCAGTCTTTACGCGTCTCACCTGCCAGCATTGATTTATTGAAATGTATACATTTATATATTTAAATCCGTTGCGCCTGCTGAACCAGTAAGAGCCTCGCTGAGTCTCAACGCCCTGCAGGCTGTTCCCAAGAGGGGTCTGCCCAGGACCGTCCGCCACGCCTCGCTGAGGCCAGACACAGGCACATGCCACGGCCAGCCTCGGGAAATCATCAAAACCGTGCGTTGTCTGCCGTCAAGGGAATCGCTTTGACTGCTTTCGTAAAGGATAATGGTTGATTGCCCTCACACCCCGAGTTTGCGAATTGCACAACCTCTCTGTGGTTCCACGTAGCCCTCGCCTCCGAAATGCGGGAGCACAAAGGCTGCGGCCGTTGTGGAGGGGAGAAGAGTCCCGCGTCACGGACGAGTCGAGCCGCTGCGGATGCCGCTGAGCCGGGGGGGACTCCGTCGTGTCTCGGGGCCCTTCGTGACCGACAGACAAACAGCGCTGTCGATGTCGATGTCGCCGTAGACTCGGAGTGCAACACCCCCCCCCTCCCCTGCACTGGGCAAGGTTCTAACAAGAACTTGGGGGAAGAGACGACGGTTGTGACGACGGTTGTGACGATGGTGATACTGGGAGGGAATTCCAAAGTGGAGCGGTGCGAGGGAAGAAGCAGAGAGGGAAGTGAGGTGTGACACCTGTGCAGTGTGAGGAGTGGATGAGTGCGTGGGTGAGTGAATGAGTGGCAGAGTGAATGAGTGGCTGAGTGGATGTGTGTGGTTGTGACCACAGTGTGGTGAGTGAGTGAGTGTGTGGTTGTGACCGCAGTGTGGTGAGTAGGTGTGTGAGTGTGTGGTGAGTGTGTGGTGAGTGAGTAGGTGTGTGAGTGTGTGGTTGTGACCACAATGTGGTGAGTGAGTGTGTGAGTGAGTGAGTGGTTGTGACCCTCAGCGTGGTGAGTAGGTGTGTGAGTGTGTGGTGAGTGTGTGGTGAGTGAGTAGGTGTGTGAGTGTGTGGTTGTGACCACAATGTGGTGAGTGAGTGTGTGAGTGAGTGAGTGAGTGGTTGTGACCCTCAGCGTGGTGAGTAGGTGAGTGAGTGTGTGAGTGAGGGTGTGGCTGTGACCGCAGTGTGGTGAGTGAGTAGGTGAGTGAGTGGTTGTGTGTGAGTGAGTGTGTGGATGAGACGACACAGTCTGGCAGACCGAGTCCTAGACACGGGGGGAGGAGGAGGAATCGGCGGGAGGCGTTCACGGGACGCGCTGTTGCCAGATTTGAGGCCTGGCAGTCGCGTTCCACGAGCGGGGGGGTGGGGGCTCGCGAGAAGGAGGCCTTCGTGAGCGGCAACCATTCCCTCGGTCCCTCCCAGACGCCCTTCCCCGTTTCCTCTCCCCTCCGTCTGAATTATAGCGTCGCTCCCCCCGGTCTCATATATGCGCGCGTGCGTGCGTGTGCACGTGTGGGGAGCGGTGGCGCAGCGGTTAGCGCACTGCTCTACGAATCCGGCCACCCGAGTTCAATTCCCGCGAACCGCCAAATATCTGAACCGGTCCTGGGTCTCCCCTGGGTCGACTCGGCTTTAAATGAGTAACTGGTGAGGTGTGAAAACATCAGCATTGGAGAGACAAAGGCGGCGGGGCATTGCCGTGGCCACACTAACTCGTGTTCCGTGCTGGCCTTCAAAGGTCGTCGCTAACGGCACTTGCCCCAACAGTCCTCATGGCTACACGGGGGATCTTTGTCTTGGTCCGTGCGTGCGCACGTGCCCGTGGTTCATTCCTGGCCACGTTGGCCACGGGGTTGCAAGTGGGAGGCTGAAGCTGAACTTCTCTAGCCATGAGAGGGTAGCAGCTCGTACAGTCGTTCGACATCCGCAGTGGAGAGACAAAGGCAGCGTTGTGCTCGTGGCTGGGCCACTTCCCGCGGACCCAGGGGCCGGTGTCTCCCCCCTCGGGCAAGTACTCATCTCAATCGACGGCCCTGAGCCAGTGCTGTACATTCCACATTGCTATGGCGGGTGACGGTTTCAATAGGGCAATCATTATTGACTTCCCACTTCACGGAGACTCATTTTATCCACCCGTGAGTGATGATGTGCGAAGGACTGAATCGCCGCCACCTTACCCCACGCCAATCAGCTGTCGCCCTCCGAGATGTTCATCTCAGCGGATTATCCAGGTGGATTCTGGCAACAAAATGATCACTCGCGAAGTACCGAGGGTGAATTCACGGGACGCGAATCGGCGCTCGCTAGGAGGACATCGCTCACAGCTGCGCGGCCAAAAGGGCATCTTTTGTTGTTGTCGTTGTTATTGTTCCGTGATTTGAATTTTAAGGGAGCCCGTAGGCTTTGTGGAGCTGTGCCGGGGAAATAATCTGGCAGTCCGTAGGTTTGTGTCCGTGTGTCTGTGTGTGTGTGTCCATGTGTCTGTGTGTCTGTGTATGTGTCTGTAAGCGCTGCTCTTGTTTTAAAGACGAGCGTAAACGCCCGAAGCCATCGCAATGAGACTCGCACGGCGCGCCACTCCCAGTGCCAGGCTCGAGGCTGACGATCACAGAGACCGCCCATGCGATGCGGCGTGTGCCATCACGATCGGTGCGTGCGTGTTAGAGAAGAGCATCATCGGCTGTGGTCATTCCACTGCTGGATGAAGGCCTGCCCAAGCCGCCGCCTGTCATGCACGTGAACCGATTTCATCGCTCCATCTCTCACGGTTGGACGTCCTCTCTGACGCGTTCCATTCCTTGGCTACCGCCCCGGTAGTCAAGGATGTCCCGGCGCGGCAGGTGAAGCGGTCGGCAGGCTGCGTGCGGGTGGTGCCGCCTCTCCCCAAACCTCAGGTGAGCAAACACCCTCCAGAGCGCCCGCTGGTGAGGCCCTTCTGCCAGCAGGGGCGTGAGTGGGGAGTTGCCGCTCTGCGCCTTCACCCCTCGGGGGCTGCAGGGTGGCGGTGGCGCAGTGGAGGAAACCCTCGGTTCGACTCCCGACCCCTGCCTGTGCCGGGTTTGTATCTCCCCTCCCTCCTGCCCTGCACGGGCTCCCTCTGGGTTCCCCGGTTCCTTCCCTTGACTAAAACAAAACATCGCGTCACTGGCAATGGCCAAACATCCCATTGCTGGAACATTACCTGCAAATTACTCAATTGGGATAACACCCAGCAGCAGCATCGCCTCCTACTGCAAACTTTTGGCAGGACCCTCCTGGAAACGGGTTGAGGCTCCGTGAGGTATTCCTGAACACATTGAATGGAGGCCCTCTTAGTAGTCCGGTGGGCCAGCTTGTGATTGTGTTGCTCACAAAGGAAGAACGAGAGGGAGGAGATGGCTCATTGCCGATTTGCAACACGGCGGCCCCTGTACAGTGAACACCAAAGCCTGCAGTTAACGTCGAGAGGGGAGGGAGAGGAGAGCGAGGAAGGAGTGGAGGGTGCACGGGGAGAGGAGGAGGAGAGAGAATCACTCGAAGCTGTGCAGATCAACCCGAGTCACACAATGTGGCGAATTGTCACGATTGTGTTGCGGCTGCCGTCTGTGAGTCTACGGGTCCATTGAGTTATCTTTATAGGTTAGTGGGTGTCCTTATGACTCTATGGGTCTCTATTAGAATACTTTGTTGGTCTGCGTATTCGTCGGTCGGTCTCTATGTGAGCCTATTGGTCTCTACGTGACTATGGGTTTCCATGTGAGTCTATGGGTTTCTATGTGAGTCTATTGGTCTCGAGGTGAGTCTACGGGTTTCTATGTGAGTCTATGGGTCTCTATGTGAGTATATTGGCTCTGTGAGTCTATGGGTCTCTACGTGAGTCTATGGGTCTCCATGTGAGTCTATGGGTCTCTATGTGAGTCTATGGGTCTCTATGTGAGTCTATGGGTTTCTATGTGAGTCTATGGGTCTCTATGTGAGTCTATTGGTCTCTACGTGACTCTATGGGTTTCTATGTGAGTCTATGGGTTTCTATGTGAGTCTATTGGTCTCTACGTGAGTCTACGGGTTTCTATGTGAGTCTATGGGTCTCTATGTGAGTCTATTGACTCTGTGAGTCTATTGGTCTCTGTGAGTCTATTGGTCTCTGTGAGTCTATGGGTCTCTATTTGAGTCTATGGGTTTCTATGTGAGTCTATGGGTCTTTATGTGAGTCTATGGGTCTCTATGTGAGTCTATGGGTTTCTATGTGAGTCTATGGGTCTCTATGCGAGTCTATTGGTCTCTGTGAGTCTATGGGTCACTATGTAAATCAATGTTTTAAGCCGCACATTGGAGACCATGCTGCGTGTAACCCATAAAGCACTGCTGTGGGGGCAGCAGCAATGGGTGGTGGATCACACACACACTCAGCGAGGTCGTCATCCCCTGGCGTGCCCGAGTATGGCAGTACAGCAAGTGGGTTAATTTCCATCTGTATTTCATTTGTACAGGGATTTAGTATTTCCTCTTTCTTACGCATCGGTTTTTTCTTGGATTCCTCCCACATCTACTGATGAGTGGACTTTGCCAAACGTCCAAATATAGAACCACAGAGCTTGGGCAATCGCTGGTGCCAGTTCTGGCTGCCTTCCAGCTTGTGTTCTCGTTTCCCACACTTCTGAATCATTCTCTCTGTCTCATAGAGTGGATAAAGACTGCACACGTCACAAATTCTGATTGAATAATGGTGATCATTGTTACTATTAAACATGGGCGCCTGGAACCTACATTCAAGCCCAGGATCCTAGCGGTCCCGGCAATCGCCACCCAGCCACCTCTCCGCATTATAATCTCCTGTTCTCTGCCACTCTGCCTCGTCCTTGCTCTCAGGCATGGCATTGTGAAAACATTTTGTTCCGCCACCGTGGACCGGCTTTGCAGGAATGTGCCCGTGACTTGTGTCTCATCCTTGCCTGGGGTCTCTCTCCCTCTCCTTTCTCCCTCTCCTCTCTCCCTCTCCTCTCTCTGCTCTCTATTTTCTTCGCGTGCATTAGCGTCTCAAATCCTATCAAGCTGTGCAGGCCCGAGAGCGCGGGCACCAATAACAACTCGCACGCACACGCGTGGTGTAAGTCTCAGTGACTGAGCCATGAACATCGTCGGCCATGGTCTATTCACTGCTAGACGAAGGCCTCCCCGAGTCATCCCAGCGATGCAGCCCGAGGAGCTCCTGTGGAAAGGGCGAGAATGGTGACGGTTGGTATGGATGTAGTAGGTTCCATACCTTATTGACTGCAATACAATTGTTGAAGTTAGGTCAAAAACAGGATTTTTTTGTTTACTATTTTGTGTTTTACCCTGGCATACGTCAGTTTCTGTCTGCCGGATATTCAAGGGTTCTGAATCCGAAAATGAAATCAGGAGAGCGGAGAGATGCAGGGGTTAATTCAGGGATTGAAAGAGCAATTGAGCAATGGAAGGAGGGAACGAGGGTGGGGTGATAGATGGAAAGAGATGGAGGGATTGCGATGGGATGGTGGGGTTGTGCATGAGACCGGCGATGACTGTAGACATTGCGACGTTGGTGACCATTTGTATTTATCATGGGAAGCAACACAAATCCATACTCTGACTTTACAAAGTCGGCATCTTTAATATTCCAAGAGATATATTTTTTTCTAGGAAAGTTTATCAAGCTTGCCATTTACGTATTTAAAGGAACCTTTTCCTCTCCGCGATTGGGCCATCGTTGTTTTGTATTCTCGGCTGGTTTGCACGAGCTGCCAGAGCGAGGGACTGATGTAGCGGTGGATGAGTAACGATTGTCTGCGTCTGTCTCTCATGCCGCCAATCTCACCGCACCACCGCACCACCGCCTCCGCAGCGGTTGTCTGTGGGGAGCGGCTGTGAGTGGTTGGGGCTGTGAGTGGTTGGGGCTGTGAGTGGATGGGGCTGTGAGTGGTTGGGGCTGTGAGTGGTTGGGGCTGTGAGTGGATGGGGCTGTGAGTGGTTGGGGCTGTGAGTGGATGGGGCTGTGAGTGGTTGGGGCTGTGAGTGGTTGGGGCTGTGTGAGTAGTTGGGGCTGTGAGTGGATGGGGCTGTGAGTGGTTGGGGCTGTGAGTGGATGGGGCTGTGAGTGGTTGGGGCTGTGAGTGGTTGGGGCTGTGAGTGGATGGGGCTGTGAGTGGTTGGGCTGTGAGTGGTTGGGGCTGTGAGTGGTTGGGGCTGTGTGAGTGGTTGGGGCTGTGTGAGTGGTTGGGGCTGTGTGTGTGGTTGGGGCTGTGTGAGTGGTTGGGGCTGTGAGTGGTTGGGGCTGTGAGTGGATGGGGCTGTGAGTGGTTGGGGCTGTGAGTGGTTGGGGCTGTGAGTGGATGGGGTTGTGTGAGTGGTTGGGGCTGTGAGTGGATGGGGCTGTGAGTGGTTGGGGCTGTGAGTGGTTGGGGCTGTGAGTGGTTGGGGCTGTGAGTGGTTGGGGCTGTGTGAGTGGTTGGGGCTGTGTGAGTGGTTGGGGCTGTGTGTGTGGTTGGGGCTGTGTGAGTGGTTGGGGCTGTGAGTGGTTGGGGCTGTGAGTGGATGGGGCTGTGAGTGGTTGGGGCTGTGTGTGGTTGGGGCTGTGTGAGTGGATGGGGCTGTGTGAGTGGTTGGGGCTGTGAGTGGTTGGGGCTGTGAGTGGTTGGGGCTGTGAGTGTTGGGGCTGTGAGTGGATGGGGCTGTGAGTGGTTGGGGCTGTGAGTGGTTGGGGTTGTGTGAGTGGATTGGGCTGTGTGTGTTGGGGCTGTGTGAGTGGTTGGGGTTGTGTGAGTGGATTGGGCTGTGTGTGTTGGGGCTGTGTGAGTGGTTGGGGCTGTGTGTGGTTGGGGCTGTGTGTGTTGGGGCTGTGAGTGGTTGGGGCTGTGTGTGGTTGGGGCTGTGTGAGTGGATGGGGCTGTGTGTGTTGGGGCTGTGAGTGGTTGGGGCTGTGTGAGTAGTTGGGGCTGTGTGTGTTGGGGCTGTGAGTGTTGGGGCTGTGTGAGTAGTTGGGGCTGTGTGTGTTGGGGCTGTGAGTGTTGGGGCTGTGTGAGTGTTGGGGCTGTGTGAGTGGTTGGGGCTGTGTGTGGTTGGGGCTGTGTGAGTGGTTGGGGCTGTGTGTGTTGGGGCTGTGAGTGGTTGGGGCTGTGTGAGTTGTTGGGGCTGTGAGTGTTGGGGCTGTGTGGGTTGGGGCTGTGTGGGTTGGGGCTATGTTTGTTGGGGCTGTGTGGGTTGGGGCTGTGTGTGTTGGGGCTGTGAGTGGTTGGGGCTGTGTGTGTTGGGGCTGTGTGGGTTGGGGCTGTGTGTGTTGGGGCTGTGAGTGGTTGGGGCTGTGTGAGTAGTTGGGGCTGTGAGTGGTTGGGGCTGTGAGTGGTTGGGGCTGTGTGTGTTGGGGCTGTGAGTGGTTGGGGCTGTGTGAGTGGATGGGGCTGTGTGAGTGGTTGGGGCTGTGTGTGTTGGGGCTGTGAGTGGTTGGGGCTGTGTGAGTGGATGGGGCTGTGTGAATGGTTGGGGCTGTGAGTGGTTGGGGCTGTGAGTGTTGGGGCTGTGAGTGGTTGTAACTGTGAGTGGTTGGGGCTGTGTGAGTGGTTGGGGCTGTGTGAGTGGATGGGGCTGTGTGTGTTGGGGCTGTGAGTGGTTGGGGCTGTGTGAGTAGTTGGGGCTGTGAGTGTTGGGGCTGTGTGAGTGGTTGTAGCTGTGAGTGGTTGGGGCTGTGAGTGGTTGGGGCTGTGAGTGGTTGGGGCTGTGTGTGTTGGGGCTGTGTGTGGGGAGTGGTAGTGTAGCGGTCAGCGCGCTGCGTTATGGACCGGGTGACGACAGTTAGATTCTCGCTCACGGCTAACACCAGTGATGATTATCTGAACCGGTCCTGGGCCTCGCCTAGGTCCTGGTGTGTAATATTGCAATTCGGGAGACAAAAGCGGTCGGGCGTGGTGATGGTCACCCACCTCCTCATGCGCCGCGCCAGCCATCATAGGTGCTCACAAACAGCACTTGCCCCAAAAGTATGTTTAGGCTATATGAGGGATCTTTTTCTTTGTCTTTGGTTGCACTGCCGCCGCGTTTGGAGAGAGTGGCTATCGACTGCACGATGAATCGTCACTCGCGCTTTGCGCCGTCGATGAATGTTTTGGTGATATCCAAATGGGAATCCACACGGCAGCAGCCACCATCGCCTTGCCTACTGGCAAGCTGATGGACACTCGTCGGCAGGTGTCTTGTGCCGCACAGGGACAGCTGCCACCGGGGGTGCCTGTTGACTGTGTTGGGATGCGAGTCGCTTGTCGTGTGTGAACATCTTGAGATGCGCCCAGCGTCAAGGAGGGCGGACCCATCAAAAACAAACCACGAGCATCGTTATCATTCACCACGTGGAGATACCGTGCTCCCACTCTCTCACTGTCATCTCTCTCGCACACGCACTACGATTCCCGTGTTAGCGAGCACCTATTAAGGCTGGTATGGCACACGACACAGGGTGGTGGGGCCAGCACCACGCTTGGTCACCTTTGTCTTCCCAGGGCAGTTCAAATATCTGTCACCGATATTTGCCGTGAGCAGGAATCGAACTTGAGTGTCGGGTTTGTAGCGCGGAGTGCCAATCACTGCAACTCCGTGCATGCACGCGCACACGTTCACACCCCAGAACCGGTTCAGATATTCATTGTCGATGTTGGCCATGAAGAGGAATTGAACTCGGTTCGCCAGGCTCGTGCCGCGGTGCGCTAACCGCTTTACCACCGCTACCCCCCCCCCCCCCCCCCCCCACACGGCTTAAGCAAGCGTGTCGCACAACGCACGGAGCAATCTGTGCTCCATTTAATAGAAACCCCCCCAAGGCCGGAGCCGGGGCTAGCAGCGAGCCGGGTGCCGGCCCAGCGCACGACACACGCAGTTAACCGGACTCGTCACGGCCGCCAGCGCCACTAAAATCCGCTGATTCTGCCGCCGCCTCGGCCATCCCCCCGAGAGGGCTCAACGCCCTGGTGACCGCGGGGGATACGAACCCCTCCCCTCGTCCCCCACCCCAATCCTCACCCCCAACACAACCCACCACGACCACCGCCAGGTCCCGTGTGACCTTATAATGCTGCCGGCTGTGTTTATCTGAATCCGTGACCTCTCGGATAATGACGCCGCCGTGCCACGACTCATCCGTCCTTCGGCCACCGTCGTCGCCGTCGCGCCTCCGAGACTCGCGGTGCGCACGGCGGCTTCGTCTGCCGCCGATTCCAGCTGCCCGCCCGCTCATCGGTGCTCACTCGTGTCGAGTGCCACATTGGCCGTGCTGTGTTACTGGCTGCTGGACGTGTCGCTCCTTCGGCCTGTGCTCAGCAACTGTATTATTATTATTTTTTTAAAAACCACGACGTGTGCTGTCTATAGACACTGTCGAGTCCCAATCCTGTCCTCTCTCCACTATTCTGTGATGCGTTTCATCTGCTGTATGGATGTTGAACTTTTTTTACACCGTACGTAGCCAACCGTGCTAATCGGATTGCTCGTACATGAAAAGCCAAGCTGGTTCCAGCCTGTGTCCTACTTGGAAGGGAGTCAAAAGGCAAAGAGATTTCTCGCTCACATGAGCATTGAAGTTATGCTCATTTCCTGTTTATATCCCCTGCAGAGCCAGTGGTGGAAATTCCACATTCCTATGGCGGAGGCAAACCTAGCCATGAGACTACCAATGCTGAGTTTCCCACGAAGAGATACTCATTTCTGTCGACTCTGGGGGAATGATGATAGGATGAGTATATGAAGCTAATTTACACTTTAATATAGACACAGTACACACGCAGCATACACACAGCATATAGCTGAGGAAACTGGTCCAGAGTTTTCATGTGGTGAACCAATGCTGCCGAAATGATCCACTCCCAGAAGGCAGTATAGCTGATGGGGTGAGTAAAAAAAAGATATATTGTCAGGGTGCATTAAGATGGGTTGTTTTTACAGTCCCCATAATAACGAGGTGTACGTATGAATGTGTGTACTTATAGTGGTATTGTGGCGGTATTCGCTGGTTTGCCATACTGGCCACGAGGGAGACAAAGGCAGCCGGGGGCGTGGTGCTGGCCGGCCACCCCCACGTGTGCCGTTCCGGCCTTCACAGGTGCTCGCTCACAGCACTTGCCCCAACAGTCTGTGAAGGCTATACGGGAGATCCTTGTCTTGTGAGTAGCAATGAGATCGGGCAGCAGGTTGGGAATGGGGTCATCATGTAAAGCATCGCGACGTCACTGCCACTGTTTGTCTCGGGTAGGGAGCGAGCGAGACACTGGGAGGTAGGGGGCTGGCTTTGACTTGGTTGTGGGGGGCTTGGTGGAGGGAGGAGGCGGTGTGGCAGGAGGAGGGCTGAGACAAAGAGGAGGTATGAGCAGACTTCTCCTCCTGGGTGTCAGCTTCGATTCTGTGCGAGTGACTCACAAACACCACGGCTCGCTAGGCCAGCGTGCAGGGCTCATTTACAATGTCTCGTTTATGGCGGTAAGGTGGTGGAGCGGTGGTGAAACTCGTGTCTGACAGGGCCTGGGTTTGATTCCAGACTCTTTTTGTGTGGATTGTGAATGTGCTCTCCTTGTTCTGTGTGGGTTTCCGCCGGGTTCTTTCCTCCTTTAGCACGATTGGCTCCGTGCAGTGTGAAGAAAATTCAACATACACACACTGCCCGTTGGCCCAGACCAGAATGCCACTTTCATGGCCTCCATTTATGTGACCAATGCCATTGAATTATGTAATTAATCATTCAAAATGAGTGGGTTTATCAAATAATTTCAATCCGGGTTGGAGGTTGACTCAGCTTATCATCCCTCCCTCCTGGTCGATAAAATTAGTACCACTTTGTGGGGAATCTCAACAGTGGTTGTTTATGGATAGTCTCGACCTCACAGCCATAGAAATGTGGAATTTATAACTCTGGATCAGGGCTGTAAACAGGAGATGAGCACCGCATCGGTGCTCGTTTGAGCCGGAGATCACGTGACGTTCTGAGCAGACGCGTGACGTGTGCGCACGTATCATCTCGCTGTGCACGTGACACGAGACAAACGGGAATCCCTTGCACGGGGGACGTTCCACCTCAAGTGACTTTCCACTCTTGTTATTTAGTTAATTTGGTAAGGCTGCCACGAAGGAAGGCACCTTGTTTCAAGGTACAGTCTGCGTGAGTTTCACAGTAAGGGGCGATGTTGCTGTGCGTGTGTAATTCCATTTGGGTAATTTGACGTGACAGTAACTTTTCTAATTTGGACCATGACACCGGCACACAATGGCCTACTCGTTTCGAATGAAGTCATGGAATCTTTAACATCCACTGGTAACCAGACAGCGTGCATTATATGGTTAACGCACCGCAGTATTAACCAGGGCAGCCTACCGCATTCAAACCGTCATTGGCGGCGAACGCTGCTGCTGGGCCGCAGCGTCACCGCCCCGCAATGTGACCGACGACGATGACACCGACGCACGTACACGCTCTGTGAGCCTGTTCGTGACTGGCTGAGCTAAGCTCGCGCTTGTGATCCGATCGATACCCCAAACAATCGCACGAGCGCCGCTCACTTGAGCAACAATCCGTGAAGTGGAAACGCGGCAACGCACAATGGCAGCATTGTACGGAGCCGGGAAACGCAGGCCGGGCCTAGAGCGAGCTCCACACCTTGTTTATGAGCCCTTGTTTACAGAGAGGGGGGCGAGGAGGTGGTGACGTGGGGGAGGAGGGGAGAAAGAGGAGTGGGGTGGAAGGCGCTGTTTGGAAGGGCGGCCCTGGCAGGAAGAAACTAAATCAAACTTTAAAGATGAACACTGCACCTGGCAGCCTGCTGCTGGTGGTAGGGAAGGCCGCCAGCAGTCAGCATTGCTCTATCTGAACTGTGCAGTGTACTCTCATGATGTCCAACACCACACTGGCCTGCATCTCTGTACAAATCAATTCCTACTGTCACCCGAACGCAGACGCCAGTTCCCAGACTGCCCTGGTGACACCCGGCCACGTGGGATCCCGGATGGAATTGTGACCACACTTTTGACCGTTCACCCTTTGTAAAAGGGCACGAGAAAAACAACATCCCCCCCTCCTCCTCCAAGGGCATCAAAGGTATTGTCTAAAACCTTCCCAGAAAAAAAAACACAATTTAATTTAAACACTTGTTGAGCGCAGACTCAAAACATCAAGCAGCCAGCTACAAACGGCATTGTCAAAGTTGTAATCGACAAGAGTGATGGGAATTGGAAAAAAAGCTGCAAAGTGCACAGAGAGGCACGGAGAGATCCACACTATGTACGTAGGACGCACCGTGGAGATGGAGCGGTAAATATGGTGGTGAAAGAGCGAGACAGTTTTCAGCATCACAGGATCAGGAGGGATCAAGTTTGAGGTGTATTTTGTTCACGAGGTGAGACCTCAAGAGGAGACGAGGCTGGAGTCTCATTGGTAAGGCCGACTCGGGACACCGACGCGGCATTCAACAATCAGAATCAGGATCATTATTCCTCCTGGAGGAGTCCGAGGAGCTATGCAGCTCTTTTTCAGAGATGGCCAGAAGGGTTGGGTCAGCAAGTTACAACAGCAAACAATACAACAGAGTACAAAATAAAGAAAAGTTTTCAAGTGACTTAAATCAATAACATTTTATACACCATTACAAACAAGTTGCATAAGTACATACATTCCTGCCGATGTTTCAACAGTCACAGATCACACCAAGACACAACACAGTTCTTCAATAAAATGGCACATTCATATTGAACGATAAATACACGGGTAAGGATCAAAGTTACAAAGCTATAAATCACATTGGCAAATGTGGTTGTATCCAGCACTAAATATAAAACAATGCACAAACATAATTGATATAAAAAAATCCAGTCACAAATGTTGGCCAGGAGAATTGCTTTCAACAACCCTTCATAGTAAAGTCGCAGTGCTTTCATCCAGTAGGCCACGGGTGAACATGCCGAAAAGGTGGCAAACCTACCACCCACTCACTCTCCCATTCATTTACCCACTCACCCTTCCACTCACCCTCCCACTCATTCACCCACTCACCCTCCCACTCACCCTCCCACTCATTCACCCACTCACCCTCCCACTCATTATCCCACTCATTCTCCCACTCATTCACCCACTCACCCTCCCACTCATTCATCCACTCACCCTCCCACTCATTCACCCACTCACCCTCTCACTCATTATCCCACTCATTCTCCCACTCATTCACCCACTCATTCTCCCACTCAATCATCCACTCACCCTCCCACTCACCCTCCCACTCACCCTTCCACTCATTATCCCTCTCATTCTCTCACTCATTCACCCACTCACCCTCCCACTCATTCATCCACTCACCCTCCCACTCACCCTCCCACTCACCCTCCCACTCATTCTCCCACTCACCCTCCCACTCATTCTCCCACTCATTCTCCCACTCACCCTCCCACTCATTCTCCCACTCACCCTCCCACTCATTCTCCCACTCATTCATCCACTCACCCTCCCACTCATTCACCCACTCACCCTCCCACTCACCCTCCCACTCATTCTCCCACTCACCCTCCCACTCACCCTCCCACTCACCCTCCCACTCACCCTCCCACTCATTCTCCCACTCACCCTCCCACTCATTCTCCCACTCACCCTCCCACTCATTCTCCCACTCACCCTCCCACTCATTCTCCCACTCATTCATCCACTCACCCTCCCACTCACCCTCCCACTCATTCATCCACTCACCCTCCCACTCATTCACCCACTCACCCTCCCACTCACCCTCCCACTCACCCTCCCACTCATTCACCCACTCACCCTCCCACTCATTCACCCACTCACCCTCCCACTCATTCACCCACTCACCCTCCCACTCATTCTCCCACTCACCCTCCCACTAATTCTCCCACTCACCCTCCCACTCATTCACCCACTCACCCTCCCACTCATTCTCCCACTCACTCATCCACTCATTCACCCACTAACCCTCCCACTCATTTACACATCCACCCACCCACTCGCGTTGCCAGCTGTCCGAGTCTGAGCCAGTCATTCTGGGAATTGGAGCTTACATTCGGGTGGCAAGAATTTATTTGTACCAAGAACCAGGACCGGTGCTGTGTTCAACCAATCACAGATGCCGCGTGGTTTTGATAACAGACCGAGGCTGACGGAGAAGGCCTCGGTCGACGGAGAAGCGAGTCCGGGCCTGGGCGGCAGCGGGGAAGGTGGCGGCCCGAGGTTGCGTCCCCTGGGAGCGTCTTCTGTTCCGTTCGATCGGCGCGGGTGCCCCGGCGAGAATGCGCCGTGCGCCACCGGCGATTGGAGTGGCGCGGTGATTGACGTCGCCGGTGGAAGTGGATGAAGTGGAACGCGTGGGAGGGTTTGGAAGCCGTCGGGGTCCGAGCGAGAGAAGCTGTTACGGAGATGAAAACACTCGGTCGATTCGTTGCGGGATGAAGTCGACAATGTTAATGAAGTGGAAGCGTCCGTCCTCGCCGAACGAGACGATGAATGGGTGCTCGATCAGCACAGAGCGCCGGCCCCATCTGATCCGTCTGGTGCGGCACAAACTGCAGCAGGAGATCATTTGCCTTCTTCACAGACCTGTCTCGCGACGTAACAGACACGAGTACAGTGTATCTTTACACATCCCATCAGCCACACAGGGGGCCTTCTAGGGGTGCATCATTTCAGCAGCAGCAGTTAACAAGAGCAAACTCTGGGTTGGTTTCGAAGTTCAATGCCTGATTAGCAGCATCAGGCTTGTGTGAACCTATGTTGGTAACTTGCCAGATATGTATTACATTTTATTAATTATTTTATTTTACATTGGATGTGGAAAGACAGAGATATGTGGAGTTACATTGTCTCATGTAATATTTATTTTCTCTACAATGAGGTGAATAATTATTCTGTTTTGTATCGTAGAGCTGAGTGTTGAACGAGGCCCCGTGTCTAACAAAGGGCCCTGCTCTATTTACTATTTATCTACTAAAAATCTATATTTTACCAGGTAAGGCCCACTGGACTATGTAGCTCTTTTTCAGAAGGGACCTGGCCACAAATCATAGCTAAACGAAGTGGATCATCGTGTGGAAATTTATAGCAGCCGAATATTATAAAAAGCATGTTTCTTAATGTGGAGGAAAAAACTGGCGGACCCGGATAAAAATCCACGCCACCACAGGGAGATCATGCAAACTCCAAATATACAGGTGTCAGGGTCGGGATCGAACCCACAAACTTCTGCATACTAAACGAGGCAGATGAAACCTCGCCACCGCAGTGAGATGTTATCTGTTGCTGGAGAGTGCTGCTGGTTGGCCATTTCCTTGTCAAGTGAGGGTTTTGCATTTATGAAGAAACGAGAGAACCCAGAGAAAACCCACCAACAGTGCGAGAGGTAATACTCGAATATCCTCACGGATAAAAGTAAAGTTCCCCCATGTAGCCTACACAGGGTGTTGGTGCAAGTGCTATTAGCTCGTACCTATGAAGACCGGTACCGCACAACTATTAGGGAGTGTTGCGGCCAGAACTAAGCCAGACCACCTTTGTTTCCCCACTGCTGGATTGCAGCCCAGGACCAATTCAGACATCATGCGCTGCTCATGGTTGTCCATGACCAGGAATCGAACTCGGGTCGCCGAGTTCATAGCGCGATTTGCTAACCGCTGCACCACCGCTCCACCCCAATAAGGCGGTGCTGACAACTAATGTGTTTGTTTTACTTCCCAACCTTCGCTGCTGTTGTTTCTTGGTTTTGTTTTCTTTGGGAGAGCGGAAATACAGCGCAGCAACACACAATGGCTGTTTGTGCGTAGGTCACTTCCGGGGGGTGCAGCCTGGGGAATCTCCCCGCTGCGTCCACGTGCGCTGCCCCCACGTGCACTGCCCCCACGTGCGTGCGCTGCCCCCACGTGCGCTGCCCCCACGTGCATGCGCTGCCCCCACGTGCGTGCGCTGCCCCCATATGCGCTGCCCCCACGTGCGTGCGCTGCCCCGTGCGTGCGTCTGTCCAGCAGAAATCTGCAGAAGTTGCCGCCGGTTTAGAGGGGGCTGTGGGAACGGCTTTGGCGGAGCCAAGGGAACCCGAGGGTCGCGGGATGATTCCGGCAATGCCTAGAGGCCCCCCCAAACTAAAAGAGTTTTGAGGGTGACAGTATGTGGAGTGGGGGGAGCTAACTCCCTGCTACCCTCTGAAGTCAAATCTTCCTGCTTACCGATGTTTTGTAGATTTGTTTTCAGGATAGATGGGTTAATGCCAGGTGCCGTACTTGGACAATGATGAAATGTGACTGTAATCTCAAGAAGCTGTACAGAAACAGTGTACGCATTGTTAAGAGGCAGTCTGTGTGAGGCTATGAGTCTCTATGTGAGTCTTTTGGTCTCTATGTGAGTCTATGGGAGAGAGGCTGTAACTCATTGGTGAATGGAAAGGTCTTGAACCCGGACGTGAACAAGGGCAGGGAGGGGACAGTGCTGATGGCTGAGGGAATTAAGTTTCAGACAGTGGGAGCAGCAGAGGAGAAACTTAACCTCATCGAGACTGCTTGGTTTGTTAATGCAGATGTGTATTTGTAGGCAACATATGTTATTTTGTTTATTATTCATCCGCGTGTTCACACTTTCCTGCCTATATTTGTGTCGGAGCAGAGGGAAAGGCAGCAGTGGTAATGGAGCACCTGCTACTCAAGACACCGCAACAACAACAGCCGCCATTCGGCAATAAGTGGCAGCAATCTCATCACGGTGCTTATGCCAGGCAAGGGGCACTCTGAGGCCTCGTGAAGTGTCTAGGTCTTGCTGGAAGGAGGTCACAGGACAGACACAGGTGCCATGGGTTGACTGACTGAAATGACTGGCAGATGCACCACCTGTGCCCCCTACTGTGCCAACTTGTTGCATTTTAGCTGCCCGGCGCTCCGCTCATTGTTATGAGTGTTGCTCCTCTGCCCTCCGTTGTTGCTGGAGGGTAACTGCCTCCAACTGTCCAGTAGTTTCGTTCATGAGCCTCCTCAATAGACAATGAGCCTCCTCAATTGGCAAGTCCACTCAGCTCCACATCCTCCCATCCTCCTGTACCGCATCAGTTCATCTCTTCCTCAGCCCGTGCCGTGCCCATTTAGCCTCCTCTATCCAGCCAAACAGAAGCTGCTTGGGCGTGCGGTGGCTGGGCCTGTGGGCTCCATGACCCAGCCAAGACACGGACGTGCACACACACACACGCGACTGCGCCAGCGCATGCATTTGGCGCCGGCGCCTAATGGAGTTCTCTCTCGGCTCTCAAACGAGCGACAAAATTAGAGCCTGGGTCGCCTCAGGGGTCAGAGATGTGGAGCCAGCACTGCTGGGGACTTTCGGGTTGCAGCGACACAGCCACACGATTACACCCTGGGTCTCAAGTGTAGCATATTGACGGTCTCGGCTCTTAACCCCGTAACAAATGACTTGCATAGAGACCCATAGACTAATACAGAGACTCATAGACTTACATAGGGATCCACAGACTTGCATAGCAAACCATGGACTCATACAGACCGAGTTGTGATTAAGCCGCGTTCTCGAGTGTCCAGAGTTGGCAGTGTCAGCCCGGTCACTGATGACTGACATCGCAGTGTCACGTCGCGTAGAAAATCACACCACAGCTAATTCTCTCAAGCTTCTTGAATTGCCTTTATCCACACTCCTATCAGGTTGTTTTCACCCCAATATCAATTTAGTCGTTTTTTCTGTTTGTGCACTGTTCTATAAACCCATTGGCCGGGTTAAATTCCCAGTCACGGCTATCATCAATGGCTCGGTGTCTCTCGACCCAGATTCTTCCCCAATGAGATGCCCAGCCAAGGAACAAGCCCATGCGAGATGACGTCCACGGAGTAGACGGAGCGCTGATGACGTAGATTCGTGTGCCAGTGCTGGGCGGATTGTTGCATCGCTTGATCGTAGGAGGTGGTAGCAGCTTGGGAAGGCCTCTTCACACAGCAGCGGCTGGTTGATCGCGGCTGCTAGTGTTGAGCCGCTCAGCTGCTTGCAAATAAAATCTCGACGTCTGCAGCACCGCGCGTCTGTGGAACTCGTCCTGAATGCGTAGCCGCTTGCTTTTCCTGTCTCCGCCGCCGCCGCCGCTGTTGTTGTTGTTGTTGTTGTTTCTGCGCACGATGAGCCCAGACTGGTTGGGTTTGAAGGGGTCTCCAGCGGTGCCGCCGCACGGCGCGACCTTTGCCTGTCTCGCCCGCTCGGGGCACGGGGACGGCTCCAGCCTAAAAATACATTTGGTAAAATTACAATGAGCGAAGGGCCAGGATGGTTGGCGCGCTTGTAAAAGTTTCTGCCGCACAGGCCACTCACACTCTCTGCCCCCATCTGCCTCCCCACCTCCTCCTCGCTGCTCTGTACACAAAACGCGAAACACATTTTCATCGTAAAACAGCGGCGGTGAGAGCTGCGCTCTTGCCTTGAATGCGAGCACCTCTCACACTATGTTCTAATCTGAGCGCTGAGCTGGCACAGAAATTTAACCAATTAAAGTAATGCTCGGCTTGGTACGCGACCAGAGTCTGATGCATTTAATTCTCCTCCTGGCTTTTAAGAAAGTAACACGTTTTAATTTTACATGGAGTGAGTTGATTCTTTTTTTTGTGTTTGAAAATGTATGTCTGCGTGGTTGAAATAAAAAAAGAAAAGCAAGAAGCTGCATGAATTCGACAGATTCACCAACCCACTCAGCCTCGCTGCCTGTGAGGTCACCACGTCACCCACTCAGCCTCGCTGCCTGTGAGATCACCACGTCACCCACTCAGCCTCGCTGCCTGTGAGATCACCACGTCACCCACTCAGCCTCGCTGTCTGTGAGGTCACCACGTCACCAACTCAGCCTCGCTGCCTGTGAGGTCACCACGTCACCCACTCAGCCTCGCTGCCTGTGAGATCACCACGTCACCCACTCAGCCTCGCTGCCTGTGAGGTCACCACGTCACCCACTCAGCCTCGCTGCCTGTGAGATCACCACGTCACCCACTCAGCCTCGCTGCCTGTGAGATCACCACGTCACCCACTCAGCCTCGCTGCCTGTGAGATCACCACGTCACCCACTCAGCCTCGCTGCCTGTGAGGTCACCACGTCACCCACTCAGCCTCGCTGCCTGTGAGATCACCACGTCACCCACTCAGCCTCGCTGCCTGTGAGATCACCACGTCACCCACTCAGCCTCGCTGCCTGTGAGGTCACCACGTCACCCACTCTGATGCACGAGTGTGACCACTGCTGCCCTGCCTCCTGGTTACAGGCGGCGACAGCACAGCCACCGTCGCGATCCTGAGATTTTTCAAACGCGTTCATCAAACGCTGCTGACGACTGCGCTGCTCTCGGTGTCGCCGTGCGTCAGGGATGGGGTATAAATAAATAAATATTTTCGTAGCTATTTGTCACTTACCCAGAAAAGCCTCCTGAGTCTCTCGCCTCCTTATATATAGAAGGGTCCAGATCTTGGATGGTCGTCTATGTTTAGGCCTGTCTCTCTGAGCCTCCCATCCCTTCAGGATTGCTGAATAAGTTATGCATTATTGGAATTGGTTGTTACATGAAATACTCGCCCCTACCATAGGAATGTGGAATTTCTACCACTGGCTCAAGGATTTAAATAGGGGGGTAGACACTCAACCACGTTCATTTCAGCAGGACATTGCTTTTAATTGCTTTGTGGGTTAACGTGTTGTGGCAATTACAATAATTTGGTTTACTACAATTATATTTAGATGTCAGTACGTCATCATGGCCAAAGCTGGCGATGCCACCACACCGCCCCTACCACCACACCTCCTCCTCCATCAGACCGCCACCACTCCTCCTCCACCTCACCTCTCCTACCACCACACCAACTCCTCCATCAGACCATCACCACTCCTCCTCCACCACACCTCCCCTACCACCACATCAACTCCCTCAGACCGCCACCACTCCTCCACCACACCTCCCCTACCACCACACCAACTCCTCACTAACAACGCTTTCAACCCTCCACCAGATCCCGCAGCTTCCACACAGGAGAGATGTGACCTCCAATACCTACTGTGACCGTCTCCCACCATCTGCTCTTAGGCCTTCCCTTCCCCTTGGTCGCCAGACTCATGGAGACCGCTCCATTGCCCCTCTCGGTATATCATTGCAATCTTATTGCAATACGTGAATTATACGTTAAACATTCACTTCGATGAGGTGTTCAAGGATGGTCTTGCATTAAGATGTTTGGCAATTTCAATTTTTAGAACGTCTTACATCATCACGAGCCACGGTCAATCCACTGATGGATGAAAGTCTCTCCAAGCCACCGCCACATCACATGAGAGGTGGTAGGGCCAGTGTCTGATTGTCTACTTGGTTGAGATTGGGAGTAGAGTCATTGTTGTGGTGTGATTGGCTAATTTTGTTGACATTTATTTCTAATTTGTATGAAAATAAAACTCTCTTCGCTGTGGAAGAGTATGTGGGAGGAGATCGCAGGACGATTCCAAGACAACTTCACCAAAGCCCATGCCGTCTTGAGTACCATAGATGCACAAAGGCACAGACTGGCCGCCCCTAATAATTGTAATTACACGACTGTGATCATAACAGAGTCTCCGATGGTTTTGTAACTCAGCTGCTTATCGTTACAGAGTTGGTTCCCATGTGCTTGCGACCCTGGGATTTGCACTACTGGGGAACTGAACTGAACTCCACTCTCCACTCCGAGTCTTGGATCTGTATTCTGAGTCAGGGCCCGGCTCAGGCTTGCCCATGGCTCAGATGGGGCGGCTCAAAGCCACACGCTTAACTTGAGCCGCCCAGTGCATGGTCTCAGTCACGCTCGGGATTTCCATGAGCAGAGCCGAACCACGAAAAGACCCGGTTCGATTCCCGACTTGGGTGCCTTTCTGTGTGCAGTTTGTATATTCTCTCCAGATTCTCCGATTTCCTCCCATAGCTAAATCATCAAATGTAAATCTCTGTTGAAGTTGGCAAGAATAAAAAATAAATTCCCAAATAATAATCATCGCCCCCTACTGGCAGACGAATGCCCAATGCCGAGCCAACTTGTGCTGCACGTCAACAAGCTGCTGGGACCTGCGGCTCTCAAGACGGTTTGTCGTCACGGGATAGAAAGAGCGCAGTACGCATGCAAATTAATTCTGTCGTGGTTGGGACGCTGACTCGCAATCGGAAGGTCACGAGGTCAAATATCAGTCGGGTCAAAATTCAGTCCCAGCATCATCAGCCATGGTCAATCCACTGCTGAATGAAGGCCTCCCTAAGCTGCCCACCCCCTTTCACGAGCATGCACGTGAACAAATTTCATTCGGCTCCATCTCGATTGACGTCATCTTGAACTTGGCTGAGCACAGGTCCCAAAACGTCAAGCAGCCAGCTACAAACTGCACTCTCAAAGTTGTAATCGATGATAATTAACGCGTTTCTTGACCTTGGAAACAGAAACAGAGTCGACGGTAGGGGATTTCGATGTGGAGCAGTGCTCGGGAAGAAGCAGAAAGATAAGTAGTGTGAACTGCAGTGCGGTGAGTGGTGAGATGCGGAGTGAATGAGAGTTTTGTTGTGACCTGCAGTGGAGTGAGTGGGTGAGTGAGCTCAAATTCATGTATTAGGTATAGCCTTGTGAGCCATTCGGCTCTTGAATCGGGTGCAACCACAACAAACAAAAAACAAAAACATGAACAAAAAACATCTTAAAGTGAACGTGACTGAGTGCAAACAAAATCCAAGGAAAGACAGCAACATATTGCAGAAAAACACCGTACACCAACGCTGTGTGCAAAAATTCCAGTGGGATGCAAGTCAAACAACCAACAACAACCACAAGACAACTTAGATTAAGGCCATCAGTCCAACTCTGTACTACAACAAACAAACATGGCTAAACCAATACACTTTTTGAAAGTGTTGTGAAAGTGTCGTGACCTGCAGTGTGGATGAGTGAACCAGGTGTGCATGAGACAAGACAGGCTGGCTCCGTTAATGTTACATGCTGATGATGTTACTCCAGTATTAGGCTGCATGCCATTATGAGAAGGGCACTTTGTTAACCAATCTGTGTTATCTCCTCACATCTCGTTGTCAGTGTGTTGGGTTTTCTCTGGGGTCTCCTCCGGAGACCAGGATCACCTCCTTTCCAAGAGTGATCTCGCACGATTGACCCAGTTAGGGTTGACCTCACGTCTGACCCCACAGGCCACGAGGAGTTGCGCTTGCACAGCGCTCCGTCGCACGTTTACCAATCTTACAAAACAAAATCCCACGTCATCCTTAATGGAGTTTCATTTATTTTCTTTTGAGATTGTTGTACGAAAATTTTTTATTTGTTTTGTCATTCAATATCTCTAAGTACTTCTGTGGGCAAGGTCATGGCGTGGAATCACAATTAGGTGATTGAGCCGTGACTAGAGGCATCGTGGCCGAGAGGGAGAGCGACGGAACGAGCGAGGGACGACGCCGCCGCGACTGATTGTCGGCAGGGTGGACCGCGGGTAACCGCGGGTGAGCGTGGGTGAGTGTGGGCTGACCATGGGTGAGTGTGTGGTTACCGTGGGTGAGAGTGGGTTAGTGCGAGATGATCGTGGGTGAGCTTAAGGTGAGCATGGGTGAGAGTGGGTTACCCTGGGGTGAGCGTGGGGTGAGCGTATATGGTGACCGCTGGTTCCGGTGAGGTGAGCGTGGGTTGAGCTCAATAACGCCCCAAATACCATCACCATCATGTAATGAAAAACGAATCAAAAGAGAAAACGGATTGAGAAAAGCAACTGACTAGGTCTCGTGTCTACAAGGCTGGTGTGGCTGGAGGCAGGGAGAGTGTCTATAAGGCTGGTGTGGCTGGCTGCAGGGATAGTGACTACAAGGCTGGTGTGGCTGGCTGCAGGGACAGTGACTACAAGGCTGGTGTGGCTGGAGGCAGGGAGAGTGTCTATAAGGCTGGTGTGGCTGGCTGCAGGGATAGTGTCTACAAGGCTGGTGTGGCTGGAGGCAGGGATAGTGTCTACAAGGCTGGTGTGGCTGGAGGCAGGGATAGTGACTACAAGGCTGGTGTGGCTGGAGGCAGGGATAGTGTCTACAAGGCTGGTGTGGCTGGAGGCAGGGATAGTGACTACAAGGCTGGTGTGGCTGGCTGCAGGTACAGTGACTACAAGGCTGGTGTGGCTGGCTGCAGGTACAGTGACTACAAGGCTGGTGTGGCTGGCTGCAGGTACAGTGACTACAAGGCTGGTGTGGCTGGCTGCAGGGATAGTGACTACAAGGCTGGTGTGGCTGGCTGCAGGGGCAGTGACTACAAGGCTGGTGGCTGGGGGCAGGGATAGTGTCTACAAGGCTGGTGGCTGGAGGCAGGGACAGTGTCTACAAGGCTGGTGGCTGGCTGCAGGGATAGTGTCTACAAGGCTGGTGGCTGGAGGCAGGGACAGTGACTACAAGGCTGGTGGCTGGAGGCAGGGATAGTGTCTACAAGGCTGGTGTGGCTGGAGGCAGGGATAGTGTCTACAAGGCTGGTGGCTGGAGGCAGGGACAGTGTCTACAAGGCTGGTGGCTGGAGGCAGGGATAGTGTCTACAAGGCTGATGGCTGGAGGCAGGGACAGTGTCTACAAGGCTGGTGGCTGGAGGCAGGGATAGTGTCTACAAGGCTGATGTGGCTGGAGGCAGGGACAGTGTCTACAAGGCTGGTGGCTGGAGGCAGGGATAGTGTCTACAAGGCTGATGTGGCTGGAGGCAGGGACAGTGTCTACAAGGCTGGTGGCTGGAGGCAGGGACAGTGTCTACAAGGCTGGTGTGGCTGGCTGCAGGGATAGTGTCTACAAGGCTGGTGTGGCTGGAGGCCACACGCGTGCTGCTTGCTGCTGATGTCTGTGCGTTGTTCAGTGTCGGCCCTACACCTCGTGGGGAGCGGTGGGGTAGCGGTCAGCACGCTGCACCACGAACCCGGCGACCTGAGTTCGATTCACGGTCACTAAGACCGGCGACGATGATCTGGATCGGTCTTGGGCCTTCCTGAGGTCGACTCGGCCTCAAATTGGTTCTTGGTGCTATGTTTAAACATCGCCTCTGGGGAGACAAAGGCGACCGAGCGTGGTGCTGGCCACCCACCCCCTCGCGTTCCGTGCCTGCCTTCATAGATACTCGCGAACAGCACTTGCCCCACAGTCTGTGCAAGACTCTATGGGGGATCTTTGTTTGTACAGTGCGCGTCCCCTCGTTATTCAGTCCGACCCAGGTTTATTTGTGTTGTTGTTGTTGTTTTTTACCCAAGCACCCCTGGGGCTCCTCGCTCAGCCAGCCATCGGCTAATTGGTCGTCTCGTCACCGTGGCAACCGCAGCGAGCCTCTCGCACCTCCCGCGGTCCATCTCCCTCCCCTCCTCCACATCGCGCCCCGCCCCCCTCGCCCTGCCCAACCCCTCCCCCTCCTCGCTCCTCCCCATCCTCGCTCCTCCCCCCCCTCGCCCTCCCCAACCCCTCCCCCCTCGTCCTCCCCAACCCCCCCTCCTCGCCCCCCCCCTCGCCCTCCCCAACCCCTCCCCCCTCGTCCTCCCCAACTCCCCCTCCTCGCCCCCCCCCTCGCCCTCCCCAACCCCTCCCCCCTCGTCCTCCCCAACCCCCCCTCCTCGCCCCCCCCCTCGCCCTCCCCAACCCCTCCCCTCCTCAACCCCTCCCCTCCTCGCCCTCCTCGCCCCTCCCCCCCTCGCCCTCCCCAACCCTTCCCCCCTCGCCCTCTCCAACCCCTCCCCTCCTCCTCTCCCAACCCCTCTTCTCCCTGAGCCCCTCCCCCCATCCCCCTCTACCCCCCCCCTCCCCCACGCACAGGCGCTTCACATCCCCCTCCTCTCTGCCCCGCCACGTGCGAGCAGTAGATTTTCTAGAGGAATGGCTCCAACAAGCACTGACTGTATTGTGCAGAGCATCTTGCCAACACAACTCCAGCAACAAGCACAGCCGCCGTGCCACACTACTGTTGGCCTTGTCATCACTGTGCTGGTTGTGCCAGGCTAGGTACGCGTTGAGGTCATCACGTGAACTGTGGAAGGCAGGCAGGAGGTCACGGCACAGACCCAGGTGTTACAGATTGGTTGTGATGACTGACAGATGCACCAAATGTGCTCCCCACTGTGCTGACTCGTTCTACCGTGCACTCATCCGCTCACCTGTTCTCTCAGAAGCACCAGCACGTGCTCACCACTATGCTGACTCTACCGCTCACCCATTCACTCATCCATTCATCTGCTCTCTCAGAGGCACCACCGATCTTTCTGTACCGTCCACCTTTTCTCTTGCCTATGCTGCACGCTCTGCCCTGCCAAACGAGCAGCTTGGGCATGCAGCCTCGCCTGCTGCAGGAGCTCGCTGATGGGGTTGTATCCAGATATTTCAAGCATCTGTGAGCTCCTTACACAATTCTGTCTGGTTCAACAACACACTCATCCCAGCGCACACTCACCCAATCGCTCAATTGCTCACTCACCCACTCACACTGCAGGTCATTTAACTTCTCTTTCTGCTTATTGCCTCACATTGCTCCACTTTGGAGCTGTGGAACTCCCTCCCATCGTTTATATTCCCCAAGCGCGTATTATAATCTTACTTAATACAAGGAAAGAGTTAACTCTTGACATATTGCCACTTTGAAGGTGCTGGTTGCTACTGGATGGTTAACAGCTTGGGCCTTTGGACCTGTTCTAGGGTTACCACCAGTCCAGGAATTGGCATTTGTGCCCGGGCAGCAGAAAATGATTTGTACCAAGATCTGGAACCGGCCTTGCTGCATTGAACTTCATTTATAAAAAAAACTGCACATTATTCACGATAGACCGAGGCTGACAGAGAAACGTGTCCGGGTTTGACCTCTGGAAAAGCAGCATGCCTATCTTGCACTCAGCAAACTGCGTTAAAAAATAAAATGAAAAGGCGTTCTAACTAACGACTCCGCAGAGAAGGCAATTCTGTCGTTTCCGTGGCCCCATTAAGCGTGAAGAATGCGGCACATCAACATCCTCGCGAGTCCCAGCCGCACGCCTGCGAGCGGCACTGTACACGAGTAATGGGTTAATTAGGCCACTTTGGTGTCGGCCAACCAACCACCTGTGGTCAAACGCAATCGGTGTGAGCGACGAGCGGCCGTGGCGGTGAAATAGTGGCCGTGATGTGAAGCGATGACGCCGTCAGGAGGCGGAGGGGGATGGAGTTGTCTCCGTGATTTCCCATCGGACGACTGCTCGCTCGCCCGCCCGCCGCATTTTCCCCGACATGAACCGAATCTCAATGCCCTGCCTCTACACGTCACCGCCGCCAGCAGTAGGTCACGGCGCGTACACTTCTTTCACCGAGGGCTTTCAGCAACAACAAAATCTCACCGGGGTTTAATAACGCCGCAGGGCTAAACACCGGCGTGACCTTCGTGACATATTTTTGCAGGAGGAGGCCGGGTTGCTCAGAGGTTTCGGATCCTGAGCCGGCACTGCCAAAATCCTGGGTTCCAATCCGGGTTCCGTCTGCCCAGCCACAGCTGTTACACCAGGGAGTTGACGGTCTCGGCACGATCACGGACGACTGCACCAGAGATCATTACACGTGGGGTGTCACTAAATACGTGACGCATCTCCACCTCTGGAAATGGCAATTAATTAATTGATTTGATTGGGATGCGAGCCACGCTTTTTGAAGGGCATATGAAAGGTGCCACAGCAGTGTGGATGAGAGGCAATTTAAGTGAATTCAGAAGAATTTCTGTCGCACAGGGTGGTTTACTGCTCACTGGGACAGTTCCTATTGAAACAATATGGTAGGTCTCCACCTCTGTCCACCCAGCAGTATCAATACATGGCAGGCTGAGGAGTGGGGTGGCGTGAAATATGGGGAGTCCTACCTCCTTTAATATTTCTGGGTCAGCATGGAAGAATAGGCCAAATACCCTCTTGAGATCTGCCGGGTGGAGGCCGTTTCACCAGCAGAAGAGTGAGAAAGTACGAAATTGTAGGCCGCCACCACGACCAGAGCCGTCCCTCGGGTACGGCGAATTGGAGGGACAGCCCTGTGCCCCACACTTGGGGGGGGGGGGTCCCACTCTTCGACGTCACGGTGTCAGATGTAATAGTTCCGGTTTAGTTTGAAGTTGTCAGGTGACCTACGCGGTGTGATTTGCCCTGGGCCCCGCTGCCTCCCTATAGACAGTCCTGACCACCACCTAGGTATGATTTGTTATTATATCTGTGATTTATCCACTGCTGGATCAAGGCCGTCCCTCATGGCACAACGATTCCACATTTCACTACCCTCGTGAAATTAAAATCCTCAAACACCTCGATTCGTGAAGAAGTCGTCATGCCCAGGACGCCGACACCTTCACACCTCGTCAACAATCCACCTCGCTCCTGTGCACGAGGAACTTTCCATGGCTCCATCTCCGTCGTGCCTCGTCCTCTCGGGCGCTTTCCGCCCTTCGGCTGCCGCTCCAGAGTTTATGTTGACCGCGGCCATAGCCCCTTCTAGCGACGGTGCTGCCCAAGTCCACTCTATCGTGCCATATGTTACCGTTAAAGATGTTGTATGATGATTGTTATTAATATTCGGCCAAGAACATTTTATTTCGTAATTTTTCTTTTGAAAGCAATTTTGAAATTCGCAATGTAGATTTTTGTTCAGACAAGTCACGAAAAACGCTGATAACGTCCTCACGAATCTCGTGAACATCTCTTGCGACCCGCCGCGTTCAGCCGGCGTTTAACTTGAACACACACACGTGTACACACACACATGTGTATGCGTGTACACACACACACGTGTATACGTGTACACACACACGTGTATACGTGTGTGTGCGTACTTGTATGTGGAACGGTGGTTTAACGGTTAGCGCGCTGCACTACAAACCTGGCGACTCGAGTTAAATTTACGTTCACAGTGACAATTATCTGAACCGGTACTGGACCTCCCCTAGGCCGACTCTGTACTTGTGTCTGTACTTATGTGTGGTGTGATGTTGTGCTTACGTGTGTATATGTGTGTGTACCTGTATTTGTAGGTTCATCAGAACCACGTGTTATCTGTCATAAATTGGAACGTGATACCAGTACCAGATCTAAGTACAAGTACAAGTCCTTCACCCGAATACAGTTGCTGAGTGGCAACCCTACCATCATGTGTGCTCGCTAATGCCATTTATATGATCGGTCAATACCCAGGACCATAAGTGGCATAGACGCACGCGCGCTGTTAATTTTGCAATTAAGCGAGCCTGATCGGATTTGCCATGAGATGGGTCACCTCGCTGTGTAGCCGCGGCGACGACATCAGAGTTGCGTGCGAGTCTGCCAAGTCATTGGGCGGCAGGGTGGTGGAGCGTTGGTAACACTTGTGCCTCATCGCAAGGAGGGCCTGGGTTCAATTACCGACTTGGGCGCCTACCTGTGGAGTGTGTATGTCCTCTGCCTGTTCTGCATGGGTTTCCTCTGGGTTTTCTCGATTTCATCCCACATGTAGAACACACTCACTCATTCATGGCATTGGCCCAACATCCTAATATAGCACCACAGAGCTCGAAGACTCGTTGGTGCTGGTTCTGGCGGTGTGGCTTCTCACACCACTGAATCGTTCTCGCCCTGACAGTGAACGAACACTGCGCGTGTTACATATTTGGAATTATTATTGTTACAAGGGAGATGGAGTCACGTGTGGGTGTGGGAAAGAGGGAGGCTTGTGTGGGGTTTTCTAGGTTTTGTTTGGGTACTTGAGCAGATCTCAATTTAAACATCTCCACATCGCCATTGCCGCCACCACCACTACGACCACAACCACCCTCTTCAAGACCACCAGCTCTGCCACCACAGGCACCACCACCATCACTGCCACAACCGCATTCACCATCACTATTACCGCCACCACCACTGCCCCTGCTGCCATGCTTGCTATGAAAACCGCTCATAAATCTGGAAAGTGACACAGTTTTAATTGGAAACGTCAACACGCAATTTACACCCGAATTTGAATCTCTTGCAAGGTCATCAGCGGAGAAATTATGAAACGGTTACTGGTATTCATTATAAATTCACAAATCGCTTTACACGATTTCTCTTTGAATGAATTCAAGCATTGGTTTTCAATACACGTTTTAGGAAACGCTTAGTACCCAGCGTTTCCACTCGCGTGTAGAAACACTCCAATAATGGAGTTGGGCAAACACCTCACTATAGGACCACAGAGATTGGGCCATTGTTGGCACCAGTTCTCTCTGTCACTGAAAGTTGTGGAGCCACAAAGGATATTTTATTATTTAATTAGTATACATTGACCAACAAACTGGATTGTTATAATTGTTTTAATGGTGTCCAGTTCTCAAAAACATGTGTCCTGCCCTCTCTTGCATAATATATAACAACGTATCACTTATTCATTAGATCCTGCTCCGTGCCTATAGAATCAGGCTGTCACTTCATGTAATGGCGTCACAAGGGGCCAAGTTGGGCCAAAGCAATTCTACAGAAACACTAACCTCAATTTATTTGCATTTATATTCCTTGAATATTGTATTGAACAGCAAATCATATTTTTTGTGTGAAATAAAATGCCAAGTCACGCTTCATTTCTGGTGTCGCTCTCTCCATAGACTCGCCTTGAACTCGGCCGACGGCTCGCAGCGCATGCAGCCGGGCCCCGGCGTGTTCGGTGTTCTGATCTGGCGTTCCTGTCCTGGCGTACCGTAGTCGTATACCGGCCCATGGCCACGGCTAACCATAGCAGTGTGGTGTGCGTGCGTTAGGACCCGTGCATGTGTGAGCAAATGCGTGCGTACATTTGTACGTGTGTGTGTGTCTCTCTGTCCCTAACTTAACGGAGGCTCGCTTAACATGCTAGTTCCTCTGCTTGTTTACCATTGCCGTGGTATTCATGATGTCAATTGAATTTCAACATCGCTCCCTCGCTATGCACTGCAGCATTTCCTTGCGAGCCACACATCACAATGTTTCTTTTCTTCCCGGTAACTGTAAACACATCCTGTTATTATTTTTACTTAGCCCGGTGTTGTTTCTACTGTAACCCATCGACGCAAGTCGGGGCCCTAGTTTCGTGCGGGGAAAATGCAGAGGTGACGTTCTCGAGCTTTCATGTCCTCGGGTTGAAACGCGCGAAACCAGGTCAGTGTTTGTCCCGGCCGTATTCCACTCCTGCCACTGGCATCATGGGAAGAGGGTGATGTTTCCGCCCACGCGTCTGAACACCCGCGCGCGTGAACACCCGTGCGCGTGAACACCCGCGCGCGTGAACACCCGTGCTCGTGAACACCCGCGCGTGCGTGAACACTCGCGCGCGTGAACACTCGCGCGCGTGAACATCCGCGCGCGTGAACACCCGCGCGTGCGTGAACACCCGCGCGTGCGTGAACACCCGCGCGTGCGTGAACACCCGCGCGTGCGTGAACACCCGCGCGTGCGTGAACACCCGCGCGTGCGTGAACACCCGCGTGCGTGAACACCCGCGCGTGCGTGAACACCCGCGCGTGCGTGAACACCCGCGCGTGCGTGAACACCCGCGCGTGCGTGAACACCCGCGCGTGCGTGAACACCCGCGCGTGCGTGAACACCCGCGCGTGCGTGAACACCCGCGCGTGCGTGAACACCCGCGCGCGTGAACACCCGCGCGTGCGTGAACACCCGCGCGCGTGAACACCCGCGCGCGTGAACACCCGCGCGCGTGAACACCCGCGCGTGCGTGAACACCCGCGCGCGTGAACACCCGCGCGTGCGTGAACACCCGCGCGTGCGTGAACACCCGCGCGTGCGTGAACACCCGCGCGTGCGTGAACACCCGCGCGTGCGTGAACACCCGCGCGTGCGTGAACACCCGCGCGTGCGTGAACACCCGCGCGTGCGTGAACACCCGCGCGTGCGTGAACACCCGCGCGTGCGTGAACACCCGCGCGTGCGTGAACACCCGCGCGTGCGTGAACACCCGCGCGTGCGTGAACACCCGCGCGTGCGTGAACACCCGCGCGTGCGTGAACACCCGCGCGTGCGTGAACACCCGCGCGTGCGTGAACACCCGCGCGTGCGTGAACACCCGCGCGTGCGTGAACACCCGCGCGTGCGTGAACACCCGCGCGTGCGTGAACACCCGCGGCGTGAACGCCCGCGCGTGCGTGAACGCCCGCGCGTGCGTGAACGCCCGCGCGCGCGTGAACGCCCGCGCGTGCGTGAACGCTCGCGCGCGTGAACGCCCGCGCGCGCGTTCACGCCCGCGCGCGCGTGAACGCCCGCGCGTGTGGACTCCAAACATCCCAATAATTGACCACAGAGCTTGGGCAAGTGTTTGCAGCCTTCCCGCTTGTCTTGCGGCTTCCTGCGCACCTCTCTCGCACGTAAACAATGTAGCATGATTATATTATGAGTTTAGTAAATTATGATTATATTACTAATATATTATATTATTACCACGGAGAATAAGGTGCACTTGGGTGCGGGATGTTGAGAGGCTTGGGTGAGTGCAGGGCCTAGACTGAGATATGGGTGGAGTATTAAATCAAGGACCGAAAATACATTTACAACGTATGTATGTACGTTTAAATTATTTCGCACCGTACACAGACAACTGCTAATCGGAGCTGTGGGGGATGGACAGCAAACTAAACGCAACAGGACTCGCTCTCACGCCGCAGCCCTCCCGCATGGAGAGATGAATCGAGCCGTGAGGTGGCTCATCTCCATTGGCAGCCCTGAGCCAGTGGTGGAAATTCCATATTCCTATGGCAAAGTCTACTCGTAGGACAAACACTTTACTCCTCCACAGTGGTACTTGTTTTACACACCCCGGAGGACGAAATGGAAGGCTGAGTTCACCAATCCCCGACCAGGGTTTAAACTCGCAACTTTCCTATTGCGAGACGCCCGCTGAGCCACCTGGCGATGTGTCCTCTGCACTTTGGCAACTTCTGTAACTTCTACAAGCTGCTACAACTCTCGCGTCAGAGCTGGGGACAATGAGTAGCGAGCTTCATGAGTGAGGGCGAGGTCACCGTACCCCCGCTGCGGAGACGGATTTCCCAACGGATCTGAATGGGAAGATCGCTGTGAGCGGAAGACACGCCCAACAGATTCTTGTAAGGGAGCCGGCTGATGCCCCCGCGAGATACGGGGCTCCCACACTCCAGGGTTGTCTCGGGCCGGCCTGCCAGTCTGGACTGAAGACCACTCCGTGGGCAAGTCGACAATGGTTGTCCTATGGATGTACTCAGCCCCGTCATAGTAACCAGGAATTTCAACCCCTGGCTCTGGAGTAAACTGCGTGTTGATACCACGCTGGCTTTCGACATCTTTTTGAGTCGACCAAAAAAGAATCAATTACCACGGTAACTCCGACAGTCTGAAGCAACGGAGTGAAAATGAGCGGCATTCCCACGCTGATTAAGAATGCATCAAGCCACCAGCGCCTGGCGAATGAATTAAACATCAAACACCGAACGGAAGCGAGATTTACATTCCAAAATTAAAGTGCTTTCCCAAGTGTTTTTCAGTCCAGCTATTGTTGTCATGCCGGCAGGAAGGGGGATCCCAGCCTGGCCTATAGATAGACTCGCCCCGTCATGGGAACGTGGATTTTCTACCACTGGCTCAGAGCTGTAAACAGATGAGCATCACCTCAATGCTCATTTGATCAGGAAATCACTTTGACTTTGTTTCTTAGTATGGTGATTTGTGTCTCAGTATGTGTCTGTATGTGGATGGGCCTCCCCTACTCGACTCAGCCTCGATGAGTACCGGGTGGGGTGTGTAAACATCACCGCTGGCCACCACGACTGGCTTACCTTGTCGCCCTTCATAGGTGCTCGCTAGCAGCACTTGCCTCAACAGTCTATTAAAGCTATATGGGGGATCTTTGTCTCTGTGGGTGTGAGCATGTCTCTCTCGCGTGCTTTTATGTGTGTGTGTGTGCATGTCCATCTGTGCGTATGTGCACATACACCTGCACGTAGGAGCGAATCGACTCAGCTGGTCCTCTGAACTATAGTCTCAATAATCAGAGAGAGGGGGAGCTAAGGGGGTTGGGGGTCAGGTACTCATTTGAGGGTGAGTCTACCGTGGGGAACCCTAGAACAGTTCAGATAATCGTCACTGGTCACTCATATATACATACAGATAAACACATGCACACACAAAACAAAAGTAAACACAAACACAGTGACACGAAGCAAAGTAATGAGATCCTGGAGCCTCTGTCGTTTGTGTCGCCTAGAATGTCCTCCCATCATCTCTTTCCCCAAACAAGAAGCGTGCTACACTCTTCTCCCGTACAACTTTGCTTGACACTTTGGGCGTGTACGATGAGAGTCCATGGGAACCCAGAATGGCCAGCGACAATTTGTGGCAATGCAATCTTAGGCATGGTCATCACTTGCAGTATATCCCCCCTCCTCCCCCCCACTCCTCCTCCTCATCAGCAAGCAAGGTAATCATAATATTCATCATTAAAAAGTAGCAGCTGCTTCATAATCATCACCACAATCATCATAATTCTCCTAATCATCAATCGCAACAGCAGACTCATATTTGTCAACAGATTTTTCTCAGCAAGCAACTGCAGCAAGCATCATAATAAGCACAATATCATAATCATCTACAGCCACATCATCATCATCGTCGTCATCAGTAGCATTATGTATCATCATTTGCTTCATCTCGTCGCAGCAGGGTCTGGTTTTGAGCTCTGGCTGACAGCCCTGATCCATGGGTGTCCACGTCGGGAGATGGAATCTTAATCCCAGGAATGTAAATTCGACTCGCCGGCTCACTCTCGTCCTCTCGCTCGCTCGCACCCTCTCTCTTCCCCATCGCTCACATCTCACAATAATCCCACTGCGATTGTCACACCGCGGTTATTGGCTTATGCCAGCGTTCTGTGCAGATTTGGCTGATAATGGGAGATTAGTGCCACTGACGTTGGTCGTGGCCGTTTATTGTATAGGGTCACACATCCTCGAGGTGGCCTGCTGACTCAGAGAAGGGGGTTCATAATGGCCGCGTCGGAGACACCGAGCCCGAACATTTGAGGGCCTGGGTTCAAATCCAAGTTGTCGGACACAATTCGATTGAACCATATTCACAAGTCTAGCGAGTCGATGGTGTCGGTGGTTGACTGAGACCGGTATCGGTATTGGTCTCAGTGTCAGTCAACCGGTATCAGTCTCAGCTGTAAACTCTACCGCTGAGCCACCTGGCCGGATTATAGAAACATCACTGCACTTGTTTACTCAGGAAAGCCTCACCACTGTCTTCCCGACAGACCTGGTCTTCACCTGAGGACGGCTGTTTTGCGTTGTGGCCAAAACGTCGTGAGAATTATTTTATTATGTTTTATTTTTATTATTTTATTACTTCCCTTCTACGTGACTTTACCGAAAGAACCAAGAAGACGAATCCCTGCAGTCACGAAAGCTTTCAATCGAAATTTAAGCCTCACCGAGTCTGTTTTTCAGGAGGGTCCTGCTAGGGTTTTATCAGTAGGGGGTGATTATTGATGTTTGTTTCCCTATGAATTATTTCACCAGTACAGAAATTTGGCAAATATGTATTGAGACACATGCACACAACGGCCTACTCTTCTTCCAGTGAAGTCACCGGGATCTTTAACATCCATCCACTGTGAAGCAGGCAGGCTCTTGGGTTCTTGCTTGAATCACGAATAAACGTGAAATTACTCGGTAGCGTTTACACTTGGTCACAGAGACTCACCCACCACCGCCCTCCCCGTGCCCAGACCAAGGAGAGGGTAATGAGGAGGCCTCGTGAGACTGAGGCCCACTCTGGCCTCTTTTACATATCGCTGTGGGACCTCCACTCACGACGGCTACCAGACTGACTGCTTCATCTCATCCATCACACTGCTTCATCACCACACTGCAGGTCACAACAACACACTCACCCAATCACCCACTCGTTCACTCACAACACTGCAGGTCACAACAACACACTCACCCAATCACCCACTCATTCACTCACCACACTGCAGGTCACAACAACACACTCACCCAATCACCCACTCATTCACTCACCACACTGCAGGTCACAACAACACACTCACCCAATCACCCACTCATTCACTCACAACACTGCAGGTCACAACAACACACTCACCCAATCACCCACTCATTCACTCACCACACTGCAGGTCACAACAACACACTCACCCAATCACCCACTCATTCACTCACCACACTGCAGGTCACAACAACACACTCACCCAATCACCCACTCATTCACTCACAACACTGCAGGTCACAACAACACACTCACCCAATCACCCACTCATTCACTCACCACACTGCAGGTCACAACAACACACTCACCCAATCACCCACTCATTCACTCACCACACTGCAGGTCACAACAACACACTCACCCAATCACCCACTCATTCACTCACAACACTGCAGGTCACAACAACACACTCACCCAATCACCCACTCGTTCACTCACAACACTGCAGGTCACAACAACACACTCACCCAATCACCCACTCATTCACTCACCACACTGCAGGTCACAACAACATACTCACCCAATCACCCACTCATTCAGTCACAACACTGCAGGTCACAACAACACACTCACCCAATCACCCACTCATTCACTCACAACACTGCAGGTCACAACAACACACTCACCCAATCACCCACTCATTCACTCACCACACTGCAGGTCACAACAACACACTCACCCAATCACCCACTCGTTCACTCACAACACTGCAGGTCACAACAACACACTCACCCAATCACCCACTCATTCACTCACCACACTGCAGGTCACAACAACACACTCACCCAATCACCCACTCATTCACTCACCACACTGCAGGTCACAACAACACACTCACCCAATCACCCACTCATTCACTCACAACACTGCAGGTCACAACACTGCAGGTCACAACAACACACTCACCCAATCACCCACTCATTCACTCACAACACTGCAGGTCACAACAACACACTCACCCAATCACCCACTCATTCACTCACAACACTGCAGATCACAACAACACACTCACCCAATCACCCACTCATTCACTCACAACACTGCAGGTCACAACAACACACTCACCCAATCACCCACTCATTCACTCACAACACTGCAGATCACAACAACACACTCACCCAATCACCCACTCATTCACTCACAACACTGCAGGTCACAACAACACACTCACCCAATCACCCACTCATTCACTCACAACACTGCAGGTCACAACAACACACTCACCCAATCACCCACTCATTCACTCACAACACTGCAGGTCACAACAACACACTCACCCAATCACCCACTCATTCACTCACAACACTGCAGGTCACAACAACACACTCACCCAATCACCCACTCATTCACTCACAACACTGCAGATCACAACAACACACTCACCCAATCACCCACTCATTCACTCACAACACTGCAGGTCACAACAACACACTCACCCAATCACCCACTCATTCACTCACCACACTGCAGGTCACAACGCTTCTCTTTCTGCTTCTTCCCCTTTTCTGCTCTACTTTGGAATTCCCTCCCATCGTTTATTTTCCAAATAATATCCTTGCTCAATGCAAGAAACGTTTGAACTCTTTATCTGTTACAACTCTGGTTGTGCTGATTGTCGCTGGCCACTGCACGTTTTGACCTCAGCAACTGTGTACCACAAACGGGCCAGTGCTTAGAAATTGTGTTAAAACAATAAACTCGCAATATACACGCAATGACATATATTCACATGGAAACAACCGCTACATATACACTCACACAACAACTGTGATGGTGACGTCACTACAGCACTTGTGCCAGGTCAGGTCCACTTTGAGGCCATGTGAAGTGCTGAATGCTTGATGGCACGATGTCACAGAACAGACCAAGGTGCCATGGGTTGACTGTTCTTTCTACTCTGCCACCTCGCTGAGTCTTAGCCGCCTGGCGCTCCGCTCGTTCTTGTGAGCGTCGCTCCTCTGTCCTCCTCTGTTGTTGGAGGGAGACTGCCTCCAACTGCCCAGTAGCAGCGTCCTTCACGAGCCTCCTCCACAGAGGTCGATCTTGACACTCCTGATACTGGTAGTACATCAACCCATCTCTTGTCTAGCCCGTACCTCAACCGTTTAGCCCCCTATATCCAGCCAAACAGAAGTTGCTTGACCACGGAGTGGCTGGGTATGAGGGCTACATGACTCAGCCAATGTCCTGATATTTCAAGGATCTGTGAGCTCCTCACCCAATCTAGCCTAGTTAAATCCAGGATGGATCGTAGGCAGGCCAGCCCAAAAGTTTTTAACAGGTGAAGATGTCCCTTCAGAGGGATCCACATTGGCCCACGATTCTCAAGGATTGAGAAGGGAGGGCACAACGGTGGCACAAAGACCAACAAGACCTGGAGCTTCATATTAAGTGGCAGGCCAGGTGACAGCATTACGCAGCTGATGAGACGATAATGCTGCTCGACCGATTCGGAGTGAAACTTCTGCTGCCAAACTGTAACTAGTCACAAGCACTCCTGGCCACGGAGCTTTACCCGGGCCTGCCCACCATCATGAAGGTCTTCAATGATTGTGAGCGCAGGGTCAGGGGACCTTGAAATCACGAATAATAACACACTCATATAGACATATACACTCACACAAAGACAAAGATCCCCCCTGCAGCCTTAACAGACTGTCGGGGCAAGTGCTGTAAGCGAACACCTATGAAGGCCGGCACGGCACACGAGTGGGTGGGTGGCCAGCACCAGGCCCGACCACCACTCACACACACGTATACACTTATACATTTGTATACACACTCACACATGTAAATAGACATGCACTCACTCACATATACACTCACACGCATGTACGCACGCATTCACCCACGCGCACACAAACGTAGCAAACACACGCAGTGACATGCACACAAACATTTAAAATCTATAAGTTGTACAGTGTTCCTTCTGCCGTGTTCCTTGTGCCTTTGTGTGCAGCAGCAGTCTGGCCCTGCAGTCCCTGCGGGGTTTCCATGCGGCATGGGTTTGTTACTACGCTTTGATTTAATGCTCCGCACGCAACGCGTTCCCTAACTCCTCCGTGGCTCGCGTTCACAAGATCAGCCCGACGAAGTTTGTTTGTGGTACAAAATGTCTGAGGCCCAGAACGTCAAACGGCCAGCAACCAACCGCACTGTTATAGTTGAAATAGATCAGAGTCACGCGTCCCTTGGACTGAGCACGATGATTGACTACAAGCGCTGGGGAAGGCAAGAGATGCCCGCTCACGGCCCTTGCCCCATCGGCCTGCGCAGGCTACCCGGGGGATCTTGTCATTGGAGCGCTCGGCGCGTCCAACCCGGTGAACCTGCGTTCGATCCACGGCCAACAAGACGGATGTCTGACGTGGTCCGTGGCCACCCCTGCATTGACTCAGCCTGAAATGAATACTTCGTGCAGTGTGTCAACATTATCACTGGGGAGACAAAGGTGGCCAGGCATAAATATTGGCCACACAACCCCATCTTGTGTGATTATACAATATAATTGTTACCATCATGCATACCCTGCCGGCCTGAATAGGCACTCACTGACAGGACTTGGCTCCAACATATATTTTGTATGTCTGTATAGATATGTATACTGTATATATGAAGTATAATTCCAATGGCTGCACCGTTACGTCATGGCAATTCGTGACATTTTTTCAATGATTGTGTTTCATGTGTTCTCTGCGCAGGCTCTGAACCAGAAAAGTTAAAGTTTATAATTCCCATGGATATAGCAATTTTCTGACGTCACCCCGTCTGATGGCGATGGTACCAGCATAGTCATCGCTTCTATGAAGTAGTTTGCAGGGCCCGTGACCCCCTAATGAAGAGCAGTGCCCCCCTGGGCTGGTTTTCTAGCCTCATCCCACTCAGAGTGTGGTGTTGTATAAACTCTGGATTTACATATCTGTATATGTTATTCCACGTTTGCCCAGTATGTATTGGTGTGTTGGCGTGTGTGTGGGGAGTGGTAGCATCGGGGTTAGCACACTGCGCTACGAACACGGCTACCCAAGTTGGACTGTCGCGCATGGTCAACGTCAGTGACGGATAAACTGAACCGGACCTGGGCAGACAAAGGTGACCAGGCGCGGTGCTGGTCACCCACCCTCTCGTGTGCAGTGCCAGCCTTCATAGGTGCTTGCGAACAGCACTTGCCCCAATATTAGCAATTTTTGTGATCTTAAGGGGGTGCCGATTTCCACCCCCCCCCCCCCCCGTGTCCCCCACTGGTACAATAGTTTCTGTGCCATGTACAGTCCAATAGGCACCCCCAGTACTCGGCCAGGAGTGTGAGAGTGAATATTTTTGGATTAATTGTTGTTCTTGGGTCGGTCGGTGCGGAGCCTCCCAGCAGCTGGAAGCTGTCAGCGGGGAGCAGCCTGCTCCGTGAGCCAGCGGACGTGTGTGTGTGTTCACGTGTGTTTGGGTGCGTGTGTGTGTGTTCACGTGTGCGTGTGTGTGTGTTCACGTGTGTTTGGGTGCGTGTGTGTTCACGTGTGTTTGGGTGCGTGTGTTCACGTGTGTTTGGGTGCGTGTGTGTGTGTTCACGTGTGTTTGGGTGCGTGTGTGTGTGTTCACGTGTGTTTGGGTGCGTGTGTGTGTGTTCACGTGTGCTTGGGTGCGTGTGTTTGTTCACGTGTGTTTGGGTGCGTGTGTGTGTGTTCACGTGTGTTTGAGTGCGTGTGTGTTCACGTGTGTTTGGGTGCGTGTGTGTTCACGTGTGTTTGGGTGCGTGTGTGTGTTCACGTGTGTTTGAGTGTGTGTGTTCACGTGTGTTTGAGTGTGTGTGTTCACGTGTGTTTGGGTGCGTGTGTGTGTGTTCACGTGTGTTTGAGTGCGTGTGTGTTCACGTGTGTTTGGGTGCGTGTGTGTGTGTTCACGTGTGTTTGAGTGCGTGTGTATTCACGTGTGTTTGGGCGCGTGTGTGTGTGTTCACGTGTGTTTGGGTGCGTGTGTGTTCACGTGTGTTTGGGTGCGTTTGTGTGTGTTCACGTGTGTTTGAGTGCGTGTGTGTTCACGTGTGTTTGAGTGCGTGTGTGTTCACGTGTGTTTGGGTGCGTGTGTGTGTGTTCACGTGTGTTTGGGTGCGTGTGTTCACGTGTGTTTGGGTGCGTGTGTGTGTGTTCACGTGTGTTTGAGTGCGTGTGTGTTCACGTGTGTTTGGGTGCGTGTGTGTGTGTTCACGTGTGTTTGAGTGTGTGTGTTCACGTGTGTTTGGGTGCGTGTGTGTGTGTTCACGTGTGTTTGAGTGCGTGTGTGTTCACGTGTGTTTGGGTGCGTGTGTGTGTGTTCACGTGTGTTTGAGTGCGTGTGTGTTCACGTGTGTTTGGGTGCGTGTGTGTGTGTTCACGTGTGTTTGGGTGCGTGTGTGTTCACGTGTGTTTGGGTGCGTGTGTGTTCACGTGTGTTTGGGTGCGTGTGTGTGTGTTCACGTGTGTTTGGGTTCGTGTGTGTGTGTTCATGTGTGTTTGGGTGCGTGTGTGTATGTGTTCACGTGTGTTTGGGTGCGTGTGTGTTCACGTGTGTTTGGGTGCGTGTGTGTGTGTTCACGTGTGTTTGGGTGCGTGTGTGTGTGTTCACGTGTGTTTGGGTGCGTGTGTTTGTTCACGTGTGTTTGGGTGCGTGTGTGTGTGTGTTCACGTGTGTTTGGGTGCGTGTGTGTAGACGTCTCACATTGAGTCAACTGAGTGGCATTATTTTTCATCGGCTGCGTAATGCTGCGTAGAAGCCGCCTGATCTCCACTCCATACGAAGCTCCGGGTCTTCTTGGCCATGGTTATGCCCTTCCCTCTTACATGCTTGCGAAACTCGGAGCCCTTTAAAGGAACATTTGCGCGTTTTGAAACATTCAGGCTGCCTTGCCATCCCGGGTTTAACCCGGCCGGATTGTGTGAGCAGCTCACACATCCTTGAAAGATCAGTGCACAGTCTCATCGGTGAGCTCCTCCGAAAGGTGAGGAGGCTGCGCTCGGTGGTTCATGTAAACCACATGCCCACTCACCAAATGCCCAATCCACTTTTTTCTGGCAGCAAAACATGTGTTAAGATACTCTTTGGTTTGTTCGGTAAAGTCACGAATGTAGAAATAAAATGTAATTGTTAATTTAATTTAGTTAAAATTCTATTTTATTTCTACACACGTGACTTTACCGAGAAAAACAATGAGTACAGAAATTTCTGCAGTCACGGAAGAAGCTTCAATCCTCGGTGTTCAGATGTTAAAACACCAAACGGGAACCTTTTACAAGGAATTATGTCTCATTAACCACAATGCTTGTTGTCAGAATGCAAACAAAAACACACTCTGATAATATCAGCATTGTCCTTGAAACTGATTGGTCCACACTAGAGACAGCTTTCTTTTGAGCCTCATCTCAAACGGTGTTAGACCAGAGGACGCCCAGAGGTGTAGAGGGGGCTAAAGAGGTACGGCATGGGCTAGAGAAAAGATGGACTCATGTGGTACAGAAGAATATGAAGCCGGACTTGCCAATGACTGATACCGCGGTGTCAAGACTGGCCTCTGTGGAGGAGGAGGTTCGTGAAGGACCCTGCTACTGGGCATTTGGAGGCAGTCGCCCTCCAACAACAGTGGAGGGCGGAGGAGCGATGCTCACAACAAGTTGATCGCTGAGCAGCTAAACTGCAGCATGGGTGGAGCACAGGTCAACTCAGGCAGTCAATCCATGGCACCCGGGTCTCTTCCGTGACCTCTTGTCAGTGAGCCTTTTGACACTTCACTTGGCCTCAAGGTGCACCTAGCCTGGAACCTCGTGGCAAATGGCGGTTGTTTTGTACACATGTTTATGTATTTCTGGAGTGTTTGTGTACGTGTGTACACGTGTGCGTTGGTAAATGTGTCTGTACGTGTGTACGTGTGTGTACGTGTGTGTGCGTGTATGTGTCTCAGTGGCCTGGTTGTTCCCATGACCCCTACGGTCTTTTGTTTCCCCGGGGACACGCGGATTTATACTCGTGCCGTGAGACCCGGACAGAGACACGCACATCGAACACAGGAGGGGGTTAGTAGTCACGGGGGGGGGGGGGGGTAGTAGTCACGTGGGTGTAGTGGTCACGGGGGGTGTAGTAGTCACGTGGGTGTAGTAGTCACGGGGGAGGGGTATAGTAGTCACGGGGGAGGTGTTGTAGTCACGTGGGGGGTTGTAGTGGTCACGGGGTGGGTGTAGTAGTCACGTGGGGGTGTAGTAGTCACGGGGGGGGGGGGTGTAGTAGTCACGTGGGGGTGTAGTAGTCACGGGGGGGTGTAGTAGTCACGGGGGATGTAGTAGTCACGGGGGGGGGGGGTGTAGTAGTCACGCGGGGGGGGGGGGTTGTAGTAGTCACGTGGTGGGGTGTAGTAGTCACGGGGGGATGTAGTAGTCACGGGGGGGGTGTAGTAGTCACGCGGGGGGGGGGGGGGGGGTTGTAGTAGTCACGTGGGGGTGTAGTAGTCACGGGGGGTGTGGTAGTCACGGGGGGGGGGTGTAGTAGTCACGGGGGGGTGTGGTAGTCACGCGGGGGGGGGGTGTGTAGTAGTCACGTGGGGGTGTAGTAGTCACGGGGGGATGTGGTAGTCACGGGGGGGGGGTGTAGTAGTCACGCGGGGGGGGGGGGGGGTGTAGTAGTCACGTGGTGGGGTGTAGTAGTCACGTAGGGGGGGTGTAGTAGTCACGAGGGGGTGTAGTAGTCACTGATGCAGTGTCGGCATAGGATGTGGCTGTAAGAGTCACTGTGCTCAGCAACTGGGTAATTACAAACAGTGCCCATATATTTGACCCCCCCCCCCCCCCCACCAGAATAGGCCAGTGCCTCCCTCACCTCTCTCAACACCCCCAGGTCAACTCAATCTTTGATGAACATGTGTTCAAACTGCCGCTGGGGAGACAAAGGTGGCCAGGCAAACTCCTAGCCACACCAGCCCTCGTGTGCCATGCCGGCCTTGATATGTGCTCGCTAACACGACTGCCAGTTCAGGCGACACGGGAGCTCTTTGTCTCCTACTCGTGTACGTGTGAGTGTTCACGTGCGTGCGTGTCGGTGTGGGCGTCATTGGCAGTAATTCATTCTCCCAGGACCTGCGTCTCGAGGATATGACAGCTGTCTTTATTGTTACTACGATTTAAACCACCATCCTGCACGACAAAACACACACCTCACAAACGCTCCGCCGTAAACGATGCGCGCGGAGGTCATAGGGCTCAAGCGTGTGTGCGTGTTCAGATAACTTTTATTCTCAAAGGGGCAATCCTTGGTATCGACGCATGAGTTCAGTTTGGGAGATATTAATGGTTTAATATCCACAATTATCAACACCACCACCACCACCATCATCATCATCCATAATGAAACCAGCCAGGAGACTTGGTGGGAGATCGAGCGACGAATTCATCTCTCAGCGGTCAATAACATTTGTACAATTTTGCAGGGGATATCAACAGTGGATGCTCAATGGATAAAATCTTCCCCACCATATTAACATGGAGATTCTGCCACTGGCTCACGGCTGTATATTTGACATTTGCACCATTCTGTAGGGCGCAATATTCCTCTGTGTAATCCAAATGTAGTACTGTATACATTTTAAGATTTGATAAAGTAGATCATGACGCCAGCGCACGGTGGCCATTCAATTCTAATGACCTCAGGGATGTTTATTATCCACCGTGATGCGTAAGTGGCGCACCCAGCAGCCTGCTGGGTTCAAACCGTGAACCATGAACCGTGAACTGTGACCCTCTATGACAAACGGTGGCCGCTGGGTCGCCGTTCCACCCGGCGCTCAAGGCTCGTCTCTACGCTCGCTGTTCTTCGTTGCAGCCCGCGTCGATGCCTTGGTATTCATCGCGCGGCGCTGCTCGCTGCAAATCCAGCGCCACGAGCTAAAGATAGACGCCCGGGGGCGGTGAGGAGACAGGGCAGGGGTTTTCGCAACCGATATTTGGCTAATTGAGCAAATGCCCAAAGAGCAGGTACCTCGAAATGTGTGCGCGACGTGCGCGACAAACCGCAAGCAATGTACAATGTTTACTTCGGTGAAAGGTCTCGTTTAAAAATGTGCTTTTTGTGGTATATATTATTTATGAGGTTAAGTTTAAAAAAAAAGATTTCCTGCTCAAATGAGCATTGACATGGCACACATCTCCCTGCTTACAGCCATGGACCTGGGGAAGTCTTCACAATTGCAGTGATTGTCCACAGAACAATGGACAATCACTGTTGGTTTCCCCACAGACCGGTACCATTTTATCGAACCCATAGAGATGATGGGCCGAGGCAATCTCCAACCAGGACTTGAACTCACATCCTTCCGATTGTGAGTTTATCGTTCTTCGGTCTGTTTTTAAAGCAACTTTACTGATTTTTTTGTTTAGTTTATGTGCGGAAGTATTTTATGCCTAATATTCTGTGTCTGCGCCCTTTCTCTCTTCTCTGTCTGGGTCCAGAGATTAACTTGTATTGAACCAATGCTACTAATGAGATGCACCCCGAGAAGGTCGTGTGTCTGGTGGGATATGTAAAAATTGTATATTTTTACGTGGAGGGACAGATATTGGAAGGAGGCGTTATCATTTGCTTGTTTATTTTGTGTGATTTCAGTCATACCAATAACCACACTAGCCACCCAGACACTTTCCTAACAATAACCACACTAGCCACTCAGACACTTGCCCTGCCAATAACCACACTAGCCACCCAGACACTTGCCCTACCAATAACCACACTAGCCACCCAGACACTTTCCTAACAATAACCACACTAGCCACCCAGACACTTGCCCTACCAATAACCACACTAACCACCCAGACACTTGCCCTACCAATAACCACACTAGCCACCCAGACACTTGCCCTGCCAATAACCACACTAACCACCCAGACACTTTCCCTGCCAATAACTACACTAGCCACCCAGACACTTGCCCTACCAATAACCACACTAGCCACCCAGACACTTGCCCTGCCAATAACCACACTAGCCACCCAGACACTTGCCCTACCAATAACCACACTAGCCACCCAGACACTTGCCCTACCAATAACCACACTAGCCACCCAGACACTTGCCCTGCCAATAACCACACTAGCCACCCAGACACTTGCCCTACCAATAACCACACTAGCCACCCAGACACTTGCCCTACCAATAACCACACTAGCCACCCAGACACTTGCCCTGCCAATAACCACACTAGCCACCCAGACACTTGCCCTACCAATAACCACACTAGCCACCCAGACACTTGCCTTACCAATAACCACACTAGCCACCAGACACTTGCCCTGCCAATAACCACACTAGCCACCCAGACACTTGCCCTGCCAATAACCACACTAACCACCCAGACACTTGCCTTACCAATAACCACACTAGCCACCCAGACACTTGCCCTACCAATAACCACACTAGCCACCCAGACACTTGCCCTGCCAATAACCACACTAGCCACCAGACACGAGCCCTACCCCAACAATACTACCCAAAATATTCAACCTTTCCCCTGGCTCCACCAAATGAGTTAACCAGATTCTAGATTTGAAGTTTTCGTGACTGCAAGGATCCATACCCTTTGGTTCTTTCGGTAAAGTCACGTAGGTGAAAATAATAATAAAATAATAATAACAAAATAATCAGGACGTTTTGGGCGCAACACCAAGCGTCCTTCATCAGGTGGGGACCACCACAGCGACTGTTCTTGCTGTGCTGGTCCCCACCTGATGAAGGACGCTTGTGTTGTGCCCGAAACGTCGTGATTATTTTTTTATTATTATTTTCACCTACGTGACTTTACCAAAAGAACCAAAGAGTATGAGTTAACCAGAGTCTAACACTAGCCCTACCCCAACTCGAACTATCAACCGACCTGTGGATGTTCGCGTGAACCCTTTTTGCGTTGTACATGGAGCGTGCAAAGCTCGTGCCCACGGATATTGTTTCTCTTTGCCCGCTGGGTGTGGTGAGACCTGCGCTGCGATTCGGCCACTCGATCGGTGCATCACGCGATCGCGGCACCTGAACCTCACCTTTCGTTCGCCGCTCCGTCTCTTTCAGGAGAAGGTCGAGTACGTGTTCCTGGTGATCTTCACGGTGGAGGCCTTCCTCAAGATCATGGCCTACGGCCTCCTCGTTCATCCAAACGCCTACCTGCGCAACGGGTGGAACCTCCTGGACTTTGTCATCGTGGTGGTGGGGTGAGTGGGGGCTGACCCACACACTGGACTCGGACCCTAACTCGATGAAGGGTTGGCTTGGTGATGCAGTGGTAACACTCGTGCCTGACAGCAAGAAGTGCTTGGGTTCACTTCCTGACTCGGACATCTTTCTGCGTGGACTTTCTACATTCTCTCCCTGTTCTGCAGAGTGTGAGTGAGTGTGTGACATTTATCTAAAAAGGTATTGGGCCTCCCCTAGGTCGACTCAGCCTCGAGTGAGTACCCAGTACGATGTGTCATTTATTCTATGTTGCGGTTGTTTTTGCCTTAATTTTGTCTTTGCTTCATTGCCATACTTGTTTTTTTGTTATTATGTTATTTGGATGATCCAGGCCTCCCACCCATGCAAATTAGTCTCTTCCTGATCCCTTAAATGATCACTAGGTCCATTAAAACAAGCTTGAAACTTGTGGACGAGAGCGCGCAGGAGGAGAGAGGGGAGGAGATATGGAGGGAGAAGGCGGTGCCAATGAGGATGCAAGCAAGGCCCTGCATTTCTCTGCTGTCAGAGTAATTCTCTCCGGTGGAGGCAGCGTTCTTTGCTCATGGCCGGGGCGCTAAACGATTTTTCACAGAGCATTCGTTCCAAGATTGTTTCCCTGTGGCAGTTTGGCCAGGAAGTGGGAATTCTGGGTTTCACTTCCTTCATTGCATGAATAGAAATTTGAATACGCACTTGATCTTTGTGAAGGTGTCGTCATATAATATATGCGGGGTGTAAATATTCTAATTAATTCAATGTACATAATTAATAACAAGTACAGAGAGCATGATCTATGTCTGAGAGTGTATATGTGCGTGAACGTGTGCATGTGGGAGATCATCTGTGGGGAACGGTGGTGCAGTTGTTAGCGCACTGTGCTATGAATCCAACGACCCGAGTTCGATTCCCACTCATGGCCAACATCAGTGGCAGCAAGTGTTACCAGAACTTGTCTTGGGGCTCCCGAAGGGTAATTCAGCATTAAATGAGTCCCTGATGGGGTTGTGTAAACATCAGCTTTTGGGAGACAAAGACTGCCAGGTGTCGTGCTGACTACACCTTTGCAGGTGCTCACTAACAGCACTTATCTCGCACCTCCGATTAGCATGGTTGGCTACATACGATGCAAAATAAGTTAAACATATATACATATACCCTAACAGTGTAGTAAATAAGAAAGGCATCACAAAATGTTGATGAATGTGATACAACTTTGGGTAAATTAAGAAAATGATCAAATACAAGTAAACAGACAAGGATCTCGGGTTTATTTCAAATGAAGAGGTGGACCAGGGCAGGTTATATTGTGTTTTTAAAATTGAACTTCATCATGAAAATCCACCACCCAGCACTGTGGCCCAGAAAATAAAGTTTTAAATCAGTGCGTGCTACCTGCGGTGACACGTGGTTCAGAAACGTCGAGGTTATGAACAACCACGGAACAGAAACTGAGAAGTGCGCAATGATGCACGAAGAGTTGCATGCTGGGATTACACTGAGAGGCAGCAAGATGGAGACGTGCAGTAGCGGACGCTAGCTCGCGGGTGAGAAGCATCATCCTGACCTTTCAGGCTAAATGAGAGGGCTTGCACAGGACATGTGGCTCAATGGACTGATGGACGATGGTCAAGAATAATAATGGAGTGGCAGCTAAGGATTGGAACGTGTCCAAGGGGACGTGCACCCAGGAGATGGAGCGATGAGATCGGTGCGTGTGCAAGGGCTGGGTGGACTGTTGCATTGCTGAATCATGGAAGGTGGCGGTAGCTTGAGGAGGCCTTGATCCAGCAGTGGATTGATGATGGCTGATGATGCTGATGATTTCGTCCATCAAATTATCATCCTTCTGAACTGATGTTTGTCCAGAAGCATTTGTTTATAATGCAGCAAGCCCTGGACTGGGGTGTGGACCTCTCTGAAGCTTGCCAGCAGGGGATGGGTTGCCTGGTGTGATTGGCAAAAACGCTCCACAAACCCCGCTCCTGGCAGTTTAATTTACACGTTATATTTTTAACTTGACATTTGACAACGATGATGAAAATCGATGTGAACTTTAGCATATTTACTTTGGCCTTTGCATACATTAGAATGAAAACAAAACTGATTGTAAATTCTGGACTGCTATGGATTAGGGTGGAGCCCCTTCTGCCAGCAGTGGCTGCGAGTAAGCAGTTGCAGGGCTGCACCTTTGCCGTTTAACTGTGAAACGGAGAAACTGTGTCACGCGGTGACTTAACCCGCCGTGCGGTTTGTCCATTTGCGAGAGCCAATCCTTGAGTTCCATACTCACATTCCATGGAAAGCGGTTGCTTGTTCTGTAAGTCTGTAGCCGGTAACCATTAAAACATGTTGACCGGTTCAGTGATGATTGTTTAACAACCCCGATATGGATATCACGATGATCTCTCTTCACTCGAAAGCTTGCTGATATTCGAGACTCACTGCCCGTCAACAAATCTGTCGCCAGGGAGGTTTTTTAGTAGTTTAGTTCAGTAAGAGTTTAGTAGTAGTTTAGCAGTAGTTTAGTAAAATGTTGAGTCTTGAGATAACCCTTGAGCACGAGGGGCTCACGTTCAACGTCCAAGCAGACTGTCAGCATCCTACTTGCTGTACTATCGTATATCGTCCCTTATTTTGATTTAATAAGCAAGTGAGTTGTCTCTATCAACACGCCTAACGAGGAATGTTCAATGTCCACGAGAGTGCAAGCGTGGGAGCACTTCAGTGTCTGTGCGTGCGAGTCGCGTGTCTGTGTGTGTCTGTGTGTGAGGTGTGTGTCTGTGTGTCTGTGTGTGTGTCTGTGTGTGTGTCTGTGTGTGTGAGTTGTGTGTCTGTGTGTGAGTTGTGTGTCTGTGTGTGTGAGTTGTGTGTCTGTGTATGTCTGTGTATGTCTGTGCCTGTGTGTGTGTGTCTGTGTGTGTGTGAGTTTTGTGTCTGTGTGTCTCTGTGTGTGTCTGTGTGTCTGTGTGTGTGTCTGTGTGTGTGTGTTGGAAACATTTAGGCTGGCCTGCCTACGATCCATCCTGGGTTTAACCAGGCTGGATTGTGTGAGGAGCTCACAAATCCTTGAAAGATCTGGTCAAAGTCCCATCGGTGAGCTCCTCCGGCAGGCAAGGCTGCGTTGGCTGGGTCATGTAGCCCGCATGCCCAGCCACCGCATGCCTAAACAGCTTTTGTTCGGCCGGATCGAGGAGGCTAAACGGGCGCAGCACGGGCTAGAGAAGAGATGGAGTGATGTGGTACAGGAGGACGTGGAGCTGAGTGGACTTGCAGATGACTCGTACCAGCGGTGTCAAGATCGGCCTCAGTGGAGGAGGCTCGTGAAGGACGCTACTGGACAGTTGGAGGCAGTCGCCCTCCAACAACAACGGAGGGCGGAGGAGCGACGCTCACGATAACGAGCGGAGCGCCGGGTGGCTAAAACACAGCAATTTGGTTCAGTAGGGGGCACAGGTGGTGCATCAGCCAGTCATCTCGGTCATGTCGGTCAGTCGACCCGTGGCACCTGCTGGGTCTGCCCCGTGACCTCCTGCTAGCGAGCGTTCGACACTTCACGTGGCCTCAAGGTGCACTTGGCCTGGCACAAGCGTCGTGGTGACGTCACCGCCACTTAGTGGCGAATGGCGGTTGTTGTTGTTGTTGTGTGTGCTGTGTGTGTCTGCTTCTGGGCTCCTGGGCTGCACGGTGGCGATATGTTAACTACCTCGCCTTGTATACAGGAGGTCGTGGGTTGGATCGTGACCTTGACGCCTGTATATTTGTTTGCATGTTTTCCCCGTGGTCGCTTGGATTTTTATCTGGGTCATCCGGGGTTTCTCTCCACATTTAGAATCAACATGCCTTGAGAGTATTTGCCTGCTATACATTCCCGCATGATAAGCCACGTTGTTGAGCTACAATGTATGGTCAGGTCGCTTCTGAAAACGAGATATATATTGCTCAGTGGGCCTTACCTGGTAAAATACAAACATAGTTGAGTTTTTAGTTGAATTTAGTTGGAGGCAGTCACCCTCCAACAACGATGGACAGCAGAGTAGCGACGCTCACAACAATGAGCGGAGCACCAGGTGGATAAAATACAGCAAGTTGGCAGGGTAGCGAACCCACGTGATTCATCCGCCAGTCTTTTGAGTCAGTCAACCCCATGGCACCTGGCTCTGTCACATGACCTCTTGTCAGCGAGCTTTCCACACTTCACGTGGCCTCAAAGTGCACTCAGCCTGTCACAGCCACGACGGTGACATCACCACCCCTGAGTTGCGAATAGCGCCGCTTGTCGTGTGCGCCTGTGTAGCGGGTCGACTCGCCCCATCATCCCTCCTGCGCTAATACACTGAGGACCACTTTGTGGGGAAGATGAAAGCGCTTTGACATTTATTTCACTATCAGTCTACCTCTTCCATACTGTAGGTGGCAGGGTAGTATAGTGATAACCATTGTGCCACACAGCAAGACCACCTGTGTTCGATTCTGGACTCGAGCGCATATCTGCATGGACATTGTGTGTCCTCCCTCTTCTGCATGGGTTTCCTCCGGTTTCACCCCATAGCAAAAAAATAGACACTTTGTAATTATTGGTCAAACATCCCAATGCTGAAAAATTACCTCAAGAATATCTCAATTGGGATCATAAAGCAGCAGCAGCAGCATCTCCATCCCCACTGAAACACTTGGTAGGACCCTCTTGAAAGGGAATCCTGAGACTCAGTGAGGCTCTCCTGGGTAAACAAGTGCAGCAGCAATAATAATAATGAACATTGTCAAGGCACCTCTTTCTCTCATACAATATGTACAATGCAGTACAGCAAGTAGGCTGCTGCATATTATGAGACTAAGCATGCTTCCTATCCATGCGAGGATTTTTGTATGGGTGCTTCATCTTCCTCCCACTTGCAAAAGGAATATTGTCTGAGCGAATTGACGAAACATTTTTAGAATATAGAATACTCATTGATGCTCAATGAGACTTTTCCAGCGTGATTCACATTTGTGTATTTAATTTTACAATTATCTCTAGCGGTGCACGCACTGCCCTCTGCTGCAAACACTCCCCTCATGCGTTTGTTCCACCTCTGTGTTATTTGCCCACTGAGCAAGACACCTCAACCATGACCCATTTGGTGTCGCAGAGAGGGACATCAAATAGTCATCTGGGCTCGGATTGATTCAGGCAGGGCCGCCCATCAGGGGGTGCAGGGCCTGGGGAAAATCCCACCGTGTGGGCCACCCGACGCCTTCAAACTAATCCAGAACTACGACATTTGACACCACTGTGACGTCGAAGCGTGGGGCCCCCCAAAGGGCAGGGCCCCGGGCGGTCGCCTCGACTCACCGTACCCGAGGGACGGCTCTAAGTAGAGATCAACTAATTCAGCTAACTGCTCAGCGTTGGAGCGAGTGGCTCACAATGGGAAGGTTGCGAGTTCAAACCCTGGTTGGGATGGTTGACTCAACCCATCATCCCCACAGGGGTTAATAAGAGGTTCCACTTTGTGGGGAAGTCGACAGTGGTTGTTCCGTGGATTTAGACTCATCCCTGCCATAGGAATATGGAATTTCCCTCACTGGCTCAGCGCTGGAGATAGGAGATGAGCCCTGCCTCGATGTCCACATGAGCCCAGAGCTCACTGCCTTTGAATGAATTGAGTTGGGGTCATGCAGGGCCACCTCTACATAGATTACGTGGGCGTCTGCTAGGTTAACTCGGCCTGAAATACACACTGCATTGATTACCTATGTTGTGAAGATATAAGTTGATAGGGCCTGTGAATGGGTTATGCCTCATTCTTGCAGTGTCATGCCTGCCTTAATAGGCGCTCCCTAACAGCTCGTATATAGGGATGGGAGGAGGTCATTGGGGGTGAGTGAAGGAGGGAGGGAGGTAGAGGAGAAGGGCGAGGCAGGGAAGGGAGTTCAGTGGGGGTGAGACGAGGGTGACATCGATTGAGTGGGTTTGGCTGCGTCTCTCTGTGAGTCACGCCTCGCCGCTCACCCCTAATTGCTGTGCCGCTCACTTTGTTGTGAATTTGCTCGACTATCACAAACAGCAGCAGCAGCAGCCTCGTGTAATGAGCAGCGTGCCCAACATACGGAGTTTGTATGTTCGTATGTTTTCCCCCTTTTCTGCATCGGATTCCTCCCACAGCGAAAAATCATTCAATGAAGCTAGCATTGACCAAACATCCCAAAATATAAAATCACCTGCAAATTACTCAATTGGGTTCACCCACAGCAGCAGCAGCAGCGTCGCCTCCTGTGAAAACATGGCAGGACCCTCCTGAAAAATAGTCTTGAGACTCGGTGAGGCCTTTATCGATTATTATTATCATCATGCTTATTTTTAAGAAGAGAAATTCTGGATTTGTTTTGGCTTGCTATGTCTCATCAGCAGAGGCTGTGCTAATGGTGTTATACACCGGTGAAAGTCGAAAGTGGACCAATTATGCCGTGATGGATTTTGTGTAGAGCAGGGTCCATCTTATCAGCACCTCTCTCACACCAACCATAGCAAAGAGAGAAGTCGACTATCAGAATCCTACTCACACACAGGCGCTAACAATAGCCCACGCACAAATACAGAAAGAGACAGGTCCCCCTAGCCTTTAACAAGACCGTTAAACACGTCGGCTTTCACGACCTATATTATTCATAATAAAGGTTTTTGGGATAGATCGCGTGTCAACGTGTCGTAACCCTCCACCACCCGACACAGCCAGTAAGGTTTGTCACGTAAACAACGCGCCAATCAGTGACTACTTCACCCGCCCGGTGTGTTGGCAAGTAAATCCACAAAATGTACAATTTCAGTACCATGTTTCGCTGGTAATTACATCCAGCATCATTGGGCGATTTGCCAAATCGCCCGATGGAGAATTACGACACATTTATACTTACGCGATCTAACACAAAAACCTTTCATCTGAATTTAACAAGATTGTTGGGGTAAGTGCTGTTCGTGAGCGCCTATGAAGGCTGGCACGTCACATGAGGGAGGAAGTGGCCAGCACCACGCCCGGCCGCCTTGGTCTTCTCAGTACTCACGTTTACACACCATCCCAGGTACTCATGTAAGGATGAGTTAACCTAGGGTCGCCGGGTTGGTTGTGAAGTGTGCTAATCACGGCACTACCGCACCCCATCACACACAAGCATCCACACACACTTACACGCACCTTTACATCAGCCGCACCTTAACAACTCTTGGAACCTCCGAGTCCAACCAGTCTACACAACAAAGGTTCATTCCTAACAGCGTGCTTCAGCCGCACCGAACCTCACAATAATAATATCCAGGGCCTACCTTGGCTCCTCCCACCCTCAACAAGTATATATACAAGGACTGTTTTCTTGGAATTTATCTTACTTGATACAGCAATCGTGCTGTGACGGTTCCACCTGAAGACGGAAGTTTGTGTTGCCTCCGAAACGTCGTGATTTTTATTTTATTTTTTATTTTACTTTTATTAATTTACATTTTTTACCTACGTGACTTTACTGAAAAAGCCTAAGAATGTAAATCCACACACACGTTTTAGAATGACAAAAATTGCGTTCCACTGACACGATATTGAGTCGATTCATGTCTCGACCACCTTTGTCTCTCCTGCAAGAAGCTAAACATCCCACTGTCAACACCTCCCCCAGCCAGCGGCGGGGGAGCAGGGAGCAGAGGGGAAGATGGGTTTCAGATGCGGGGTCACAGCTGCCTGGGCAATTAATGTGACGTGCGGATCATTTAACGCACACAGAATCGATGCACCCAATAGGATACGAGAGATGTCTCTAGAAAAAGAATGGAGCCCCTGTCCCCTCTCTCACCATCGCTCCCTCCTCTTTCTCACGCTCCCCCTCCTTCCTTCTCATCCTCATCATGACCTCCTCCCCCTCGTCCTTCCCCCTCCTCCTTCTCCCCTCCTCTTCCCTCCTCCCCATCCCACCTCTTCCCTCCATAAAAGACGAAACGAGGACTCTAGAGGGCTCAGAGGGACTGTGGGGCGTCAGGCCGTCACGGCGCATGAGCGATGTCACGCGGACAATCGTTGCCGCGACAGCACGAGTGGCCCCTCCCAGGGGCACCGGCTCGGGAACCGTGACGGCTCCTCGGGAGTCTGCGAGGGCCCACGGCGAGGGACGCGATGGACCGGCCACGTGTCCCATCGGTCACGTGGCCTGTTGGCAGTGCTTAATTTCAACAGCATGGGTTCAAAACATGCAAACCTAAAACTGCTTTGCACATTCCGTGTCGCATCAGCAGAGTCACGCTCGCTGGAATTAATACAGCTGAAGTTACGCACTCCCATAAGGCCGTGCGGCTGATGGGATTGTAAAAATACATACATTTTGTATGTAGAGGGATAAATATGTGGAGGCACCGAATTGTCTTAATATTTGTGTTGTTATTTTCTCTACAATGACACGTGTGGCGATTGTGTTGGATTTCTTGGAGAGCCTCTTGCAGGGGGAGCGTGAGGTCTTGATACATTCCGATGTTTGGCCAAAGCCTCTTTAAAGTTTTAACGAGAGTTTGGCTTCGTGTTGGAGGGAAAACTCAGCACGCATTGTCGATAATAACACTCAAACGTCTGCACATATGGGCACTGCGCAACCCCCTCGCTTGTATTCAGTCCGGTGTTGTTTTGGAGTTTCACAAATCTCTGAGTGATCTGCCAACCCTTGCCTCCTACGTGTGTTTCAACATCGCCCTCCTCCGCCGTTCCTCGCTGCTCAACAATAAAGGCGTTCACCTTGATACAACGCGGCTCACCCAACACTTAACCCTTCATACAACGCGGCTCACCCAACACGATCCAACTCGGTGTCACGGCAGGGCAGAGGCGGCGCTGGGGATTGGGAGAATGCAGGGGGCATGACGCAGCCGCCTGTGTTGGAAGTTTGCTTCGTTGAACCTAGAGAACGCAAGAGACCGGGAGATTCTCGTTTTCAAGAGTAGTCCGACCTGGGCCAGCAAAATCATCAAATCAATAACATCAAGTAAAGAAAATAGAAATCACACTCGGGGCAAAACACCTGAATAGAAGCAATTCGTATAAAATAATCAGAAAATGTAACAAAAGTACTCTCCTACAAATAACTTTTAAATCCTTCATAGCAAAATGTTTACAAAAAACAAGTGCTGGATTGTATTACAGTGTAGCGCACAGATGAGATAGGCTGAGGCTGACTGTGCAGTGGAAAAGGTGGCAGTAGAGTGGATACATTGTTCTGGCTTATCCCTGCGTGATCCACCAACCCCCGTGTCCCCAGGCTCTTCTCCGTGGTGCTGGAGCACACGACCAAGGTGAACGATGGCGGAGGGGGGGCCGTGATGGCGAGCAAGGGGGGCGGCTTCGACGTCAAGGCCCTGAGGGCGTTCCGCGTGCTGAGGCCTCTGCGACTCGTGTCTGGGGTGCCCAGTGAGTCCCGAGAGCCGCGTGGTGGTGGTGGTGGAGCCGTGTGTGGTGGTGGTGGTGGTGGTGGTGGAGCCGTGTGTGGTGGTGGTGGTGGTGGAGCCGTGTGTGGTGGTGGTGGTGGTGGTGGAGCCGTGTGTGGTGGTGGTGGTGGAGCGGGTGGCATTATTTTTTCATCGGCTGCATAACACTGCGTGGAAGCAACCTGTACTCTTGCTCCACGCAAAGCTTCAGATCTTCTCGGCCAGTCCTGCCCTCCCTTCTCTATGCCTATGAAACGTGGACCCCTCTAATGGAACATCTGTGCCAGTTAGAAACATTCAGGCAGGGCTGCCTCCGATCCATCCCGGGTTTAACCAGGCTGGATCGTATGAGAAGCTCACAAATGAGCTCCTCCAGCAGGCAAGGCTGCGTTGACTGGGTCATGTAGCCCAAATGACCAGCCACTCCATGCCCAAGCAGCTTCTGTTTGGCCGGATAGAAGGGGCTAAACGGGTACGACATGGGTTGGAGAAGAGATGGACTGATGCAGTACGTTAGGATGTGGAGCTGAGTGTTAAACTGCCTATGTGTTAAACTGAGCTGAGTGGACTTGCTGAAGACTGATACCAGCGGTGTCAAGAACAGCCTCTCTGGAGGAGGCCCATGAAGGACGCTACTGGGCAGTTGGAGGCAGTCGCCCTCTAACAACAACGGAGAGCAGAGGAGCTACCCTCATAACAACGAGCGGAGCACCGGGCGGCTAATACACAGTAAGGTGGCACAGCAGTGAGCACGGTTGGTGCATCTGCCAGTCATATCTGTCCATCAACCCATGGCACCTGAGTCTATCCTGTGACCTTCTGTCAATGAGCCTTCGACACTACACGTGGCCTCAAAGTGCACCTGGCCTGGCACAGGCATCGTGGTGACGTCACTGTCACTTAGTGGCGAAGGGCGGATCTTGGTATATTGGTATTGGTAGAGCCATGTTTGGGAGTGGTGGTGGAGCGGTGTATGGTGGTGTTCGTTGAGTCATGTGTGGTGGTGGAGCCGTGTTCGGTGGTGGCGGAGCCATATATGGTGGAGTTGGTGGAGCCACAAATGGTGGTGGTGGAGCCGTGTGAACTCGTGTCTCTCTGCCCAGGTCTTCAGGTCGTCCTCAACTCCATCATCAAGGCCATGGTGCCTCTGCTGCACATCGCCCTCCTCGTTCTCTTCGTCATCATCATCTACGCCATCATCGGCCTCGAGCTTTTCATGGGCAGAATGCACAAGACCTGCTTCCTCAACTACTCGGGTGTGTGTGTGGGTCTGTGGCTGTGTGTGGGTGCGTGTACATGGGGAGCGATAGTGTAGTGGTTCATTAGTGCGCTACGCTACAAACCCAGCGACCTGAGTTCGATTTCCGCTCATTGCCTCCAACACCAGTGACGATTATCTGAATCGGTCCTGGGCCTCCCCTAGATCAACTCAGCCTCAAATGAGTACCTAGTGTAATGTATGTGTGGATGTTGGCCTTCTTACACACCGTACGTAGCCAACCGTGCTAATCGGAGGTAATGTGTAAACATCACCACGAGGGAGACAAATGCTGTCAGGCGTGGTGCTGGCCACCCACCCCCTCGTGTGCCGTGCCGGTTGTCGTAGGTGCACACTAACAGCACTTCTCCCAAAAGTATGTTAAGGCTATAGGGGGGATCTTTGTCTTTGTTTGTGTGTATGGGAAGTGGTGGCACAGCGATTAGTCCGCTGCACCACCAAGTGTGAACCCGGAGGCCCAATTTATATTTTCTGCTCACAGCTGACATTAATGACGAATATCTGAACTGGTCCTAGAGCTTCGTTATGTGGACTCAGCCTTTGCATTAGGACTTCGTGCTGTGTGTAAGCACCAGCATTGGGGAGCCAAAGGCGGCTGGGCGCCATCCTAGCCACACCACCCCGTCGTGCTCTGTGCCAGCCTTAATAGGTGCTTGCGGATTTGGAGGGGTGAACAGCCAAGGGGGTTCATGTGGAGTAGTCGAGGAGGTTTATGTGGAGTAGTCGAGGGGATCCATGTGGGGTAACCAGGAGGTGTGATGTTTGGGTCTCAAATTAAGTCTTTATTCTGGATGTCCACGTTGTTCCACACTCTGTTCACCAGCATTATTTTGTAGAACATAAAATAAATGGATAAAAAATGGGGGTGACCTGTCCGTATGTACCACCCATGTCCCTCCTTCTCCCATCCCCCCCCCCCGCCCCCCCCCCCCCCCCCCCCCCCGTACAGAGATGGTCGCGGAGGACGAGCCAGCCCCGTGCGCGTACCTGGGCCACGGGCGGCAGTGCCACGACAACGGCACGAGCTGCCGCTCGGGATGGGCCGGCCCCAACGAGGGCATCACCAACTTCGACAATTTCGGCTTCGCGATGCTCACCGTGTTCCAGTGCATCACCATGGAGGGCTGGACCGACGTGCTCTACTGGGTGACGCCTCCGAGATTAACGTCACTGTCACCATCGTTACCATTACTGCTACTACGCTGAGTCTCAAGCCTCCAGTGCCCCTCACCTTATCACACCTCTCCGTGTCTCCGCTCACCTCTCCTTACCTCCCCATGTCTTCTGTTCCCCCACTTCACCTCCCCTAAGTTCCCACATCCGCCCTGCCCCCTGCTCACTTACCTCTGTGTGAGTCTATAGCTCTCTGTGTAAGTATATAGGTTTAAATATGAATATATGGGTCTCTATGTGAGTTATGGGTCTCTGTGTGAGTCTATGGGTCTTTGTGTGAGTCTATGGATTTCTGTGAGTCTATGGGTCTCTGTGTGAGTCTATGGGTCTCTGTGTGAGTCTATGGGTCTCTGTGTGAGTCTATGGGTCTCTGTGTGAGTCTATGGGTCTCTGTGTGAGTCTATGGGTCTCTGTGTGAGTCTATGGGTCTCTGTGTGAGTCTATGGGTCTCTGTGTGAGTCTATGTGTCTCTGTGTGAGTCTATGGGTCTCTGTGTGAGTCTATGGGTCTCTGTGTGAGTCTATGGGTCTCTGTGTGAGTCTATTGGTCTCTGTGTGAGTCTATGTGTCTCTGTGTGAGTCTATGGGTCTCTGTGTGAGTCTATGGGTCTCTGTGTGAGTCTATGGGTCTCTGTGTGAGTCTATGGGTCTCTGTGTGAGTCTATGTGTCTCTGTGTGAGTTTATGGGTCTCTGTGTGAGTCTATGTGTCTCTGTGTGAGTCTATGGGTCTCTGTGTGAGTCTATGTGTCTCTGTGTGAGTCTATCTAAGACCAGATGGTGGGGATGAGACTCTCGGGGTAGGCCGTGGAGGTTGCCGCGCGTCTCCAGTGCAGCAGCTGTGGGCCCTGGCGGAGGGGAGGTTGCGTCGGTGGCTCTGGTGGCCGCGGTGGTTCCTTGACGCTGCGACGGCTCACTCCGCGTGCCCCCCCCCCCCCTCGTTCACCTCCCTCAGATGCAAGACGCCATTGGCTACGAACTGCCATGGGTCTACTTCGTCAGTCTCGTCATCTTTGGATCATTCTTCGTTCTAAACCTCGTCTTGGGAGTGCTGAGCGGGTGCGTTACTCACCTCTACCGAGGTGGCATCACCGTCATCGCCGGAGAAGTCGTCGCCGTCACCGGGACTGTCATGCTCATTGTGACTTGCTGGACATCTGTGGAAAAGAGCTTCATAGCTCATCGGATTCCTCCATGATAAAACATGTTTTGATTGGGATTCATGAGTAAATACTGTAACATCATCATTTGTGATGATAACTGTGTCGTTAACATCATCATCGTGGCTAAATATGGCACGTTTGTGGTGAGGCTGTGTGTGACGAGGCTGTGTGGTGAGGCTGTGTGGTGAGGTTGTGTGGTGAGATTGTGTGTGATGAGATTGTGTGTGGTGAGACTGTGTGACGAGGCTGTGTGATGAGGCTTTGTGGTGAGGTTGTGTGGTGAGGCTGTGTGGTGAGGCTGTGTGGTGAGGCTGTGTGGTGAGGCTGTGTGACGATGCTGTGTGGTGAAGTTGTGTGTGATGAGATTGTGAGTGGTGAGGTTGTGAGTGGTGAGGTTGTGAGTGGTGAGGTTGTGAGTGGTGAGGTTGTGAGTGGTGAGGCTGTGTGTGATGAGATTGTGTGTGGTAAGGCTTTGCATGGTGAGGTGGTGCAAAGCACCGGAAGGATAAACACAACAAGTTGGCACAATAGGGGGCACAAGGTTGTGCATAGGCCAGTCAACCCCTGGCACCTGGGTCTGTCCCGTGACCTCCTGCCCGTGGGCATTCGATACTTCACACGACCTTAAGGTGCACGTAGCCTGGTACGAGCACCGTGGTGATGTCACTGCCACTTAATAGCGAACGGCGGTTGTTGTTCTGATTGATGACTCTGCGGGCAGCAATGCAGTATTAACCAGGGCGGCCTGCCTTGACTGAACAACGAACCTGTGTACTACCAGGCCATGTCGCCGCGTACTTATGGTGCGATTTCCTCCTCTTCCCCGCTCCTCCCCCCTCCTTTGTCGCCCTCGCAGGGAATTCTCAAAGGAGCGAGAGAAGGCGAAAGCACGGGGCGACTTCCAGAAACTGCGTGAGAAGCAGCAGCTGGAGGAGGATTTGCGGGGGTACCTGGACTGGATCACTCAGGCCGAGGACATCGACCCCGAGAACGAGGAGGAGGGCAAGGAGGAGGCACGCCTCGGTGAGGGAGCGAGGGAGAGGTCGTATGGGTGGTGGAGCAATGGCTCCCTCGCATCATTGATGCGGTGGCAGAGCCGACGGGCGGGGGGGGGGAGATGAGGGTGATCGCCCCCCCCCCACCCCCCTTGGGACCACGGATATTGGTATTTTATCAGGGAAGATAAGTTGAGTTGTTTATGAATGCAGGGCCCTGTTTTAAAAGATTACATCCAAAGCCAAAGCGATGTCCCCTTCAATGAGCATGGAGGCGGTACCCCGCTCCCATTTTCACCCGTGAGTCAATGCTGGAAGTTCCACATTCCTATTGCGAGGGCAAGTCTATCCATAGGACAACCACAAAGTGGTACTCATGTGATCAACTCCGCATGGACGAGGGATGATGAGCTGAGTCAACCATGTAAACCTGGAGTTGAACTCTTGACCTTCCAACTGCAAGCCGCTCACTGCCACTGAGCAGCCACCTGGTCGGGTAACGGAGTAATAACGCGAGTAGCAACATTCCTCAGCGAATAGGCACGTGAGCATTTTAATTGGTGGGGACGTTTAGGCCTCGCGTGTGCACGTGGCCCCCACCCCCACGGCAGGGGTCCTTAAAGGTCCCCCAGCAGCAGTCACCGTCCCTCCACTCCCTCCCTCCCTCCCACCCTTCTCCGCCCACGCTCTGCTGCCACCGCCACCACCGTTTGCTGTGTTGTTGTTGTTGTTCTACTGTTTACAGTCGTTTTGGGAAACGTCGTTGTTGGCTTAATGGGAGCGAGCGGCAAGAGGGAATAGATTCCACGACGGCTCTCAGAATGGGTTCGTTTGCATGACCGGTAATTGCTTCAAGGTAGCTGGTAAAAAAAGAAATGGTTCCCATTATTTTAGCGGTTACCTTAAATACACGCGCCACATACACTTTTATGATGGCTGGTCGGTGCAGTGGTAACAGTTGTAGCGCCTCCGAGCAAAAAGTATTTGGGTTCGATTCCTGGGTCGGCCACATTTCTGCGTCGTGTTTGTATCTTATCCTTTGTTCTGCAGCGTGGTGAGTGAGTGGATCATTAAGCGAGTGGGTGGGTAATTGAGTGAGCGGGTGATAGAACGAATTAGAGAATGGGTGAGTGAGTGGGTAGGTGAGTGAGTGAGTGGTTGAGTGGTTGAGTGGGTGAGTGGTTGAGTGGGTGATTGAGTGAGTGGGTGGTTGAGTGGGTGATTGAGAGTGAGGGAGAAGTGTCTTGTTGTGCCCAGCATCGGATAGACCACGTCTCATGATGACGGAGCGCGTGTCACTCACGTGGCAGCCGAATCCACGTGGCGGTCCGATGAACTCGAGCATGTGAGGGCTGTGACCTCTGGGGGTGTTGCTGCGCGCGAGGTGTGAGATATAATTAGTGTCGCCTGCAAAGAGATCCTTTCAAGAAGACACTTCCCCTCAATTAGGGCCCTGTAAGCGGCAGAGTGAGCAGTATTTAGAGTGAGATATATAGTGTCTGTGTGTGTGTGTGTGCTGGCCTACAGTCTGTGAATGCTGTATGGGGGTTTTTTGTTTAGTGAGGGGTTTTTTTGTGACCTGCAGTGCAATGTGAGACAAAAGATTCGGTTATTGTGACTGTGGCAGTGCTTGGTGGCCGGACCCTCAGACTCCTCGTTATCTCTGCATTGTTGGCAAAATAAGCATTCAACCATAGCACGGGTTTTTTGGGGTTAGATCGCATGAATATATAATATTCAAGCTTGCTTTTTAGGGGGGCTGGGAATGTAGGGACGGGGGGGAGCAGTCCTGAAAGGGGCTCGCAAGGTACCTTCGGATCCTGGCTGGCCACCCTGTGCCCTCCTTCACCGTGAACCCTCATTCTCCTCACCCTGACCTCTGGGTCAGTCGAGAAATGTAATCCACACTCAATGTAGAGCAGCTTCCCTCTCGCTATATATGTGCATAGGCCAGCTGGAAATATAAGTATTGTATAGAAACTAGCAAGGAAAATTGAGGTAGAATGAGGGAGCAATCGAAAGTAATTGATGAAGAAATATTCATCCTATCAACGTTATCATCATCAGCCATGGTCATTCCACTGATGGATGAAAGTCTCCCCAGCCACCACCATCTGTTACGATCTTGCGATATAACAAGCCGCCCAAGAACTGATTTAATTGCTCCATCTCCTTATTGGACGGCTTCTCCAGGCGGCCGACTCCGACAATGCAATGTGAGGCGGAGCAGAGAGCTTTGCTGTGAATATTTGAATTTGGTTCACAGGATACATTCTCATGCAATTAACTTTAAAGATTCTTCGATTGTCTCAGGTTATTATTCTATCACCTTCCAACAATAATTCTGGTTCCATTGAGACCACTGTGGTGTTTGCGTGTGTGTACCTGTGAGTTATCAGCCAGGTGGATCAACTCATCATCCCTTCAGGAGCAATAGAATGCATATCACTTTATGGGGACAATCATCAGTGGTTTTCCTATGGATAAACTCATCCTCACCATAGAAATGTGGAATTCCCATCACTTGCTCAGGGCTATAAACAGATGCGAACTGCCTCAATGCTCATTTGATCAGATAATCACTTGGACTTTTGGCTTTATTTGTTAATAGAAGTTTGCATTGAGATAGGAAAGCAAAACTCGTGTGAAGTTGGAGTGGCATTTCTTCCCCTTACTGCTTCATGCCCAAGAGGATTGGCCAAACCCAGCAGTGCAGCGGCGCTCTCATGACGGAGGCGCGATGCCTGCTTGGTCATCTCATGACGGAGCCGGGAGACTCCATAGCGAGATGACCAAGCAGGCGCGATGCCTGCTTGGTCATCTCATGACGGAGCCGGGAGACTCCGTAGCGAGATGACCAAGCAGGCGCGATGCCTGCTTGGTCATCTCATGACGGAGCCGGGAGACTCCGTAGCGAGATGACCAAGCAGGCGCGATGCCTGCTTGGTCATCTCATGACGGAGCCGGGAGGCTCCGTAGCGAGATGACCAAGCAGGCGCGATGCCTGCTTGGTCATCTCATGACGGAGCCGGGAGACTTCGTAGCGAGATGACCAAGCAGGCGCGATGCCTGCTTCCCATATCTATCCCTCCACATAAACGTACAACGTGACAGAAGTTCAACTACAAACATACATACATACAAACATACATACAAGCATACAAACATACATACGTACATACAAACGTACACTACGCGTGGGCCTATGCTCGGCAAGCACGTTCAAAAATAAAACAATGTGGTCCGATGTGAAGTTTCATCTGCACATGGTGGCAGCAGTGCCATTGGCCATGATGACCTCTTGACCTTGACCTGCCGTGCGATTGTTAAATATCTGAAATATTTAAAAAATGGCACGCTTAAGCCGTCAGCCGTGGGGGCATTTTACATCATCGCGCCCCACTGGTAATTTGTGATTTTACTCTGACGAGTGAACTCATGGTAATGATTGGCTTGCAATAGACGTGATGAGGGAAATCATTCATCTGTGGCCATGCCTCCACCCCCCGTACTCTCCTGCATCACCTCACCTCACCTCGTTGGTGAGATGGGTTTTGCCGATGGTGAGCAATGCATAGACGCACCGATAAAGCAAGTCGGTCCATTTTTTTTTAGATGTGACATGCATTAAAAATAAGTGGTATTTTAATTAAAATGTCACGTGCGTGTCTGTATGCAGCTATTCTCGGCACAAAAGCGTGAGTTGGTATATGATCCTCCTTTTTCTTTCAAATTAAAGTATTTCACCTGGGAAATCCCTTGAGATGGAACATCTTGTGTCCACGGTGTCGACTGACACGCATGGATCAAACACGTAATGGCATGGTCACACACAATTTAATGGTATAAATAATATATAATCATAATGATGATGGTTTTGTTTCTGATTGAGCAGCTCTGCTTTACACCGGGGGTGGCGCCTCAGATCGCGTTACACGAGTTAGGCGACTTGCATCTGATCTCAACACGTTATAAAGGGCACCCCCAGTGGCAGCTGTCCCTGCGCAGAAATAGGCGACTCGCCTCCTGGTTTGCAAGCGGGCATTAGTCTGCCTGCAGAAGGTGATGATTGCTGCTGAGTGTGATCCCAATTGAGTAATTTTCAGGTAAATTTTTCTAATTAGGCAAATTTGGACTGTGGCACCGCCATGCAGTGGCCTTCTACTAATTTCAAATGATGTTCCGAAATATTTAACGTCCTTTGTGAGTGAAGCAGTGGAGTATTTTGCTGTTAATACAGCCACAGTTATAACTATGGTGGCCTGCCAAATTGGAGCTGCGAACCTCTGCAACAAGCGGCGAATACGTTCTCGCTGGGCCGCGGCGTAACCACTTAAAACGTCTCATTCGCAATGCCCTCGGTGACGTCTCCCGGAGGCAGCATCGGATGACTGCATTAACGGCCTGCGCACAGCGTGGCTCACAGCCTCCGCTTGCCACGCTCTGGCCTATCACGGGGCAGCAGCAGCAGCACAGGCTTCTCAGCTCAACACAGTTCGTAGAATTGACTCGGCAACATTTGTCACCCCCTTATGAGAAATCTTCAGCAGGACCCTCATTAAAACGAGTCTTGAGACTCAGCGAGGCTTTGCTGGATAAGCAAGTGAAATAAGCATTGCTCTCTTGCAGCATTTGCCCCAACAGTCTAAAGGCTTTCGGGGGATCGTTGTCTTTGTGTGTGCAGGGAACGGTAGGGTAGTGGTTAGTGCACTACACTACGAACCTGGCGGCGTGAGTTCCTGGACCCCCCCTATGTCGACTCAGCCTTAAATGAGTATCAAGTGCGGGGGTTGAAATATTGCCACTGGGGAGACAAAGGTGGTTAAACGTGGTGCTGGCCACCCACCGCCCCCCCCCCCCCCCCCCCCCCCCCACCGTGTGCCATGCCAGCCTTCATAGGTCCTTGCTAACAGCACTTGCCCCAATAGTCTGTTTGACAACATATACACGCGAATGAGCGCTCACGATGGCCTGGCCAGATTATTTCGAGGACCGTGGCCTACGAAGTGTCAACATTTTCTCGAATTGCCTCTTGAGTCTACACGGGGATTCTTGTTCTTTTTGTTGTTTGCGTGCGACAGCCAGTGCCCCGGCGAGTGAGTCGGAGTCGGCCAACACGGAGAACGTGGGGAGCGGGGAGCTGGAGAGCCTCTCGGTCTGCGCCCGGGTCGTGTGAGTCTCGCGCCAGCCCAGACTTCAACACCGCGGTGGTCGTTTTCGTCCCCTCCGTCGCGTCATCGTCTTGCGCTGTGAGCATGCAGTGTCGTCGTGCTCCCGTCCCAGTGGCTCATGCATGGTGGTGTGTTGTCTATGTCTTTACAGGCACAGAATTTCCAAGTCTAAATACAGGTTAGTCGATGGTGCCACCGCCTTAAAAGCAGCACTCTTCTTAAGGAGCAGACGGGCATCATGCATTCGCTTCTCTGTTCATGGCCATTCTGTGTTCATGGCCGTTTCAAAACTGTATCTGAAGAGGCAACCCGTCGCTCGGGACGGGTTGCCTCACACAGGGGTGTAGAGCATCGCAGGTGCAGCAGCTCGCAGCCTTATCCACACCCCCAACTTATCACCACCGGCCCGTTGGAATGACCACTTCTTCTCACCTCTTTGAGTTGGTGATCTAAAATGAAAACTCATTTCTTTCGAACTGCTTTTTGTGTTTAGTTTGTTGTCCTTCCCCCGCACCTTCGATTAGCACAGTTGGCTACGTACGGTGTGAAAACAAATGCAACATACATACAAGTAAAGGTCTATATTGGTAGTCTGGACAAAGCTGTGGTACGCGGTATGCTGCACGTCTTTGTTTACTCATTGGTATTTGGCACTCGGAGCGAACAAAGTTGCTTGTTATAGTCGGTGCTGACCCTGCGCCCCTACTGGACAACTGTCACAAAGAGCTTCAAAGCTCATCAGATTCCTCCAGGATAAATACAGATTCTGATGAAGTTGATCGCAATCGCTCACTCATGAACGCGGCCACTCGCTAATGATTGGCCGGATCGTCGTGAGTGGCGGCGCTGAAAATACGGAGGTTACACATTGCAATCGGTAGCCGCAATGGCGAGCAAATGGCGCTGGCAGAAGCTGCGATGCATTCTGGGAGCGATTTCCGGTGTCGGTACGCAGCGATAATCTCACAGATTCCTTCTTCATCCAATCATATGAATCTGCCAGGCTTCCCCCCCGGTCAATGCTGCCGTGCGTGTTAACCATATTAATGCTTTGCACCGCCTTTTTCACTATCACAGTGGATGTTGAACAACACCGCAAATAACTCAATTGGGAAGCACAGAAATTGCCACCGCCTCCTTAAAATAATCTTGAGATGCAGTGAGGCTCCGTGCGTCAGAGTCAGCAAGTTTCTTCTCACATGACCACTGATGCGGTGCTCATCTCCTGTCTCGAGCCCTCAGCCAGTGATGGAAAATTCCATATTTCTTTGGTGGGGGTAAGTCTGTCCTTGGCCAACCACAGTTGGTATCTTTGCAAAGTGGTACTTATTTTATCATCCCTGAAGAGATGATGGTCTCAGTCACCCCCAACCAGAATTGAAACTCGCAACTTTCCGATTGCGATCTGCTCGCTCTACCACTGAGCCACCAGGCCTGATTATCCAATTATAATTTGGGAATATTGACCTGTCACCTCCTTGAGCGGTGTTAGATGCTTTTACTTGTCCTATTTTCCACCTCCGCACACAACCAACACACACATACCAGCACCAGCCCTTACCGCTCACTCCTTGCACACAAACGCAGAGACAAAGAATTTCCATATAGCCTTAACACACCATTGGGGCAAGCGCTGTTAATGAGTGCCTACAAAGCCCAATACGGCACACGAGGCCAGCACCACGCCAGGCCACCTTTGTCTCCCCAGTGCTGATGTGTACACATTGAGCCAGGTACTAATTTAAGGCTGAGTCCTCTCCCCGTGGGTTCCCGAGGGTGACTCGCAGGTCCCGCCAACGCTCGCGATCTCTCCGTGCCACTGACTCATGCCCACTCCCCTTGTCCCGTCGCTCGCTGTCCATCGTGCCTGCGTGTGCACGTGTGTGTTTGAGCGCGTGTGTGTTTCTGCATGTGTGTGTTTTTTATGCGCACATGCGCATGTGTTCACTTGTGTGCATGTTTTTGTCTTTGTGTGTGCTTGTGCACGTGTTGTATGCGTGTGAGTGCACGTGTCGGTACGCGTGTCTGTGCGTGCGTATGCATGCGTGTATGTACGTGTGTTGTATTCGTCTTCATATTCGTGTACCACCGTCTCCGTGTGTGCTGCACACGCACGCACGTTCCTCCCTCCGCGCCGAAACCACAGCCGACGGTGGCGTCGATGGAACCGCTTCTGGCGCCGGAAGTGCCGAGCGGCGGTGAAGTCGACGGCGTTCTACTGGATGGTGATCGTGCTGGTGTTCCTCAACACGCTCACCATCGCCTCGGAGCACTACGAGCAGATGCAGTGGCTCACGCACGTGCAGGGTGCCGCTCGCCAGCCACTGCACCGCGACGCGCAAACTCACTCGCACTCACTCACACTCACCCCTCACTCACACTCACTCACACTCACTCACACTCACTCACACTCACTCACCCCTCACTCACACTCACTCACACTCACTTGCACCTCACTCACACTCACTCACACTCACTCACACTCACTCACCCCTCACTCACACTCACTCACACTCACTCGCACCTCACTCACACTCACTCGCACCTCACTCACACTCACTCACACTCACTCACACTCACTCACACCTCACTCACACTCACTCACACTCACTCACACTCACTCACCCCTCACTCACACTCACTCACACTCACTCGCACCCACTCACACTCACTCACACTCACTCACACTCACTCGCACCCACTCACACTCACTCACACCCACTCACACCCACTCACACTCAATCGCACTATCTCACACACACTCACTCACACTCACTCACACTCACTCACCCCTCACTCACACTCACTCACACTCACTCGCACCTCACTCACACTCACTCACACTCACTCACACTCACTCGCACCTCACTCACACTCACTCACACTCACTCACACTCACTCACACTCACTCACACTCACTCGCACCTCACTCACACTCACTCACACTCACTCACACCCACTCACCCCTCACTCACACTCACTCACACTCACTCGCACCTCACTCACACTCACTCACACTCACTCACACTCACTCGCACCTCACTCACACTCACTCACACTCACTCACCCCTCACTCACACTCACTCGCACCTCACTCACACTCACTCACACTCACTCACACTCACTCACACTCACTCACCCCTCACTCACACTCACTCACACTCACTCACCCCTCACTCACACTCACTCACACTCACTCACACTCACTCACCCCTCACTCACACTCACTCACACTCACTCGCACCTCACTCACACTCACTCACACTCACTCACACTCACTCACCCCTCACTCACACTCACTCGCACCTCACTCACACTCACTCACACTCACTCACACTCACTCACCCCTCACTCACACTCACTCGCACCTCACTCACACTCACTCTCACTCACACTCACTCACCCCTCACTCACACTCACTCGCACCTCACTCACACTCACTCACACTCACTCACACTCACTCACCCCTCACTCACACTCACTCACACTCACTCACACTCACTCACCCCTCACTCACACTCACTCACACTCACTCACCCCTCACTCACACTCACTCACACTCACTCACACTCACTCGCACCTCACTCACACTCACTCACACTCACTCACACTCACTCACCCCTCACTCACACTCACTCACACTCACTCGCACCTCACTCACACTCACTCACACTCACTCGCACCTCACTCACACTCACTCACACTCACTCACACTCACTCGCACCTCACTCACACTCACTCACACTCACTCACACCTCACTGATGCCTCACTCACACTCACTCACCCCTCACTCACCCCTCACTCACACTCACTCACACTCACTCACACTCACTCACCCCTCACTCACACTCACTCACACTCACTCACACTCACTCACCCCTCACTGACGCCTCACTCACACTCACTCACACTCACTCACACCTCACTGACGCCTCACTCACACTCACTCACCCCTCACTCACCCCTCACTCACACTCACTCACACTCACTCACACTCACTCACCCCTCACTCACACTCACTCACACTCACTCACACTCACTCACACTCACTCACCCCTCACTCACACTCACTCACACCTCACTGACACTCACTCACCCCTCACTGACAACTCACTCGCACCTCACTCACACTCACTCACACTCACTCACACTCACTCACCCCTCACTCACACTCACTCACACTCACTCACCCCTCACTCACACTCACTCACACTCACTCGCACCTCACTCACACTCACTCACACTCACTCACACTCACTCGCACCTCACTCACACTCACTCACACTCACTCACACCTCACTGACGCCTCACTCACACTCACTCACACTCACTCACACTCACTCACACTCACTCACCCCTCACTCACACTCACTCACACTCACTCACCCCTCACTCACACTCACTCACACCTCACTGACGCCTCACTCACACTCACTCACCCCTCACTCACCCCTCACTCACCCCTCACTCACACTCACTCACACTCACTCACACTCACTCACCCCTCACTCACACTCACTCACACTCACTCGCACCTCACTCACACTCACTCACACCCACTCACACTCACTCCCACCTCACTCACACTCACTCACACTCACTCACACCTCACTGACGCCTCACTCACACTCACTCACCCTTCACTCACCCCTCACTCACACTCACTCACACTCACTCACACTCACTCACCCCTCACTCACACTCACACTCACTCACACTCACTCACCCCTCACTCACACTCACTCACACCTCACTGACGCCTCACTCACACTCACTCACCCCTCACTCACCCCTCACTCACACTCACTCACACTCACTCACACTCACTCACCCCTCACTCACACTCACTCACACTCACTCACACTCACTCACCCCTCACTCACACTCACTCACACCTCACTGACACTCACTCACCCCTCACTGACAACTCACTCGCACCTCACTCACACTCACTCACACTCACTCACACTCACTCACCCCTCACTCACACTCACTCACACTCACTCACACTCACTCACCCCTCACTCACACTCACTCACACCTCACTGACGCCTCACTCACACTCACTCACCCCTCACTCACCCCTCACTCACACTCACTCACACTCACTCACACTCACTCACCCCTCACTCACACTCACTCACACTCACTCACACTCCCTCACCCCTCACTCACACTCACTCACACCTCACTGACACTCACTCACCCCTCACTGACAACTCACTCGCACCTCACTCACACTCACTCACACTCACTCACACTCACTCACCCCTCACTCACACTCACTCACACTCACTCACACTCACTCACCCCTCACTCACACTCACTCACACTCACTCACACTCACCCCTCACTGACAACTCACTTACCCCTCACTCACACTCACTCACCACTCACTCACCCCTCACTCACCCCTCACTCACACTCACTCACCCCTCACTCACACTCACTCACCCCTCACTCACACTCACTCACCCCTCACTCACACTCACTCACCCCTCACTCACACTCACTCACACTCACTCACACTCACTCACCACTCACTCACCCCTCACTCACCCCTCACTCACACTCACCCCTCACTCACACTCACTCACACCTCACTCACACTCACTCACCCCTCACTCACACTCACTCACCCCTCACTCACCCCTCACTCACCCATCACTCACACTCACCCCTCACTCACACCTCACTCACCCCTCACTCACCCCTCACTCACACTCACTCACCACTCACTCACCCCTCACTCACCCCTCACTCATACTCACTCACCCCTCGCTCGCGCCTCACTCACGCCTTACTCACACTCAACACTCGTACCACTCGCACACTCACACCTCACTCACACACTCACACCTCACTCACCCCTCGTACCACTCGCACACTCACACCTCACTCACATCTCACTCACACCTCACTGACGCCTCACTCACACCTCACTCATGCCTCACTCACATTCAACACTCGTACCACTCACACATGCTTACACCTCACTCACATCTCACTCACATCTCACTCACACCCCCTTAATCCTGGCAACACACTACTTGTGCCTCACTCACTGCACGCAACTGCACACATTGCCTTTACATTGTTGTGTGACGTGGCAAGTCTATCTGTAACCCGTGCATGTGCATGATTGTTTCCTTCCTTGTGTTTTGCTATTATCCCTGTCGGGCCCCTTTGTGGCTTGCGCACAGACACGGCCAACAAGGTTCTGCTGGCGCTCTTCACCCTGGAGATGCTCGTGAAGATCTACAGCCTGGGCCTGCAGGCCTACTTTGTGTCACTCTTCAACCGATTTGACTGCTTCGTGGTATGTGGCGGCATCGTGGAGACGATCCTCGTCGAGCTGAAGGTGATGTCCCCCCTGGGTATCTCCGTGCTCCGATGCGTCAGGCTGCTGCGGATCTTCAAAGCCACGAGGTGAAGCGCCGTCGCCCGCCGTCCTGCACCGACGCTCGCTCGATGCCACTCTGACTGAGCGCCTCAGGATGCGTGTCCTTGGCGTGGCACGCAACTGAAAAGATTCGTTCTTGATAAGCGTTGGCGTGCACACAGCGAATACCTTCCCTACCCCGAACCCCGAAACACAACACTCACCGTAACCTTAACCTCAACCCTCATCCTAACCCTGACCCTACCACTCTGCCTGTGCCCTCTTGCCCGACCCAGGTACTGGAACTCTCTGAGTAACCTGGTGGCATCGCTGCTCAACTCGATGCGATCCATCGCGTCGCTGCTCCTGCTGCTCTTCCTCTTCATCATCATCTTCTCGCTGCTCGGGATGCAGCTCTTCGGGGGCAAGTTCAACTTCGACGAGACGCAGGTCCGCCGCTCGTCCTTCGACAACTTCCCCACTGCGCTGCTCACCGTCTTCCAGGTGCGTGATGATGAGTGGGTCAGTGAGTGTGAGTGGCTTAGTGAATGGCTGTAAGTGGATGAGTGTCATGGTTAGTCAGATGCAGGGAGCTAAATGGGTGCAGCACGGGCAGAGAAGAGATGGCCTGATGTGGGTACAGCAGGATGTGGAGCTGAGTAACCTTGCTGATGACCGATATGAGCGGTATCACGATTGGCCTCTGTGGAGGAGGTTCATGAAAGATGCTGTTGGGGAGTTGGAGAGAGGAGCAATGCTCACAATAATGAGCGGAACGCCGGGCTGATAAAGCACAGAGAGCTGCAACAGTGGAGAGCACAGTTGGTGTATCTGCCAGTCATCTCAGTCAGTCAACCCATGGGACCTGGGTCTGTCCCGTGACTGCCTCCTGCCAGCGGGCCTTCGATATTTTACGTGGCCTCAAAGTGCATCGAGCCTGGCACAAGCGCCATGGTGATGTCACCACCACTTAGATGGCGAATGGCGGCTGTTGTTGTAAATGTGAGGAAGTCTACGCATGTTTATGTGAGTGTGTGTGAGCATTTAAGCTACATTCCTAGCTATGATGGCCACTGGTATTTCCTATGTTGACTCAGCCTAAAATCTGTAAGTGGTATCACGGTTTGATCACCAACATCAACACTGAGGTCACACCACCCAGATAAGTCCCTTACCGACCTTAATAGGTGCTTGCTAACATCACTCTTTCTGGTCTAACCAGGCTTAAGAGGGATTTAGTTTTGGAGGTGTGCTTGATTTATTTGGTTTTCTGTGTTTTCAATAGAGCCAGATTCGTTATTAAATAAAACATTGGTAACTTTAAGAATGGAAAACATTTTTGGCCTGCCAGAATTTCCTTCCAAGTGCATGTGTATGTCTTTGGGTGTGTTTGTGCACGTTTGTATCTGTGTATGTGAGTGTGGGGAGCAGTATAATGTAGTGAACCGGTCCTGGGCTTCCCTGGGGTCGACTCAGCCTTAAATTAGTACTTGGTGCGGTGTGTAAAAATTTGCACCGGGGAGACAAAGGCAGCCGGGCGTGGCACTGGCCGCACTGCCCCCTCATGTGCTGTGCCGGCTTTCATCGGCGATCACGAACAGCACTTGCCCGAATGGCCTGTTAAAAACTATATCGGGAATATGTGTCTTGAACTATATGTGTATATGTGTATTCTTGTATGTGGACATCTATGTTTGTGTCCCTGTGGATTGTGCACCTATGCGTATGCGTGCGCGCATGCACATTGGTGAGTGACCGCCCTCCCTCCCTCCACCCTCTCTCTCCTCTTCTGTCACTCACCCACCTCCTCACCTTCGCAGATCCTCACTGGAGAGGATTGGAACTCTGTGATGTACGATGGCATCAGGGCGTACGGGGGTCCTTCCTTCCCAGGGATGCTCGTCTGCATCTACTTCATCATCCTCTTCATCTGCGGGAACTGTATCCTGCCTTACCCCCAGGAAGGCCTCAAGACTCCTTTTCAGGAGAATCCTGCCAGGTTGTTTTGCAGTTGGGTGCAATGTTGCTGCCATGTTTAATCCCAAGTGAGTCATTTTCAGGGAATTTTTCAGCATTGGGATGTTTGGGAGGAAGCCACAGAACCTCTGGAGTTGAAAAAACAAGCAACTCTTTGTGGAAAAGTCAATAATGGCTGTCTGATGCATAGACTTACCCCTGCCATATGAATGTGCAATTTTCACCACTGGTTGTAAACAGGAGTTGAGCACCGCCTCAATGCTCACTTGAGTAGGAACTTTGATCGATCGGTGCAGTTCAGTGAAGGCGTGAGCCTGCTGGTCGGCGCTAATATCTGAAAAGCGGCCATCGCTATCCAGGCGACTGGACCCATTGGTGAATCCCTCCGATGGGCACCACTTATCCCCAAAGCTCGGAGACCCGCGACAGGTCTCTAACAAGTCTGCATGGGACGTTACCGAGGGACGAGTTCGTAAACCCGCCGCCCGCCCGCAGAAACACGGATGCGCGGAATGAAATGATGGGTTCGCCAAAAAGGCAGCGTGGCCCCTTCAGCCGAGCTCTGGTTAAGACTCCACAGGAGCAGAAAAATATATGAGCCGCAATATCAGGAAGGTCATCGCGTGTTTTTTTCTGAGCGACACTGCGACGCGGCGTGCAGACATTCTGCTCAATGTGTTCTTGGCCATCGCCGTGGACAACCTGGCAGACGCGGAGAGCCTCACGTCAGCTCAGCGTGAAGCGGAGGAGGAGAAGGAGAGGAAGAAGATCGCCAGGTACGGGGCCACTATGAAACCTGTTGGTCTGGCAGCCCGAGTTCACTGCCGGTTCCCCTCTGTGGAAACGTCGTGGTGTGGGAATAGGAACCGTTGTGAAAAGTGCGAGTATGGCATTCAAGCGTATATACTGCCCCTGTCCACACCTGGCCCAAGAACACAAAGTCCTCTGCCATAAGGGTTGCGGTTAGATGTAGGGTTGTTTTACGAAAGTTGTCGGCAGTCCGGGTTTGACACGGTCGGTCCGGGATTGGCATCTGTGTTGGTGGCAGGAGTTTATTAGTCCTGAGATTCTGGTAACGGTGTAGTTGTGTGGAACTCTGTTACAGCAAGCTGCACAGTCTTGATAGGGCTAGAGTGTATTTGGGTTTGCTGTCTGGAAGATGCATCCACACTATGGATTACTCCACGAGAGAGAGTTTGGAATGGGAAATCCTGGGCTTGTGTGTAAAACCCGGCATGCATGGAGGGGGGGGGGGAGAGCGCGGGGGTGTCGGGTGTCACCAGAGCACTGTCTGCCCAGAAGCGGTAGTCCCGAGAAGAAGCCCAAGGAGGAGTCACGGGAGGCCAACGGAACCGAGGAGATCATGGAGCTGAAGGCCATCACCCCGGACAGCACCACCAAGGTAAGCGGGGTGAGTGAGGTGAGTGTGTGAGTGTGTGAGTGAGTGTGTGATTAAGAGGGTGAGTGAGGTGAGTGTGTGAGGGTCATTTACCCCGGACAGCTCGTGCTCCTTTTAAATGTTTCAGACGAGATGCGATGTAAGTCACTTATCGGGTGTAAAGCATGCTGAGATGCCCCTGAGTTTGACTCCCATGCACGGCTAACATCACTGATTGTATCTACGTCTGCGTTTCTATTTTTGGTTCTTTTGGTAAAGTCATGTAGATAGAAAATAAAATTTAAATAAAAGATAATAAAATTAAATAAGCAAGCTGTTTCCAGATGAAGACCACTTGTGTTGTGATGGAAACATCGCGTTTTTTGCTTTTATTATATTCAATTTATTATTTTTATTTTATTTTTTAATTTTATTATCTTTTATTTTTATTGTATTTTCTATGTTCGTGACTTTACCGAAAGAACCAAAAATATGAATTCCTGTAGTCACGAAAGTTTGAAGTCCGTGTGCATTTCTGTTTGGAAGATTCCTCTGGATGACCCAGATGGAGAGGATGACAAGGAGAAGGACCCATACCCTCCCAGCGAGTACCCAGGTGCGCTTCGTGGCGGGGCATCCGGACGTCGTTCGCTGTCCCTAGGCAGCTGCCTCGGGACAAAATGTGTCTCTGTGTGTCTCGCTATGTTTGTCTTTGTGTCTGTATCTATGTTTGTGTGTGTGTAGCAGTGGACAGTGGTGGTGCATCGGTTACCGTTTTGTGTTACAAACCCGACAACAAGAGTTTAATTCCTACTCAGTGACAATTATCTTAACCAGTCCTGGGCCTCCCCTACTTCGACTCAGCCTCAGATGAGCACTTGGTACGGTGTGTAAACATAACCACTAGGGAGACAAAGGCGATGTACCTGGCCACCCACCCCCTCGTGTGCCTTCATAGGTGCTCGCTAAAAACACTTGCCCAGAAAGTCCGTTAAGGTGATACAAGATATTTTTGTGTTTGTCTATATTTTCCTGTGTTTATGCATACATGTGTGTCTTTGCCTTTGTTCATGGGAGGATACCAGAGAAATCCAGTGGAAACCTATACAGAACAGGGGGAGAACATATAAATTCCACACTGAAAGGTTTCCCTGTTTGGGAATCGAACTCCAGGGCCTACCTACTGTGAGGCACAAGTGCTTTCACTGTCCTACCTTGACGCCTTTTGACCTGACAATGACACAATACATCCAAATATAAAAGCATACAAGTTTAGTTTTGTTTAATTGGAAAAACCAGCTCCTGGCCACGACGCCGCCTGACGGTCACCCGCTTGCGTGCTGTTGTCACGACGCCTTCTCTGAGTTTAGCCAAGAAGGAAAGGCGCCATGTGTCACTTGTCTTGCCAAGAAGTCTGTTGAGGTCCCAGGGCTGAGACTGGGATTACGGTCGCATTACTTTGTCTGAAGACGAACAGAGGCCCACACTCCAAGTTGGAAGCCTTCCAGTGGTAGTGCGGCATTCGGGATACATTTGTCTGCGTTCCCCCGTGAGGGGGAAACTGAGCAGAGCAGCGCTGTCGGAGATGACACGAGGTTTACAAATTCTCCGCATTTATGTCTCGTAGCCAACGTGTAAATCTGCTCCTGACTCTTTTGTTACTGTGACCAAAGTGCCCATTCCACCGAAAAGATGCGAATTCAAATCCTGATTGAAGGCTGACTCGGCCCTTGATCATCTGTCCTTGGTCGACAAATTGAGCACAAACATGCGTTCGTGGTACATTAACAGATGAATTGGTGAATCTCCACAATATAAATGTGGAATTTCCAATCATACCTCAAAACTGGTATCATAAATTGGCAATGCCCAGCACTTGTGTGGATGTATGGGACCACACAGACGTCAACAACATGGTTCACACACTGGATAGACTCGCCCCCGCCATAGGACTGTGGTATTTCCACTGCTGACTTTTTCAATGAAAATGGCGACCGTTCCATTAAGATAGCTGAGACCTAGCAGAGCACTTAACTATCCAAATGCAATTTATAGTCACTATAAAACAAGACAAATAGGCGATTAAATCAGCCAATAAAAACACATCTTATTGCTGATACATTAAACGTAAGTAAAAGCCCCACTGAAGCAATGCATCATCAAGCGTGGTATAAAAATGGACACTGGGGTAGTGACAGAGGTCCGTTCGATTCCTGCAGGCCATCCTGGTTAATGCTGTGCATTAAGCAAATGCAGCATCTGCTTCACAGTGGATGTTAAAGATTCCTTGACCTTTCACTAGCTTGTGTTGCGATCAAAACGTCGTGATGTTTTTATTATTTTTCTATCTACGTGGCTTCACCGAAAGACCCAACGAACATGGATTCCTGCAGTCACGAAAGCTTTAAGTCAAGACTTACTCCACATTAAGTTCACACATCGTCGTTTGGGCTGCATGAGGGGAGAGCCGGAGACGGTGACCATGTGCGCTCGCCTCTGTGTGTCTCTGTCACGGTGGCGACGCCACGACACAGGCGATGACGACGAGAGTGAGCCCGAAGTGCCAATGGGACCGCGTCCGCGCCGTCTCTCTGAGCTGCAGATCAAGGAGAAAGTGGTGCCCATGCCCGAGAGCTCCGCTTTCTTCCTCTTCAGCCACACCAACCCGTACGCCCGCCCGCCCACTCACTCGCTCATCCATCCGGTCGCCCGCCCGCTCACTCATCCACCCGCTCGCCCACCTGTCCCCTCATCCACCCGGTCACCCAATTGCTCACTCATCCATCTGCTTGCCCACCTGCCCTGACTCATCCTTCCGCACCCATCCAACTCTCCATCCAGCTCATGCTAACCTGTAGCGAGTTTTTGGTTCGATTGCCCACTCACTCCCCACCTGCCCATTCACCAATCCACCCACTAACCAATGCATCCTACTCCCCACCTTCATCCCTTGGGTTGCCACCTGCCTGGGAATTGATGGATGGTGAGTGAGTTGGGGGAGAGGGGGGTGGGGTCAGGTCAGGTTGTGGAAGCAGGGTGATTAGGTGGGAGCGAGGGCATAAGAAGGGTTAGTAGGGGGCACGTGGGTAACAGAGAGGGTTGAGGTATGTCGCTGAAAGATGAGCAAGTGGGAGGCTGGTGGATGAATCGAGTTGCCACCTTTTCCACCAACCAAAACCGGACATGTTTCTGAGTCAGCCTCGGTTGATACAAAGTATACACTATCTGTGATGAAGTTCAACGCGATACTAATACCAGATTTTGGTACAAATCGATTCCTGTCACCCAGACATCAAGTTTCCAGAATGACCCAGACAGGTGGTAATATTTAAAATTATATACATTTAAAAATCTAAATAATGTCAAATAAATAGTTGCAGTTGTTAACAAGGTTGGAGTTTTGTCACAGTTGCGTGCTTGGCATCGTCCGCAACGTGGATTCGTTTTGTTGTCTGTTTCTGCTTCTGACACCGTGGCTTGTACAGGTTCCGTATCCTGTGTCACCACATCATCAACCACACCATCTTCACCAACCTCATCCTCGTCTTCATCATGCTCAGCAGCGTCTCGCTTGCGGCTGAGGACCCAATCCGCTCAACCTCTTTCCGCAACGAGGTAGGTGCTATCTGTATAATCATGATAAAAAAGGCAGAATTATTTATTATGAATATAAATTACATCAAGGTCAAGTGAGTTTGTTTAGGCTGCCCCAACTGGGGCCTTTCCTTGCAAAGGCCTTGGGAAGGCTGTGAGGGTTGGGGTGACAGACGGACCATGCTGCGGTCACTCTTGCGGCACGATACAGCAAAGGGCCGACTCAAGACGGCCCAACGACGGTCCCTGCTCAGGGCCCAGCACTGGCTCAGGGTTCAAGGCTGCCGGAAAAAGCAGTTGGTTAAAACGCATTCCGCTTTGGTTGTGGGGAGAGCAGTAAACAAACAAGGGTCCCATAATAGCAGCGTTGTCCGAGCAACCGCAACAACTTACGTTTGTTTACGGCTGGGGAATGTGGTGGGCAAGCACACTCCCCACAAAGACAAAGAATCCCCAGTAAAGCCTTCGCAGAATGTTGGGGCAAGTGCTGTAAGCGAGCACATGTGAGGGCCAACACGGTGCAAGAGCGGGTTGGGTGGCCAGCACCATGACAGAACCATGCCCGGCCACCTTTGTCTCCCCAATGCTGATGTTTGCACACCGCGCCAGGTAGTCATTTAAGGTTGAGTCGACCTAGCTGAGGCCCAAGACGGGTTCAGATATGCGTCACCGATCTTGGCTGTGAGCGGCAATCGAACTCAGGTCACCGGGTCAATAACGCAGTGTGTTAACCACTGTGCCACCGCCCCCCCCGACAGCCCACCCACGCACACGTGCAAGTGCATACGCTCGATACAACACGAGCATTTCCTGGTTACTTCTGCGAGTTAGCTTAGATGTCCACTCTCAAGACTTATGGATGTAACCTCGCACTCTGCCTGTACTCACGTCACACTCACAGGCAAAACCTGCTGCCATATTTAAGTAATAATATTCTTGTTTGCGTTAATATGGTGCTTACAAAGTACCGTAGATCACATGTCAACTAAAACGTTCAAAGGGCAGCCCTAGTGGCAGTGGAGCGAGGTGACGCACACCGGCCACCTGCCAGTGGGCGTGAGTCAGCCAGTAGAGACAATGGTGGGCATGTGAGCCTTACATCAACGTGGAAGATAGAAGAATGGATGCTTGAAAGGACATGCTTAGGAAATGAGAAAGATTTGCTGGATGTTGGGACTATCTCTCAGGGAAAGGAGGAGGAATGAAGAAGTGATATGGGGCAGTGAAATCAGCTGGTGTGCAGCTGCTGGGTCCATGGATAGTTGCATCACGGAATCGAGAGAAGAGGTGGCGGCAGCTTGCAGAGGTCTTCATCCAGCAGTGGAATGACCTTGGTTGGTGATACTCGAGTTGACGATGTTGCAAGTGTTTAACAAATGAAGAGGTTTGAGGTTCAATGTGGTTGGCCAACCTGGTTCATTAGCAATGGCCGTGTAATAACCGTTCAGTACAACACCCGTGATCCGCCTGGCAATGGATGTGAAAGATCCTATAATGTAATTCTAAAAGAGTAGGCCATTGTGTGCCGGCGTCATGGTCAACATTTTTTTAATTAACCGCAAATTACTTGAGATGACACACATCAGCACTGTCAGCTCTTCCTTAGAAACTATTGCAGACTGCGTCTTCCTTCGCTCTGCGCTACAGAGAATGGCATGAAGACCAAATCTACTCGGTTATAATTAAGTGTTCTTATTCAGCAACATAATCCAAGGGTTGTATGTGCAGTTTGTTTATGCTTAGTTCATTGTATTGATCTAAAATGTAGGCGTTCGACACAATGTTTTGATACTTCGGTTTGTTTACTGGCGCGTATTCATACAGTCCGCCGATACCACTTTGTGTGGTAATGCGTGCCTATGCGTGTCTCATGTGGTTGCAGATCCTGGGCTACTTTGATTATGCCTTCACTACCATCTTCACCATAGAGATCATGCTCAAGGTAACATGCCCTGGCGTCATGTGTGCATTTGGCATCACTCTTTCCTGCTATCGGGTGCCGTGTCGCCCATACTGTGGCTAGCAGTTGGCTGATCTCAGGGTTAAAGCCGAAAACACAAAATAATCACGAACGTCGCTGTGGAGAAAAACATTTATACACAGACAATTCATCACCTTCACATATATGTCCCTGTACATAAAACAATAAAAGTAATTTTTTAACATCCCATTTGCCGCACGGCCTTCTAGAAGTGCATTATTTCAGAAGTATTGGTTCAGCACAGTCAAATTCAGGACCGGTTTTGATGTTCAGTGTCTCATTAGCAGAGTCTGGCTCCCTGAAAGCAATGCTGGTGACCTGCCAGATGTTTCTAGGCAAGGACCATCTCTGTTAGATATGGATCCTAGTTGAAAACTATATTAAACACAACACAAAGTAATCACTCACATTGTTGTGGTGACAGCTGAGGTTTATACGGCGCCGCCCTTGCCCTGATGGACCCCCTGCCTCCCCATCGCACGCTCCCGGCCTGACAAATACAGGGCAAAGAGACTGCCTCGATGTGGATACATCTCATCTTTTGATGTTGCTTTAGAAAAAAAACAAAGAATCAGACCCCCACCCACCCATCACGCCACACAGTCGCCAATTTAACGTTCATTAAATGGATGATTAGGGCTGGCTCACGAGAGGGCTTGAGAGTGTTTGATGTCATCGCCAGCGTCGCGCCTGCACTAGGCCTCATTTGCATGCAGCACGAGTAGATTCACCTGCACAGCACGCAATGTGTGTGTGGCTTTTTTTAGTTGTGACAACAGCCAGCAACCCTAATCATCGCCATCACCAACAGCACTGCGATCATGATCACCATCACCACCATCATGGGCAGCAGGGTGATGCAGAGGTAACACTTGTGCCTAGCAGCTAGAAGGGCCTGGGTTCGATCTCGGACTCTATGGAATTTGTTCTCTCCCTGTTCTGCATGGGTTTTCTCCGGGTTCTCTGGTTTTCTCCCATAGCTCAAGAAATACCACACAGTGCCTGGCATTAGCCAGCCACCCTAATGCTAAAGAAATACACGCCGGCAACATTGCCTGAAAGGACCCTCCTGAAAAAGTATTGAGACTCAGTGAGGCTATCCATCAGACAACAGAGATTGCTCTCTCAGCAGACTCACTCCCACCATATGAATACGGAATTCCCACCAATGGCTGCGATGCTCATTTGAGCAACTTAATCTGAAGCTGCTAAACAAATTAGAGGGACATGGATACGTGGGACAAAAAGCATCCTGACGTATTTAATAACTAGCAAGAGTAGAAGAGGCAGCGCAGGGAGTCAACAGCAAGGGTTGCTCGGGGAGGGGAGTTGCAGACACCCACCTGTCTATCCACCGGTCCTTCCAATAACTTTCACACACCCACCTACCCACTCATCTATACACCTACCGATCAACCCACTCACCAAATTGAACACCCACCTACCTTTCCACCCACCTGCTCACCCACTTGCTTTTTCAATTCTCACCAGAAAAAGCAACTGCCACTACCACCGCTAACCTCATCACCTCCACCACAACCACCCTCACCATCATCTCCATCAATGTTGCTCTGATTCCAGTGCTTGCTGTGCCTCCCCCACCCACTTCCCCATGGCTCAGATGACGGCCTACGGCGCGTTTGTGCACAAGGGCTCGTTTTGCCGCAGCTACTTCAACCTCTTGGACCTGCTGGTGGTGGGAGTCTCCCTCATCTCCTTCGGCATTCAGTGAGAAGCACGTGTGCGTGTATGTGGACAGCAGTAGTGCAGTGGTTAGCGCGCTGTACTACGAACCCAGAGACCCGAGTTCGCCAACACCATTGACGATTATGTAAAAAAGTCCTGGTCCTCCCCGAGGTCGACTCAGCCTCAAATGAGTACCTGGTACGATGTGTAATTTCTTCTGTATTGCGGTTGTTTTTGCCCTAATTTTTTCTTTGCTTCATTCCCATACTTTTTTTTAGTTAGTCTTTCATTCGGATGACCCATGCCACCTACTCATGCACCTAAACTGATCCTAGGCCTCCGATTGGTCGACTCAACCTTAAACAAGTACCCTGTGCGGTGTGTAAACATCGCCACTGGGGAGACAATGATGGTCGGGTGTGGTGCTGGCCACCCACCCCCTCGTGTGCAGTGCCGGCCTTCATAGGTGCTACTCACTAGCAGCACTTTCCCCAACAGCTTATGTAGGCTACACGGGGGAGCTTTGTCTTTGTGTGCATCTCCTCGCAGGTCGAGCGCCATCTCCGTGGTGAAGATTCTCCGCGTGCTGCGCGTGCTGCGACCACTGCGCGCCATCAACCGTGCCAAGGGCCTCAAGGTGCGTTGGGAGCGGTGACCGCGGTAGTGGCGATAGAAGAGCCATAGGGAGGTGACTGGCCACCAGTGAGTGAGTGACTGAGTGAATTACTGAGCGAGTGAAGTAAACACAAGGTTTCTTAGCACAGGCCAAAATCGTCAAGCAACCAGCAACAAACAGCACCATCAAAGTTGTAATCGATAAAAGTTTCTTTTTTATTTATTGAGACAAGTTATCGTAAGATACGATGATGGGAGGAGGGAATCTAGAATTAGATCAGAATATGTACTTATACTAGAGGAATCTGATGAGTTATCAGGTTATAAAGCTCTTTTCACAAATGTCCAGTAGGGGCGGATAAGAACGTTAAAACAACAAACAATACGAAAATGCGATAGTCGTGCAAAGCACAAAAAAGGTAAACAAATCACCAAAACACAAACAGATTAAACTAAAGCATCCCCATGCTACCAAGCAAACCCCACTGCGGTACAAACTTAATAATTACAAAGTAGATCAGTGCAAGGGAAGCAGCATCAAGAGAAAGGCCGTTACCTGCAGTGTGGTGAGTGGGTGGGTGAGTGGGTGGGTGTGTGGGTGGGTGATTGAGTGGTAGAGTGAGTGAATATATTGGGTGCCTGGTAGAACGAGCGAGTGAGTGGGGTCGTGAGTGGATGGGTGGCTGAATGAGTCTCGTCTATTTCTGAATTTGGCAGCAAAATGGTTCAGGAGCTATCTAGCAATGTCCAGGTCTGCTTGCCATGAGAGGCCTTCAGGAGTGAGTTTGTTAATATTTCCTATTCTTCCACTGAATGAGAACAGACTATAATGGTTTACTTTTATGGTCCATGGTTTGGGTTGTATGGCCACAACCAGTGGCGGCTCCTGCAAAATCTTTCAGGGGGTGCAAATGTCTGGATGATTGATAAGGATAAGGTCCACCCATGCAATGGATAAATTAACAGCTTAAGCATGTAAAGGCAACTTCACTTCTTTAATATTAATGAAAAATAAAGTGACTCTTACAATACATCTTGTTTGTTTCTATTCTCACTATTAATACAATCCACTCAACTTTGTTTTATTAAAGATTCCACTAGGTGGCGACAAATTATATTGTTGGATGAAACGTGCTTACGTATGATGACGTAAGCACGTTAGGGCGAGCCCTCCCGGAAGCCATAGATAATTCATTGCAGCGCCCCCCGTTCGAAAAAAAACATCTTTGAATGTAAGTCTATGGGGCCACTCGGGGCGATTCTCAGCCGGAGTGAAATCGCCCAAAAAGAGGCGGTACTCCACAGAACGTGACATGACGCTGATTGGACTATATCCAGAGGCACAGTGACGACTAGCGTGACTCTGTGGTTAAATGACATTGGTGGTGCGTCGCCCAATCGCCCTAATGAAGAAACCGCCCCTGGCCACAACCACACTGCTGTCGCTGTGTCTCTAAGTTTGCATCTATGAAGGATATGTGCACAACGGCCTGTCGATGTTTCTATGCAGCTGATTCCTTCAATGAGAAATGTCCATGCCAGGCGGTGCGATGTTTGGGTCTTCAATGAGTTGTTTATTCTGGACATCTGCTTTGTGCCACTGTTCACACAGCAGTGATGACCGGTATCAGAAGTTAAATTTGAGCAACTGCAGGTCTGTGTTGGCTTTTTGGAAAATTGCCTCGAATTGTTCGTGAAGCAGTTCACGCTGTCCGTTCGCGTCCTTTTCGACAAAGCATGAGTCTGGGTTGTGCTCCTCGTTCCAACAGGCTGCTTGAAACGTGCCCAACTCTTTAGGGTCGTACATACGGAAGGTGTCTTGTGCCAAAGTCTCGCTGCGGCTTCACGATGTTTTGAGTAGCCCCACTGTGTGTGGTGGCCGTTGAATTCCCCCACATCTATAGCGGGCTGAGTGGCTGCTGGCAGAGGTGGTTATGGTGGATGAGTGAGTTCTTGTGACCTGCAGTATGGTGGTTGATCACAGTGTGGATGAAACAACACACTCAATCTGGTAGATCGAGTCCTCAATGTGAGTGGAGGAATCAGATGGAAGAATTTCACAAGAACAGCAACAAGGAGATGACTGACCGACGGTTAGCGAGAACATCTGCAGATACGGCAGCAGCAGGATTTCAACATCGGCCGAGTTTGTTCTCCGTGCAGCGGCAGCAGCGATAATTGTTTGACGTGAATGAGGTTTTGATACGGAAAAGAAAACGAAGCATCTCTGATGCTTCCTGAGCCAGAAGAGTGACACAGCCAGAGGAGTGACACAGCCAGAGGAGTGACACAGCCAGAGGAGTGACACAGCCAGAAGAGTGACACAGCCAGAAGAGTGACACAGCCAGAGGAGTGACACAGCCAGAAGAGTGACACAGCCAGAGGAGCGACACAGCCAGAGGAGTGACACAGCCACAGGGGTGATACAGCCAGAGGAGTGACACAGCCAGAGGAGTGTCACAGCCAGAGGAGTGACACAGCCAGAATAGTGACACAGCCAGAAGAGTGACACAGCCAGAAGAGTGACACAGCCAGAGGAGTGACACAGCCAGAAGAGTGACACAGCCACAAGAGTAACGCCGCTGTTCCATGGCAGCTTCGATGGCATTGTTGTACGCAACAGCCACGTGTGATGCTGCTGACCACACACACAGCATCACACACACACACAGCATCACACACACACAGCTGTAGCAGCATCACACCTGTGTGTGTGTGATGCTGCTACACACACACCTGTAGCAGCAACACACACACACCTGTGTGTGTGATGCTGCTGACCACATATTGCTTTGGCGCACGCCGCCCCAGCGCCGTTGACTCTCGCCCCGTGTCTCCGCAGCACGTGGTGCAGTGCGTGTTCGTCGCGATCCGCACCATCGGCAACATCATGATCGTCACGACGCTGCTGCAGTTCATCTTCGCCTGCGTGGGTGTTCAGCTGTTCAAGGTGCGGTGCTCTGATAACGCGCGTATAACTTCGGCGTTATTTTATTTCCCATGACATTTTTACTTGTGCTACAGCAGCGATGCCGTGAGAGGCGTCGTGTTAGAGGACGGCTCGTGGAAGTTGCTTTCGCAAAACTACTCGTGAATTAGACAAATTATTTGGTGATGCTTTTGCGTTGGGAGCGGCGCACAAGCGCAAACAATAACAATAGTCAGCACATTTGTTGAACAACACTGTGGCCTTGAAAGGTAGATATATACGTCTATGAGGTGACGAGCCGGGCAATATCTTGTCCTCATAGCACATGGAGATCCTTTCACCCTACCACAGGCCGCACGCTTTTCACCTGTGCATCACCAAGCAATATGCTGCTTTTGGTTTGATTTTTGTGGGGGTGATTCAGAGTGAATGTGGGGGGCATGACCCAGGTTGTTGCTTCGGCAGTGTTTTCTATCCCCGATGTGACCACGAGGTGGGAGCAGTCGCACGGGTGTGGCGCGCAAACCAAACCCGCGGCACTTCGGGTCAAGAGCCACGAGGCGGCGCCATCGTCCCGAGAATTTACGGGACGATTTTCATTTGTCAAGCGGCGCATTGTGCCCGTCGATCCCAATGCGCCGAGTATGGAAAGCAGAAATGAACATAACCTGGGTGAACATCCATAGCTCGGCGGTGAAGGGCGGTTTAGCGATGCCTTGCCTCTTATTCTGTTACAGCGACATGAAGCAGAAGATTGGTGCTGGATACGACGACATATGCAAATGTAGTCTGTCACTTTGATCCATAGCCGTGCTTCGATAGTTCAATTTGAATGTGCAATTGTATTGAGGGACTTTGTGTTGTCTTGGTGTGGTCTGGGACTGTTTATTTTGTTATTTTTCTGCCTTGCCCAAGCTTGCATTTAGTGTTGAAAAATCGGCAGGAATGTATGTACTTGTGGAATGTTTGTTTATATAATGTGTGTATGTCTATAGCAACTTGCTCACCTTTTATCCATTTTTCACGCCTATTGATATTTGTTTGTTGTAACTTGGCTGTAACCTGCCCCTACTGGACATCTGTAAAAAACAACCTTCATAGCTCATCGGATTCCTCCTTCAGTCGAAATACAGATTCTGATTCTGATCACCGGCTGCGTGCAATGGTGACTCGTGCAGTGCTTAGACGCCTCCGTCCTCTGTGCTTCCAGGGCACCTTCTACAGCTGCACGGACGAAGCAAAGCACACGCCGGCCGACTGCAAGTGCGTTGCACGTCACCACGCAGCGCCCCATGCATTGCTCACCACCCTCGCCACACTGCACGCAGAACTGACGCAGCGAATTCCCCACACACTCCACTTACACACTTTCCACCGAACACAACAAAGGCAAAGATCCCCCATATAGCCTCAACAGACTTTTGGGGAAAGTTGTTCGCGAGCACCTATGAAGGCCAGCACAGCACACGAGGGAGTTGGTGGCCAGCATCACGCCACCCTTGTCTTCCTAGTAGCGATGTTTACACACTGCACCAGGTACTCGTTTGAGGCTGAGTAGACCTCGGGGATGCCCAGGACCAATTCAAATGTTCGTCACTGGTGTTGACCGTGAGCAGGAATCCAACCCAGGTCGCCTGGTTTTGTAGTGCAGTGCGCTAACCGCTACACTACTGCTGCACGCAGTGACACACACTCACCACACTTTTGCTCACCACATTATCACACACTACACTGACACTCATACACACCGTGCACACACGCTATTGGTAATATAGTGTTATCATTTGTAATATATTGCGTACATCTGTTAATGTTACGCACGAACTCTAGTCTAGTGTTGGTGAATTGGGATGAGATCTGCAGCATCGCTGATGGGATCGGAACCAAACTCAATCCAACCCAAGCCCTGCAGCGCATTCGCAGCGTGACTCTAGTGGCCGTGCCGCCGTTCCCCAGGGGCCACTTCATCGTGTACAAGGACGGCGACGTGAACCAGCCGCTCACGAAGCGGCGTGTGTGGCAGAACAACGAGTTCAACTTTGACGACGTGCTCTCGGGCATGCTCACCCTCTTCACGGTGTCCACCTTTGAGGGCTGGCCCACGTGAGTGGAAAGAGGATCACCGTCAACACACAACCAACCTCACCACACCCCACAACACAACCACACTCCACCACACTACACAGCCACACCGCACCACACCGCACCACACCGCACCCCACCACACAGCCACACCGCACCACACCGCACCCCACCACACAACCACACCGCACCACACCGCACCCCACCACACAACCACACCGCACCACACCGCACCCCACCACACAACCACACCGCACCACACCGCACCCCACCACACAACCACACCGCACCCCACCACACAACCACACCGCACCACACCGCACAACCACACCGCACCCCACCACACAACCACACCGCACCCCACCACACAACCACACCGCACCCCACCACACAACCACACCGCACCACACCGCACCCCACCACACAACCACACCGCACCACACCGCACCCCACCACACAACCACACCGCACCACACCGCACAACCACACCGCACCACACCGCACCCCACCACACAACCACACCGCACCACACCGCACCCCACCACACAACCACACCGCACCCCACTACACAACCACACCGCACCACACCGCACCCCACCACACAACCACACCGCACCACACCGCACAACCACACCGCACCACACCGCACCCCACCACACAACCACACCGCACCACACCGCACCCCACCACACAACCACACCGCACCCCACCACACAACCACACCGCACCACACCGCACCCCACCACACAACCACACCGCACCACACCGCACCCCACCACACAACCACACCGCACCGCACAACCACACCGCACCACACCGCACCCCACCACACAACCACACCGCATCACACCGCACCCCACCACACAACCACACCGCACCCCACTACACAACCACACAACCACACCGCACCCCACCACACAACCACACCGCACCCCACCACACAACCACACAACCACACAACCACACCGCACCCCACCACACAACCACACCGCACCACACCGCACAACCACACAACCACACCGTCACCGCACAACCAACCTCACCCCACTACACAGCCACAACGCACTACACAACCGCACCGCACCCCTCTTCACATTCACACCGCACCACACAATCACACCCCTCTACACAACCACACGGTCACCACACAACACAACCTCACCCCACAATACAACCACACCGCACCCACCACACAACTACACTAAACCCCACTAGACCACAACCACACTCCACAACAACTGCACCTCATTCCACTACAACCACACCCCACTACACCACATCACACTACACAACCACACCACACCCCACTCCACCACAACTGCACCGCGTGGCTGCACGACGCGAGCGAGCGAGTCTGTGCTCACAGTGAATGCGTGCGTCTCCCAGGCTGCTGCACCGCGCGATCGACTCTCACGCCGAGGACGTGGGACCCATCTACAACTACCGCGTCGAAATCTCGATCTTCTTCATCATCTACATCATTATCATCGCCTTCTTCATGATGAACATCTTCGTTGGTTTCGTCATCGTCACATTCCAGGAGCAAGGAGAACAGGAGTACAAGAACTGTGAACTCGACAAGAACCAGGTCCGTGAGTGGGTGGGTTGGTAGGAGGGTTAAGTGGGTGAGTGAATTAGTGGGTGGGTGGGTGAGTGAATTAGTGGGTGGGTGGGTGAGTGAATTAGTGGGTGGGTGGGTGAGTGAATTAGTGGGTGGGTGGGTGAGTGAATTAGTGGGTGGGTGGGTGAGTGAATTAGTGGGTGGGTGGGTGAGTGAATTAGTGGGTGGGGGGGTGAGTGAATTAGTGGGTGGGTGAGTGAGTGAGTGAATAGATGGATGGGTTGATACCTTTTTACCTTTTTAACACCTATACATCTACCTACCCACTCACCTACCCACTCACCTACCCACTCACCTACCCACTCACCTACCCACTCACCTACCCACTCACCTACCCACTCACCTACCCACTCACCTACCCACTCACCTACCCACTCACCTACCCACTCACCTACCCACTCACCTACCCACTCACCTACCCACTCACCTACCCACTCACCTACCCACTCACCTACCCACAGAGGCAGTGTGTGGAGTACGCGCTGAAGGCTCGCCCTCTCAGGCGCTACATCCCCAAGAACCCATACCAGTACCGTGTCTGGTACGTGGTGAACTCTACCGCCTTCGAGTACCTCATGTTTGGACTCATCATGCTCAACACGCTGTGCCTCGCCATGCAGGTCAGCACTGTCGCTACCAAATCCACCACTGGCCGTCACGACCACCATCACCATCAGCGTCACCACCACTATGACCACCATCACTATCACCACCATCACTGTCACCCCACCACCACTATCACAGCCATCAATACCACCGTCACCACCGCCACCACCGTCACCACCACCACTATCAGTGCTGACTGTGCGGGTGGCTGTGCTGCAGCACTACGGGCAGTCAAAGTCGTTTCGGGAGGCGATGGACGCGTTTAACATGCTCTTCACCGGGCTCTTCACTGCCGAGATGATTCTCAAACTCGTCGCTTTCAAGCCCAGGGTGAGCGCTGACGCGGCACGGTGTGGCCCGCAGCACCACACACTGCAGAGCAGCACACGCTGCAGAGCACCACACGCTGCAGAGCACCACACACTGCAGAGCACCACACACTGCAGAGCAGCACACGCTGCAGAGCACCACACGCTGCAGAGCACCACACGCTGCAGAGCAGCACACGCTGCAGAGCAGCACACACTGCAGAGCACCACACACTGCAGAGCAGCACACGCTGCAGAGCACCACACACTGCAGAGCACCACACGCTGCAGAGCAGCACACGCTGCAGAGCACCACACGCTGCAGAGCACCACACACTGCAGAGCACCACACGCTGCAGAGCACCACACGCTGCAGAGCAGCACACGCTGCAGAGCACCACACGCTGCAGAGCACCACACACTGCAGAGCAGCACACGCTGCAGAGCACCACACACTGCAGAGCAGCACACGCTGCAGAGCACCACACACTGCAGAGCAGCACACGCTGCAGAGCAGCACACGCTGCAGAGCACCACACACTGCAGAGCAGCACACGCTGCAGAGCACCACACGCTGCAGAGCAGCACACACTGCAGAGCACCACACACTGCAGAGCAGCACACGCTGCAGAGCACCACACGCTGCAGAGCACCACACGCTGCAGAGCAGCACACGCTGCAGAGCACCACACGCTGCAGAGCAGCACACGCTGCAGAGCACCACACACTGCAGAGCAACACACACTGCAGAGCAACACACACTGCAGAGCACCACACACTGCAGAGCACCACACGCTGCAGAGCACCACACGCTGCAGAGCACCACACGCTGCAGAGCAGCACACGCTGCAGAGCAGCACACGCTGCAGAGCACCACACGCTGCAGAGCACCACACGCTGCAGAGCAGCACACGCTGCAGAGCACCACACGCTGCAGAGCACCACACGCTGCAGAGCAGCACACGCTGCAGAGCAGCACACGCTGCAGAGCACCACACGCTGCAGAGCACCACACGCTGCAGAGCAGCACACGCTGCAGAGCACCACACGCTGCAGAGCAGCACACACTGCAGAGCACCACACACTGCAGAGCAGCACACGCTGCAGAGCACCACACGCTGCAGAGCAGCACACGCTGCAGAGCAGCACACGCTGCAGAGCACCACACGCTGCAGAGCACCACACGCTGCAGAGCACCACACGCTGCAGAGCACCACACACTGCAGAGCACCACACGCTGCAGAGCAGCACACGCTGCAGAGCACCACACGCTGCAGAGCAACACACACTGCAGAGCACCACACACTGCAGAGCACCACACGCTGCAGAGCAGCACACGCTGCAGAGCAGCACACACTGCAGAGCACCACACGCTGCAGAGCACCACACGCTGCAGAGCAGCACACGCTGCAGAGCAGCACACGCTGCAGAGCACCACACGCTGCAGAGCAGCACACACTGCAGAGCACCACACACTGCAGAGCACCACACGCTGCAGAGCACCACACGCTGCAGAGCAGCACACGCTGCAGAGCACCACACGCTGCAGAGCAGCACACACTGCAGAGCACCACACACTGCAGAGCAGCACACGCTGCAGAGCACCACACGCTGCAGAGCAGCACACGCTGCAGAGCACCACACGCTGCAGAGCACCACACGCTGCAGAGCACCACACGCTGCAGAGCACCACACGCTGCAGAGCAACACACACTGCAGAGCAGCACACGCTGCAGAGCAGCACACACTGCAGAGCACCACACGCTGCAGAGCACCACACACTGCAGAGCACCACACACTGCAGAGCAGCACACGCTGCAGAGCACCACACGCTGCAGAGCAGCACACACTGCAGAGCACCACACACTGCAGAGCACCACACGCTGCAGAGCACCACACGCTGCAGAGCAGCACACGCTGCAGAGCACCACACGCTGCAGAGCAGCACACACTGCAGAGCACCACACGCTGCAGAGCACCACACGCTGCAGAGCACCACACGCTGCAGAGCAGCACACACTGCAGAGCAGCACACGCTGCAGAGCAGCACACACTGCAGAGCAGCACACACTGCAGAGCAGCACACACTGCAGAGCACCACACGCTGCAGAGCACCACACACTGCAGAGCAGCACACGCTGCAGAGCAGCACACGCTGCAGAGCACCACACACTGCAGAGCACCACACGCTGCAGAGCACCACACACTGCAGAGCAGCACACGCTGCAGAGCAGCACACGCTGCAGAGCACCACACGCTGCAGAGCACCACACACTGCAGAGCAGCACACACTGCAGAGCACCACACACTGCAGAGCACCACACACTGCAGAGCAGCACACACTGCAGAGCACCACACGCTGCAGAGCACCACACACTGCAGAGCACCACACACTGCAGAGCAGCACACGCTGCAGAGCAGCACACACTGCAGAGCAGCACACACTGCAGAGCACCACATGCTGCAGAGCAGCACACACTGCAGAGCAGCACACACTGCAGAGCAGCACACACTGCAGAGCACCACACACTGCAGAGCACCACACGCTGCAGAGCAGCACACACTGCAGAGCAGCACACACTGCAGAGCAGCACACGCTGCAGAGCACCACACACTGCAGAGCACCACACGCTGCAGAGCAGCACACACTGCAGAGCAGCACACGCTGCAGAGCACCACACACTGCAGAGCAGCACACACTGCAGAGCACCACACACTGCAGAGCACCACACGCTGCAGAGCAGCACACACTGCAGAGCAGCACACGCTGCAGAGCACCACACGCTGCAGAGCAGCACACACTGCAGAGCACCACACACTGCAGAGCACCACACGCTGCAGAGCAGCACACGCTGCAGAGCACCACACACTGCAGAGCACCACACACTGCAGAGCACCACACACTGCAGAGCACCACACGCTGCAGAGCAGCACACACTGCAGAAGCAGCACACACTGCAGAGCACCACACACTGCAGAGCACCACACTGCAGAGCACCACACGCTGCAGAGCACCACACGCTGCAGAGCACCACACACTGCAGAGCACCACACGCTGCAGAGCAGCACACACTGCAGAGCACCACACACTGCAGAGCACCACACGCTGCAGAGCAGCACACACTGCAGAGCACCACACGCTGCAGAGCACCACACACTGCAGAGCACCACACACTGCAGAGCAGCACACACTGCAGAGCAGCACACACTGCAGAGCAGCACACGCTGCAGAGCACCACACACTGCAGAGCAGCACACACTGCAGAGCACCACACGCTGCAGAGCAGCACACGCTGCAGAGCACCACACACTGCAGAGCAGCACACACTGCAGAGCAGCACACGCTGCAGAGCACCACACGCTGCAGAGCAGCACACACTGCAGAGCACCACACGCTGCAGAGCACCACACGCTGCAGAGCACCACACGCTGCAGAGCAGCACACGCTGCAGAGCAGCACACACTGCAGAGCACCACACGCTGCAGAGCAGCACACGCTGCAGAGCACCACACACTGCAGAGCACCACACACTGCAGAGCAGCACACGCTGCAGAGCACCACACACTGCAGAGCAGCACACGCTGCAGAGCAGCACACGCTGCAGAGCAGCACACACTGCAGAGCACCACACACTGCAGAGCAGCACACGCTGCAGAGCACCACACGCTGCAGAGCACCACACGCTGCAGAGCAGCACACGCTGCAGAGCAGCACACACTGCAGAGCACCACACACTGCAGAGCAGCACACGCTGCAGAGCAGCACACGCTGCAGAGCACCACACACTGCAGAGCACCACACACTGCAGAGCAGCACACGCTGCAGAGCACCACACGCTGCAGAGCAGCACACACTGCAGAGCAGCACACACTGCAGAGCAGCACACGCTGCAGAGCAGCACACGCTGCAGAGCACCACACACTGCAGAGCAGCACACGCTGCAGAGCAGCACACGCTGCAGAGCACCACACACTGCAGAGCACCACACACTGCAGAGCAGCACACACTGCAGAGCAGCACACGCTGCAGAGCACCACACACTGCAGAGCAGCACACGCTGCAGAGCACCACACACTGCAGAGCAGCACACACTGCAGAGCACCACACGCTGCAGAGCACCACACGCTGCAGAGCAGCACACGCTGCAGAGCACCACACACTGCAGAGCAGCACACACTGCAGAGCAGCACACACTGCAGAGCAGCACACACTGCAGAGCACCACACACTGCAGAGCAGCACACGCTGCAGAGCACCACACGCTGCAGAGCACCACACGCTGCAGAGCAGCACACGCTGCAGAGCAGCACACGCTGCAGAGCACCACACACTGCAGAGCAGCACACGCTGCAGAGCAGCACACGCTGCAGAGCAGCACACACTGCAGAGCAGCACACGCTGCAGAGCAGCACACGCTGCAGAGCACCACACACTGCAGAGCAGCACACACTGCAGAGCAGCACACACTGCAGAGCACCACACGCTGCAGAGCAGCACACGCTGCAGAGCAGCACACACTGCAGAGCAGCACACACTGCAGAGCACCACACGCTGCAGAGCACCACACGCTGCAGAGCAGCACACACTGCAGAGCAGCACACACTGCAGAGCAGCACACACTGCAGAGCAGCACACACTGCAGAGCAGCACACGCTGCAGAGCACCACACACTGCAGAGCACCACACACTGCAGAGCAGCACACACTGCAGAGCACCACACACTGCAGAGCAGCACACACTGCAGAGCAGCACACACTGCAGAGCAGCACACGCTGCAGAGCACCACACACTGCAGAGCAGCACACGCTGCAGAGCAGCACACGCTGCAGAGCACCACACGCTGCAGAGCAGCACACGCTGCAGAGCAGCACACACTGCAGAGCACCACACGCTGCAGAGCAGCACACGCTGCAGAGCAGCACACGCTGCAGAGCACCACACACTGCAGAGCACCACACGCTGCAGAGCAGCACACGCTGCAGAGCAGCACACGCTGCAGAGCAGCACACACTGCAGAGCACCACACGCTGCAGAGCAGCACACGCTGCAGAGCAGCACACGCTGCAGAGCACCACACGCTGCAGAGCAGCACACGCTGCAGAGCAGCACACACTGCAGAGCAGCACACGCTGCAGAGCAGCACACGCTGCAGAGCAGCACACACTGCAGAGCAGCACACACTGCAGAGCAGCACACGCTGCAGAGCAGCACACACTGCAGAGCACCACACACTGCAGAGCAGCACACACTGCAGAGCACCACACACTGCAGAGCAGCACACACTGCAGAGCAGCACACACTGCAGAGCAGCACACACTGCAGAGCACCACACACTGCAGAGCACCACACACTGCAGAGCAGCACACACTGCAGAGCACCACACACTGCAGAGCACCACACACTGCAGAGCACCACACACTGCAGAGCAGCACACACTGCAGAGCACCACACACTGCAGAGCAGCACACACTGCAGAGCAGCACACGCTGCAGAGCAGCACACGCTGCAGAGCAGCACACGCTGCAGAGCACCACACACTGCAGAGCAGCACACGCTGCAGAGCAGCACACACTGCAGAGCACCACACACTGCAGAGCACCACACACTGCAGAGCACCACACGCTGCAGAGCAGCACACACGGCAGAGCAGCACACGCTGCAGAGCAGCACACGCTGCAGAGCAGCACACACTGCAGAGCACCACACACTGCAGAGCAGCACACACTGCAGAGCACCACACACTGCAGAGCACCACACACTGCAGAGCAGCACACGCTGCAGAGCAGCACACGCTGCAGAGCACCACACACTGCAGAGCACCACACACTGCAGAGCACCACACACTGCAGAGCACCACACACTGCAGAGCACCACACACTGCAGAGCACCACACGCTGCAGAGCAGCACACACTGCAGAGCAGCACACGCTGCAGAGCAGCACATGCTGCAGAGCAGCACACACTGCAGAGCACCACACACTGCAGAGCACCACACACTGCAGAGCACCACACACTGCAGAGCACCACACACTGCAGAGCACCACACACTGCAGAGCAGCACACGCTGCAGAGCAGCACACGCTGCAGAGCACCACACACTGCAGAGCAGCACACGCTGCAGAGCACCACACACTGCAGAGCAGCACACACTGCAGAGCAGCACACACTGCAGAGCACCACACACTGCAGAGCACCACACACAGCAGAGCACCACACACTGCAGAGCACCACACACTGCAGAGCACCACACGCTGCAGAGCACCACACGCTGCAGAGCAGCACACGCTGCAGAGCAGCACACACTGCAGAGCAGCACACGCTGCAGAGCAGCACACGCTGCAGAGCAGCACACGCTGCAGAGCACCACACGCTGCAGAGCAGCACATGCTGCAGAGCAGCACACACTGCAGAGCAGCACACGCTGCAGAGCAGCACACGCTGCAGAGCAGCACATGCTGCAGAGCAGCACACACTGCAGAGCACCACACACTGCAAAGCAGCACACGCTGCAGAGCAGCACACGCTGCAGAGCAGCACACACTGCAGAGCACCACACACTGCAGAGCACCACACGCTGCAGAGCACCACACACTGCAGAGCAGCACACGCTGCAGAGCAGCACACGCTGCAGAGCACCACACACTGCAGAGCACCACACACTGCAGAGCAGCACACACTGCAGAGCAGCACACGCTGCAGAGCAGCACACGCTGCAGAGCAGCACACGCTGTACAACATTGAGAGGGCTGCAAAGCACACCATGCACACCACATAATGCACACCACACCATACACTGCACCATGAACCACACCATGCACACCACACCATGCACCACACCATGCACCACACCATGCACACCACACCATGCACCACACCATGCACACCACACCATGTACCACACCATGCAAATCACACCATGCACCACACCATGCATCACACCATGCACACCACACCATGTATCACACCATGCACACCACACCATGCACCACACCATGCAAACCACACCATGTACCACACCATGCACATCACACCATGCACCACACCATGCACTACACCATACATCACACCATACACTGCACCATGCACACCACACCATGCATCACACCATGCATCACACCATACACTGCACCATGCACCACACCATGCACCACACCATGCACCACACCATGCACACCACACCATGCATCACACCATGCATCACACCATGCGCCACACCATGCACACCACACCATGCATCACACCATGCATCACACCATGCACCACACCATGCACACCACACCATGCATCACACCATGCATCACACCATGCACCACACCATGCACCACACCATGCACCACACCATGCACACTACACCATGCATCACACCATGCATCACACCATGCGCCACACCATGCACACCACACCATGCATCACACCATGCATCACACCATGCATCACACCATGCACCACACCATGCACCACACCATGCACCACACCATGCATACCACACCATGCATCACACCATGCACCACACCATGCATCACACCATGCACCACACCATGCATCACACCATGCATCACACCATACACTGCACCATGCCCCACACCATGCACCACACCATGCACATCACACCATGCATCACACCATGCATCACACCATACACTGCACCATGCCCCACACCATCCACCACACCATGCATCACACCATGCATCACACCATACACTGCACCATACACCACACTATGCACCACACCATGCATCACACCATGCACCACACCATGCACCACACCATGCACACCACACCATGCATCACACCATGCATCACACCATGCACCACACCATGCACCACACCATGCACACCACACCATGCATCACACCATGTATCACCCCATACACTGCACTATACACCACACCATGCATCACACCATGCATCACACCATGCACCACACCATGCACACCACACCATGCATCACACCATGCACCACACCATGCACCACACCATGCACACCACACCATGCACACCACACCATGCACCACACCATGCACACCACACCATGAACCACACCATGCACACCACACCATGCACACCACACCATGCACACCACACCATGCACACCACACCATGCACACCACACCATGCACACCATGCATCACACCATGCACCACACCATGCACACCACACCATGCACACCACACCATGAACCACACCATGCACACCGCACTATGCACACCACACCATGCACACCATTCACACCACACCATGAACCACACCATGCACACCACAATATTCACACCACACCATGCACACCACACCATGCACACCACACCATGCACACCACACCATGCACACCACACTATGCACACACACCATTCACACCACACCATGCACACCACACCATGCACACCACACCATTCACACACCATGCACGCCACACCATGCACACCACACCATGCACACCACACCATGCACATCACCATGCACCACACCATGCACACCACACCATACACACCACACCATGCACACCACACCATGCACACCACACCATGCTCTGCGCACTGCTTGTGATGCACTGGACCTGCACACAGCTCACACAGCACTGCTTTGCTGCTCGCTTGAGTGAGGTGCATGTGGATGCGAGCTACGGAGCAAGTGGGTTGCGTGCGCGTTCGTTGTAATGTGTAACCATGGCTTTACCATCAGCGGAGCTGGACTGGTGTGCATGCGTGCGTGTACGTTGGTGCGTGAGGGTGCGTGCAGGACTGGGTGAAGCATGGCACGCGACTATTTGATTTGCAAAGACGTTCTGGCGAATGGAGGTGTGCGTGCGTGCGTGTGTGTGCGCACACGTGGAAGTACAGCCACGCAGCACCTGTGTAAGACATGCATTGCACGTGCGCGTGCCTGCGTGCATGTGTATCTCAGTTGACTTTGGAAGCTTTGTCATCTTTCCAAAAACGAGTCCAAAAAGAAGTTCAAAAACAAGTCCCGCCACCAATTTTTCATAAAATCGGTTTGGTAGATTTGCCGCAGACGACCTCACAACACGATGATTTAGATCCCATTTAAATTACGAGGATGTTGTGCACGTCCAGCGAAAAAGCCCCAAGGGAGTTATCATGAACACTTGCCAAGTTTGTTTGTTTAGATGTGTCTGAGTGGGACTGTTTTCTAAAAAATGATCAATTTATAAGAATTGTCTGGGCATGTCCAGCGCATGCACGCATTTATTGATTTGTTTGCGTGTTGCGCGATCGCGTGGCCGCGTCGCTGTCACCTGCTTGAAACATTGCGAATAGCCTGCATACCATCCATCTGGGTTGAACCAGGCTGGATTACATTTGGCACAGTTTGAGCTCCTCCGCCAGGTGAGGCTGGTCATTTAGCCCACATGCCTAGTCACCGCATGGCCAAACAGCTTCAATTTGGCCGAATAGAGGGGGGTTAATGGATGCTGCATGGGCTCGAGAATTGATGGGCTGATGTGGTACAGAAGGATGTGGAGTTGAGTTGACTTGCCTCTATGGAGGAAGCTCTTGAAAGGATGCTAATGGGTAGTTGGAGGCATTCACCCTCCAACAACAATGGAGAGCAGAGGAGCGACGCTCACAACAATATGCAGAGCACCAGGTAGCTAATACGCAGTGAGTTCGTTTTAACACGTAGGCTAACTCATCTCAATGCACAAAACCCGGCCATCCAGTTCACCATGGAAATGGAGGTGAATAACACACTCCAGTTCCTGGATATTTTACTTGGACATGGCATAAATGGTAAAATAACACACAGCGTTTACAGAAAGCAAACGCACACTGATGCCTATCTGAATGCAGATTCGCATCACCACCCAGCTCAGAAATCCTCTCTTATCAAGACGCTCATACATCGGGCTAAAACAGTGTCAGATGGTGAAAGTCTAGTAAGAGAGATTAAACATGTTAAAGAAGCACTAAGACAGAATGGCTACAATAATGCTCAAATTAACAGAGCACTAAATGCCAAATCACGATCACAAAGCGACACTGCTGAAAGCGATCAGATTGTTAAAACAATTAAAATACCATATATCTCAGGAGTAACTGACAAATTAGCCCGTGTTTAGCAAAAGCAAAACATTACAGTAAGATTTGGTACAGGACACAACATTCAAAAACAAGTAACTTGCACTAAAGACGAATTACCTAAATTATCAACAGAAGGTGTATATCGGATTAATTGTTTATGTGGCAGATGCTATATTGGACATTAGTGTAAGACTAAAAGAACACCAGAGAAATATTAAACTATCGCAAACACAACTGTCGGCAGTTGCAGAACATGCTTGCCAACAGGGACACTCAAATGATTTTGATAACGTTGAAGTGTTGTGTAAAACTAGTTACTACTGGCCAAGACTAATTAGAGAATCCATTGAAATTGAGAGAAACAGAAATAACTTTAACCGCTCAGACAGCTACAGGCTTAGTGCGGCCTGGAAGCGTATTATTAAATAATACATATTACAATTCCTTATAGGGGAAAAATACTAATTAACTGATTACTAACGTAGCATATAATTACAATAACACACATTACAACTGATTACTGATCTACAACTCACATCGTAACAATTACCTGATTACTAATCTAGTATATAATTACAATACCCCCCCCTCCGCCTCAAATCGTTGCACCTGATGAGTTAAATGATGACGTCACCCTGCTGCTGCTCTATTTAAGACCGGGAGCAAGAGCAGAGCCTCACCATTCTGGCGAATTGCCCGATGATGCTGGATGCAATTACCAGCGAAACGTCGTATTCAAAAATTGTAAATGTTGTGGTTTCACACTTCAACACACCGGTGGGGTAAAATAGTGAACTATTTGTCTTTTGTCAACGTGACACTTTTTTGCTGATTGGCCGTGTCGGGTGGTGGAGGCTTATGACACATTTATAAATAACGCGATCTAACCCAAAAACGTTGATTACGCAGTGAGTTGGCAGTGGGGAGCACACTGTGACGTAACACCTGGGTCTGTCCCATGACCTCTTGCCAGTTAGATTTCGACATTTCACGTGGCCTCAAAAGTGCACCTTCCCTGACACAACCACTGTGATGACGTCACGGTCACTTAGTGGTGAATGGAGGCTGGCTGTTGTTGTAAAGCTAGCCAGTCAAATTGTCTCAGTGACATATAGTTACCAAGGCAATATAATTGGAAGTGTACATTGTATTTATTGTATTTATGTAAACATATGCAACACATGTAAAACGTTTAGTCTCGTGAGTGGCACAGATTAAAAAAAATAAGACGAAATTATTAACCAAAACTCTGTTTGGAGCATGTTATGGGCCTGACACGCAAGCTCACACGTGTGGAAATTCCAACTTACACAGCCCCCACCAATTGTGGTGCTCTCATTACATCACAAACTACATCAGGATTGATTTCCTATGACATCATCCTGCACCGTTATGTGAAATTGATGACGGTGCAATTGTTAATTGTAGAGATATCCTCCATCAAATGTTAAAGCTGTCAGTCAAGAGCTGGCTGTGTTGATGAGTCACGAAGACATTCTCAACCGGTGTCCAATGGTTAGTCAAGAGAAAGGGCATCTTGAGGATGATCTCGCAGTACAGGGATCCCTCGATTTATTAAAGGAGATGCGTTTTTTTTTTAAAAAGATGTAAAACTAAATTTCGTAAATGGGAACGGATTTTCAAATTAATATAATACGAAAAATCTGATATCTGTTTCTTAGTAATCACTACTCTATTCCTAACCTAAAAAGTATACATCCTGATCACTTTTCATAATATAAACATTTAAAAAAACAAAAAGAACATAAATATTGAAACGATTGAATAATAATTAATTTAAAACAAAAATGATTTACCTACTTAGGGATCGTGCCGAAAGATCTCCATGTTGGAATGACTGAGAATGAGATGTGGAGGGGGGGTCACCGTTGCACTGCAGGAGCACCTCGACGCTGTCGCGGATGGATGACGCGGCCTCTCGGGTGGTCCTTGTTTGATGATCTCATGACACAAGCCGCGTGACATCTCATACACGTGGATATTCAATTTCGTTAATGTCCATAATTTGTCAATTGCGTGAACACAAACATTTGTAAACCGAACGTCCATATACGAGTGAAAGCTGTATCTGCTCGAGGTCTGCGAGCCACTTCCCACGACCTTGCGCACACCGACGGTAGTCCGCAGAGCACAGGTTGGGAACCACTGGTTTATAAATAATAATAATTTAATACTAAATTTAATACGTGCGGTAATTGGGCCAGTATTATGGCGCGAGGCTTTCACAAAGAAGGCAATATGTTTCTCAGACAATAGCCTGCAGTCGCTTCGCAGTAGGGGCGATTAATGCAATGTGCAGTCCCAATTGAGTGTAACTTGCATTGTCATTCTTCTAATTTGGCAAACTTGAACCGTGGCGCTGGCACAAGATGGTCTCCTATTTTTCTAATTGCGCCATGGGATCTTAAACCACCACTTTGAGTGAAGTAGACCGCTCATGATATTTTGAGTGAAGAAGACAGCCCCTGGTATTTTGAGTGAAGAAGACAGCCCATGGTATTCTGAGTGAAGAAGACAGCCTGTGGTATTCTGAGTGAAGTAGACAGCCCATGGTATTTTGAGTGATGAAGACAGCCCCTGGTATTCTGAGTGAAGAAGACAGCCTGTGGTATTCTGAGTGAAGTAGACAGCCCATGGTATTTTGAGTGAAGAAGACAGCCCATGGTATTCTGAGTGAAGAAGACAGCCTGTGGTATTCTGAGTGAAGTAGACAGCCCATGGTATTTTGAGTGAAGAAGACAGCCTGTGGTATTCTGAGTGAAGTAGACAGCCCATGATATTTTGAGTGAAGAAGACAGCCCGTGGTATTCTGAGTGAAGTAGACAGCCCATGGTATTTTGAGTGATGAAGGCAGCCCCTGGTATTCTGAGTGAAGAAGACTGCCCCTGGTATTTTGAGTGATGAAGACAGCCCCTGGTATTCTGAGTGAAGAAGACTGCCCATGGTAGTTTGAGTGAAGAAGACTGCCCATGGTAGTTTGAGTGAAGAAGACTGACAGTGGTAGTTTGAGTGAAGAAGACTGACCGTGGTATTCTGAGTGAAGTAGACTGCCCATGGTAGTTTGAGTGAAGAAGACTGACCGTGGTATTCTGAGTGAAGAAGACTGACCGTGGTATTCTGAGTGAAGAAGACTGACAGTGGTAGTTTGAGTGAAGAAGACTGCCCATGGTAGTTTGAGTGAAGAAGACTGCCCATTGTAGTTTGAGTGAAGAAGACTGCCCATGGTAGTTTGAGTGAAGAAGACAGCCCATGGTGTTTTGAGTGAAGAAGACTGCCCATGGTAGTTTGAGTGAAGAAGACTGCCCATGGTAGTTTGAGTGAAGAAGACAGCCCATGGTAGTTTGAGTGAAGAAGACTGACAGTGGTAGTTTGAGTGAAGAAGACAGCCCATGGTAGTTTGAGTGAAGAAGACAGCCCATGGTAGTTTGAGTGAAGAAGACAGCCCATGGTAGTTTGAGTGAAGAAGACTGCCCATGGTAGTTTGAGTGAAGAAGACTGCCCATGGCAGTTTGAGTGAAGAAGACTGCCCATGGTAGTTTGAGTGAAGAAGACAGCCCATGGTAGTTTGAGTGAAGAAGACAGCCCATGGTAGTTTGAGTGAAGAAGACAGCCCATGGTAGTTTGAGTGAAGAAGACTGCCCATGGTAGTTTGAGTAAAGAAGACTGCCCATGGCAGTTTGAGTGAAGAAGACTGCCCATGGCAGTTTGAGTGAAGAAGACAGCCCATGGTAGTTTGAGTGAAGAAGACAGCCCATGGTAGTTTGAGTGAAGAAGACTGCCCATGGTAGTTTGAGTAAAGAAGACTGCCCATGGTAGTTTGAGTGAAGAAGACTGCCCATGGTAGTTTGAGTGAAGAAGACTGCCCATGGTAGTTTGAGTGAAGAAGACTGACAGTGGTAGTTTGAGTGAAGAAGACTGCCCGTGGTAGTTTGAGTGAAGAAGACAGCCCATGGTAGTTTGAGTGAAGAAGACTGCCCATGGTAGTTTGAGTGAAGAAGACTGCCCATGGTAGTTTGAGTGAAGAAGACTGACAGTGGTAGTTTGAGTGAAGAAGACTGCCCGTGGTAGTTTGAGTGAAGAAGACAGCCCATGGTAGTTTGAGTGAAGAAGACTGCCCATGGTAGTTTGAGTGAAGAAGACTGCCCGTGGTGCTTTGAGTGAAGAAGATCGCCCATTGTATTTTGAGTGTTAAGAAGACAGCCCATGGTATTTTATGGTTGATACAATCGCAATGCTTTTGTCTAACGAGGGCATGATATTCTTTGGGTCTTTCGATAAAGTCACGTAGATAGGTTCAAAGAAAATAACAAAAAACTACGACGTTTCGATCGCAACACAAGCGGTCGTCATCAGGAAAAGGGGGTTAGCTTCTGAAGGCAAACTGTTTATAAAGGCCCGAAATGGGCGCAGCCCGAATGTCAGCAGCGTGGGCGGGGCAGCTAATGTTAATGTGAGTGGTGGGCGGGGCAGCTGATGTTAATGTGAGTGGTGGGCGGGGCAGCTGATGTTAATGTAAGTGGTGGGCGGGGCAGCTGATGCTAATGTGAGTGGTGGGCGGGGCAGCTGATGTTAATGTGAGTGGTGGGCGGGGCAGCTGATGTTAATGTGAGTGGTGGGCGGGGCAGCTGATGTTAATGTGTGTGGTGGGCGGGGCAGCTGATGTTCATGTGAGTGGTGGGCGGGGCAGCTGATGTTCATGTGAGTGGTGGGCGGGGCAGCTGATGTTCATGTGTGTGGTGGGCGGGGCAGCTGATGTTCATGTGTGTGGTGGGCGGGGCAGCTGATGTTAATGTGAGTGGTGGGCAGGGCAGCTGATGTTAATGTGAGTGGTGGGCGGGGCAGCTGATGTTAATGTGAGTGGTGGGCGGGGCAGCTGATGTTAATGTGAGTGGTGGGCGGGGCAGCTGATGTTCATGTGAGTGGTGGGCGGGGCAGCTGATGTTAATGTGAGTGGTGGGCGGGGCAGCTGATGTTAATGTGAGTGGTGGGCGGGGCAGCTGATGTTCATGTGAGTGGTGGGCGACGACCGTGAAGGCGGTGGGGTTTCCACCAATTAAAGAGCTGCCAAGTAAAATTTGCATGTTAATGGCAGATGGGTGAGCGACCTCCACGACGAGCGCGCTGAGGTGGCTATGCTAATGTGAGAGCGTAGCGTGTTAATGTGAGAGATTAGCATGTTAATGTGAGAGATTAGCATGTTCATGGGAGATCGCAGAGCCACTGCCACGTCTAGGTCGGCATGCGAAGGCGGCCGTGTTGGTGTGAGAAATTTAACCTGTTAATGTAAAATGGGAGAGCCGAAAATAACAACTAACATGGGAAGGTGGCAGGATGGGAACATCACAGCCAGTTATGACTTAAACTGGTTGATAACGTCCTTCCAATGATTGCTAAGTTTGTACCCATCTTCTCGGTTGTAATTGTGTCTGTATATATGGATGGCTTCATGCACGAATCTTTGTTGATAGCCAGTGGGCTTGCAAAGTACCTTCGTCTTAGAGAAATCAATTTCGTGTGAACCCACCGCATTAAAACAATGATCAGCCACGGCCGAGGTATTGGTCCTACTGTGTTTCAGATCTGCCTTATGTTCACGAACACGGTCCGAGACATGTCGCTTAGTTTCCCCAATGTAACTACTGCCGCAGACACAGCTTAGTTTGTAGACAACGGGGTATTGCATGTCAGGGATCACATCCTTTACAGATGGGATCAGATCACGAATTTTATGTACTGTGTTAAATCGAACCTGGATCTTGTGTTTGCTCAAGATTTTGGAAGTATTTTTGTTGACCCCTGCTATGTATAGCAAGGTGATCGTTTTGATTGGGTCCTCAGATGGTTCTTTCCCAACAGTTGGGGTGATAGCTTTACAGATTGTGTTGTCTGAATATCCATTCATCTTGAGAGCTTGAGGGCATAATGTTTATAGATGGGCCAACCAAATTAAGCTACTTTATCCAATAAGCCAACATTTTGGGCATTATGTATTGCCTGGTGCTGGCTACCCTCCTGGTTTCAGAGGCTATGCCATGAAACAATGTGGGGAAAGCTAAATGAGAAATCAACATTTTGTTGAGTTTTCCTGCACATCATTATTATAGTACATTTTTTTTATAAAAACATAAGCCCTGCAGTAAATGGAACTGTAAAATAATGACCACATCTCAATTGCCCGCGGAGAGCTTTCCAGCACTAAAAGGACAATAACAACATTGCACAATGATAGCAGTCCATCACTGGTGTGCGACGGTAATTGTTTATTGATTTTTATTTACTCGGGTGGGTTGGAGACTTGGCTACGGTATTACCGTTAGCCCCAGCGGTGCCATTGTTACCGTTGGAGTGCCAGACCTCACTCTTCCCTTCATTGCAACGGCGATGGCACAGTCTCCCACGTGGCCCAGAACTCCAAGCACCATCCTTGGCTCGGCGGGGAGACAATCGAGTCGCTGTCTCTCCTGCACGACCTACGTGGGACAAAATAGGCAGGAGCATCCATGTGAACCCAATATGCCTCCTTACATATTCGTCTTTCGACATAACAACTTGTGCACGTAATTTTTACACATTCCATCAGCCGCACAGCTTTTTTTATTTCATGATGGGATGTGTACAAAATATGTGCAGGAAAAAATATATGAAGCAGGCAAATAATAAATAGCTATATAGGCTTCAATGAATATGGCACTTTATATGAAGTGGAGAGACTAACTCCCATCATGGCAATGTGGAATTTACAAAACTTGCAGTAATTATTACAGTAATTATTTGTGATTATAACCCAAACTCAACCTTAACCCAACCCTAAACCTAACCCAACCCTAAGCCTAATCCTTTCCTAACCCAACCCTAACGCAACCCTAACCGAACCCTAACCCAACCCTAACCCAACCCTAACCCAACCCTAACCCTTGTGACGTAGACACCACCGCGCGATCACGCCACACGCAAATAACTAAATGCATGTGTGGGTGTGCTGCACATGCACATAACATTCTTATAAACAGTACATTTTTCAGAAAACGGTCCACCTCAGAAACATCTAAACAAACAAGGTCCCACCCTTGAAGTCTTCTCTACAAACCTGGCGAGTGTCGAAGATAATTCCCTTCTGGTTTTTGCGCTGGACATGCACAACATCCTTGTAATGTTCAACCGGATCTAATTGAGCCATGGCAAAAACTACCAAACCAAATTTTGGCTAAATAGGTGGTGGGACTTTTATGCAGAGGGACGACAGAGCTCCTGTATTTCATTGAGATGTCTTTTCACCTGCGTGCTATAATTGCCACAAAAATCCCAATTTTGCTTAAAGTGCCAACACATCCGTAACATAGCCGCGCATTCCCCGCAGGTTTAGTGTATTTTGTAAGAAGACTTGGGGTTAATGTATTTGTAATGTTATTACGTTGAGTGTGGGGGCTCAAGGTGGCTGCCAAGCTTGTGTCCTACAATCCTTTGCAGGGACAGCTGATGAAATTTGTCACAAGACAAATGTTGCCTTGCGTGGGTCGCGTTGCGTGGTACACCGCATGCGTCCCGTGTGCGGTCGGAGTGCGCTTACGTGGTAGGTGAACATGTCCAAGAGAAGCTGATCTGGCTGACTCCTTCACCTCTTCTCCCCCCGCCCCTCCCTCACGCAGGGTTACTTTAGCGACCCATGGAACGTGTTTGACTTCCTCATCGTAATTGGCAGCATCATTGACGTCATTCTGAGTGAGCTGAATGTGAGTACCGAGTGACGCGGATGAGGTTTCGTGGTGGTGTGGGGGGTGGCTGACTCCTCGGCCTGTGGGGCCCCCCAAGTGTTTGCTTGCATGCGGGCTCTAGAATGGGGGGGGGGGGGCGCAGGGTGGCTGAGAGCAAAGCATTGGGAAGTGAGCAGAAGGGCATTGACTCCTGGTGATAGCCACAAATTACAGAGTTAAATCAACTTGTAGGGTTTCACAGGCTACTTTATGATTCATAATTGAGTTGTTTATTAATCTTAAACATATTTGTACATTTTCACCACCACACATTCCCCACCAACCCTTGCCCGCGAGCAGCCTGAACCTGCTGTGGGTCCAACACCTCATGGAGTTGCTGCTCCTCCTCCCCTTCTACATCTGCATCATCCTCCACCTTCCTCATCCTACTCGTCGTCCTTCTGCTCATCCTCCTCCTCGTGTTTCCCACTAACTCTGCAAATGTGTTTTTCTCTCTCGAGGGTTCTGTCTTCAGGCTGTGGACGATCCGACCGACCGTGTGTTCTCCGCAGCGCTCTCGCCACCTCACTGCCGCTCACAGCTCTGTGTCCTGGTCTCCGGCCTTGTTTCCTTGCTCGTCGCTTTGCTTGGCACCGCGACTGGGCCGCAGTGGCTGAAAAACGAAACGTTCGCAGGGCTCGTGACGATTCCAATTCGGAGTGAGTGGGAGAAAGGGTGTAGCCGCGGCACACGCCGGGGCGAGCTTTTCACCACAGGGTTGCTTTGTTTCAGAGCGCAGAGCAAATTCGCGAGTGGAGGTGGGCGCCGACTCCAGGTCCTTCTGGGGGGTGAGGGGCCGAGTGGATGCCTCGGGGAAGCGCTGTCTTGCGAAATGCTCGGCGGTCACGACAGGCCGCTGCCGCCCACCCTCCCCTCACTTTGCAGTGACCGCTCTCTCGTTTTTATTTAATCTGTTATTCTTCTCTCTCTCTGTGTTTCTGCCCTTGATCTATTCTCTCATTCCCCGTCACTGTCCCCGATGTCTCTCTCTCTCTGTTTCTGTGTGTCCATGTCTCTGCTTCTATGTGTCTCCTTCTGTCTGTCTGGCCCTCTCACGCTGCCTGTATTGTGCTTTCTCTCTCCATCTCCTGTCTCTCTCTCTCTCTCGCTGTCTTTCCATCTCTCTATTAATCTCGCTGTTTCCATCTTTCTCTTTCTGTGTCTCACATTCTCTCTTCATCTCTCTGGCTCTTCCTGTCTCTGTCTTGCTGTATCTCTACAATCAATGTCCGTCTTTTCTCTGTGCCTATGTCTGTCTCTGTCTCTCCATTACTGGCTATCCATGTCTCTCCGTCTCCCATTACTGTCTCTCCGTCTCTCTCTGTCTCGATCTTCCTGGCATGCAGCACTATTTTGCGGATGCATGGAACGCCTTTGACGCCTTGCTAGTTGTGGGTAGCATCGTTGACATAGCGATCACAGAGATGAACGTAAGTAAGAGTGCCCTTCTGCCCTGGCCCCCATCCATCCCACGCCCCCCCCCCCCCCCCGCTGCTTCACTGCCTCACTGCCATTGCTGACCCATCTGCCTCAAAACCTTCCGACTGTAACGAAGCCAAAGCAGCAGCAATGTCAGAACCCGTCGGAACGCATTTGAAACTTTATTTGGGTATGGCACTGTGTGTGACTTCTGCTGCTGCTGCTGCTCAGGCAATCTGCATTCACTGGTGACACTTATCCTCCTGAGTCTTTATTCTTTGGGTTATGTCACGTGATGTCGCCAAATTTGTCTTATACAACCCTCTACCACCCAGCTTAGCTAAACAAATTAAATTGTCATGTGACCAAGCGTTCAACATGCTAATTACTCTTCCCTCAGCTCACCGATGAGTTGAAGACCAATTCTGAAGTGAAATGTCGCAAACCTAATTGCTAAATGTAGCTGTGAGAACTGTTCTTCAGCTCACCCATGGTGAGCTGCAACGATACGAATAGGGGCGGTAAATGCTTGTGCACGTTACATTTTCATTCGTTTGACTACATCAGGTGGTGGTGGGTTTAACAAATAAAAGTTTAACTAAATAACTACATTGCCCAATCCAAAAGTCAATTATGAATCATAAATCTGCAAGTTAAATTTACTCTCGTGTTACATTTCCGTTGGTGATTGCTGTTCGTCTTTGTGGTGTACGGAGATGAAGTGTAACGGGGGGGGACCCTGAGTCACACACGCGGCTGGGGCCTGGTACCGGGGGAGCGTGACGCTTGGTGTCACGCGGCTTCACGCTCCGTCTGCTTCTGCTGTCCACTGCTTCTTGCTTTGAGCCACAGACGCAAAAACGTGATTCCCATCGACGACGATCAATTGTGATTACAGTTATCCCTCAACTTGCGAGAGACATGCATTTGTCCTTAAAAGGCGTCACTGTTTGCACTACAGGGATACCGTGACACTGTCGCAGACGAATGACGCAGCCTCCCGGGTGATCTCATGCCGCCTGCCGTTTAAAATTTGTGAACGCGGAAATTATAATTCGTTCATCGAAAAGTGTCCCATTGTCTATCAATTGCGTTTATGCCAGATTTCGTAAGCCGTACGATTGTAAATTGAAGGACACTTGTACGCATTTCATCAGCAGCAGCCATGATCTATCTGCTCCTGGATGAAAGCCTCCTCACACCTTCACCTTGGCTTACTGTTTTCCGATGCGACGTAAAGTCCCGCTTGTGGTCCATCCCCACAGTGGTGTTGTGGTTCCCTCTTCTGACTACCATCTCATCACCGGTCTTGTGCATAGCGACGTGTCCTGCCCAATGAGACACTTAATGGTCCTCGACCACCACTATGATGTCTCTGTCTCTAACCTACTTTTTGCTCCCTGATCTGTGTGCTCCTCTCTGTGTCTCTCTGTGTAATTCCCAGCATGAACCTTCATTGCGTTTCTCTGTTCGCATTTCTCATTTCCACTCATCCCATTCGTTCTGTCCTGGGGAGTCAAGAGCAGGAGAGACATACCCACTGAAATGTGACCAGCATTGCTCTACGAATCGTGGTGGTGCCAGTGGCTCGTACTCTTGTGGAGCGGCCACATGCCCATTAGTCATCAGTGTTCGGGTGGCAGGAGTAGATATGTATCGAGATCTCCTACCGGTCTTGTGCTGAACTTTATTGCAGTAAACTGCACGGTTTTGATTACATGGCTAGGCCGACTGAGAAACACGTCCGGGTTTTCACTGTGGGAGAGGTGGTGGCCCTACCCTTTGTTGGCCAGGATGAGGAAAGAAGGCGGAGGGAGAAGGAGGGTAAAAGGGACATCCGGTTACTCTGTTGAACGTGGTGGTGCAGCCTGAGACCCAGTGCTGTGTACGCAGGAGTTCTCACTGCCTTCCTGCTGTGGTTACACATTCTACAGCGTTGCAATCTGCAATCTACATTAATAATGCCGTGTACAAATAAAACAACATTGTTAATCATTTTTACTCAATTGTAACCGGACAAACACAAATTGGCAAATCATCCCAATGCAACAGGACACTAGAGAGTTGAGACTTAGTGTATTTCTTCTAGATAAGATGATGACAATAAATTATGAGTATTAGACTTAAGAATACGCAGACTTGTACTCCCTCAGGCATTTAGACCACCACATTGCATGTACAATGATGCTCTCAGCCTTGTCTAGACCAGCAACTCAAGAGCTGAACGTGCAACCGTAATAGTGTTCAGACCACCGAATTAAGAAGAATTTAATATGTGGACGTTCTAACGTCTCTTCTAAACCCGGGCGGATATTCAGCTCTTGAGTTGTTTTCCTTAACAAGGCTGAGATCATTATCGACATGCATGTGAGGCGTATGGATGGGAGTCGTGTTCTTCTGCTATTTATAAACATTACACCTTTGCTTGCTGCTAAATATGTGTTTCTAGTTATCAGCATTCTCCTGCTGTGGTGGCTTTTCTCATAGATTGTGCAGTGTCAGATTGAATTAACTGTTGAAATCATTAAACTCTTAAGTCCAGACTTCACAGCAAAGCCAGGGACAATCTGCTGTGCCAGGTTGGTTTGGAGGTGGGGGAGAGGCATGGTAGAGGAGCAAGTCAAGCGCACCGCCTTGCACGGACAAAGGCCGAGGAATTCACACAGCAGAGTATACAGCAGTGAATTAAAGGACAGTCGTGATTTAAGTGCAACACTGTGCAGCGGTGAATTAAAATACATCAGAACATTGCAGCTGTGAATTTAAGGGCAGCAGAGTGCAGCAGTGAATCAAAACTAAAAACTGTTAACTTTTCTCATTTATTTTACCAGGTAATGCTCACTGAGCTATATAGCCACAAATGAAAATTCAACAAAGTGGATTATAGTGTGGAAATGTATCGCCGCCAAATACTCTAAACACATGTTTCTTAACCTGGAGGGAAAAACCGAACAACCTGGAGAAAACTCCACGCGAACACGGGGAGAATATGCAAACTCAAACTATACAGCAGGCATTAGGGTCAGGATCGATCCCACGACACTCTGTATACATAACGAGGTAGTTAACATCTCACCATCATGGTACCCCAAATTAAGGGTCAGAAAAGTGTGCAGCAGTGGATTTATGGGCAGCAGCGAACTAAATGGCAACAGAGAGAGCAGCAGCAGTGAGAGTTCAGTGCCGACCGGATAGTTGCGGAGAGATGAAGATTCATAGAGTGGGGTTAGGGTTGGGGGGGGGGGAAGGCAGGTGTTTGAGGGTTAAGTAGAGGTGGTGGGCGGACAGGGTCCGTGTGGATGCCCCCAGCCCTTGGTGTCCGCCCTTGCCCCCTCCCGGTGAGTGTCGTGAGGGTCTGGCGGGCGTCGATGTGATACTCCGTGTCATGTGAAATGCTGCTTCTCTGAGAACCTGTGCTGCACACAGCCGTTCCAGCCAACCAGGGATTGGCTTCAGTCGGGTCTGTCTGGGCTGGTGACACGCAATGCATTTCCACACCCGGCATATCTGGGACACAACATTCAGTGTACCTCTCAATATGGCTAATACTCGTGACGTGCCACCTAACCAATCTACCTGCAAACCGGAAAATATTCAGTCAGAAATATGACCTAACCCAACCTAACTCTGTCCCCAATCATCACCAAGCCAATCCTATCTCCAAATCTATTCCTATCTGTAACCCTAACCACGAACCAAACCCTCACACTATTTTCAACCCTAGCCACACGTGACATGACGATGCTATTAGGCCGAATAAACCTGGACAAATGAGACACAGTTGGTGCATCATCGTTTCATCTCATCTAATCGGTGGTGGGCAGGGGTGAATCATTACCTATGTAACTACCAGGCATATACCCGGTCCCGACAGAAACTTAGTGCAGATACGTGGTCCCTCCATCGCCCAGCCCGGCCTCGACGGCAGCTGGGAGGTTCGTTAGCAGCAGGATTATTTTTTCGGAGAAGTGGCGTCTCTCACGACAGCGTCGCCGGCGCGAGCCACCTCACCGCTTCCCGTTGTGTGCCGCCCTCTGTGTGCTGCCCGTGCTGTCCCTAAAGACGCCAGAGCACACGACCCTCACGGAAGTCGTATTGGTAAGCACGCGCAACCCACAGCGGAGCCAGCGGCAGAGGCCGCCGCGTGAGCTGGCAAAGCCAGGCCGTTAAGGGAGCCGCCTCAACGTGTCTCTTAAAATTATTCTTGACACGAACTCATGAGGTGAAGACGTTTGAATATTGAACTCGCATTGAGCAGTACATCACCCTGTGTCAGGCAGGTATGCAGATAGTTTGCCTCCTTCCCATATCTGTCTCTCCACGTGAAAATAAAATAAAATATTTGTACACCTTCCAACGGCTATACAGCCTTCTGAGAGTGAATCATTTCAGCAGCATTGGTTCAACAGAAGCAAACTCTGGAACAGATTTGACGTGCAATGTCTCATCAGGCTTGATTGAACCAATGCTGGTGAACTCCCAGAAAGTCACAGGGCTGATGGTATGTTTAGAAAATACGTTCTATATTGTGGAGGGACATATATGGGCAGGATACATTATTTGCTTATCTGTTATGATTATTATTGAATCCGAGGGTCAGGGTCAGGGATCGGGGTCAGGACGAGGGCACTGAAGATATCGTCGTTGCGAGGCTGCCGCTGCCGCTGCTCACGTCGCCGTCGCGGTTCCTTCTGCAGAACTCGGGCAGCGCCGCCGAGGACAACAACCGCATCTCCATCACGTTCTTCCGCCTCTTCCGCGTGCTGCGCCTCGTCAAGCTGCTGAGCCGCGGCGAGGGTATCCGCACGCTACTCTGGACCTTCATCAAGTCTTTCCAGGTGTGTTGAGGACCAGCGATTAACGGTTGAGTGGTTGGTGGGTAGCTGGGTGGTTCAGGCTCGTGAAGGACGCTGCCAGTCATCTCAGTCAACCCATGGCACCTGGATCTGTTCCGTGACCTCCTGCCAGCAGGCCTTCGACACGTCACATGACCTCAAAGTGCACCCAGCATAGCGCAATCGCCACGGTGACGTCACTGCCACTTATTGGTGAGCGGCGACTGAATATCTGAACCGGTCCCAAGCTTCCCCTCGGTCGACTTATCCCAAAATTAGTACCTGGTGTGGTGTGTAAACATTGCAACTCGGGAGACAAAGGTGATTAAAAGTGGTCCTGGCCACCCACCCCCTCATGTGCCATGCCGGCCTTCATAGGTGCACACTAACAGGACTTGTATGTATGTATTTTGAACTTCTTTCGCACCATATGTGGCCGACCGTGCTAATTGGAGGTGCGATAAGGGGGATCTTTGTCTTTGGATGATTCTCTGGTTGAGTGGTTGAGTATTTGGTCATATAGGTTGGTGGGTGGGTGAGTGGATATGTGCATCATTCAATGATTGAGTAGAGGCCATGGAGCTCCGTGGAGTGGATGGGTTGGTTGATTGTGGAGTCTGCAAGTGGGTGGTTAGTTGGTCCATTGGTGCTTGAGTTGTTGCTTGGGATGTTGATTCGATGGTTGTTTTGTTGGTTGGGTGACTGGTCAGTTGGATGAATGAGTGGTGGTGGTTTGCTCATTTGCAGGCACTGAGGGATTGGGTAGCTTCTTAGCTGGTTGCTCTGTTAGTCAGCCACCTGGCTGATCGCTAGTGTCGGTAGCCGTCTCTATAAACTTGGCGACTGCTCTCCTGCTCGCTACCCTCGTAACGCACTTCTCCCCGCAGGCCCTGCCGTATGTCGCTCTCCTCATTGTCATGCTCTTCTTCATCTACGCCGTCATTGGCATGCAGGTCAGCATTCCCCCAGGCTCCGGGGCCTCTGCAGATTTCGCGAAAGTTTCTTTACGTAATACAAATTTAACACAACGGTGACATCTTACGGAGCAACGCTTTGAGTGTGGTTTGTTTGCGTGTATGCTTCCGTCGGAACAGATGTTCGGTAAAATTGCCATGCAAGACGGCTCGCAGATCAACAGGAACAACAACTTCCAGACGTTTCCGCAGGCCGTGCTGCTGCTGTTCAGGTGTCATGCACGTGCACACACAAAGACAAACACAGAGACCCCTGTATAGGCTTCACAGACTATTGGGGCAAGTGCTGTTAACGAGCAGCACCCATGAAGGCTGATACGGCACACAAGGGGGTGGCTGCCCAACGCCTCGACTGGCCGCCTTTGTCCCTCTCATGGTGATGTTTTACACATTGTACCTTCTTTTCTTTTGAGGCCGAAACTACATTGGGGAGTCCCATGACTGGTTCAGATAAGCATTACTGGTGTTAGCTGTGAGCTGGAATCACACAAGCGCGCATGCGCGCGTGTGTGTCCACAATTTCACACACACACTTGCATTCACGCACTGCGCCTCAAACCCAGTGACCAAAATATCGATTCTTAGTCAAGGATAAAATCAGTGTCGAAAATCTGAAAGCTCCTGGCACTTAACTAGGTCGACTCAGCCTTAAACGAGTGCTGCGGTGTGTCAATATCACCACTGATGAGATAAAGGCGGCCCGGCAAGGAGGTGATGCCTTGTCAATGTTCATAGGTGCTCGCTAGCAGCACCGATGGCACTACGCTGGGGATCTTTGCATTGGTGTGCGTGTTCACGTGTGCCGCTATGCCGCCGGACAGGTGTGCGACGGGCGAGGCGTGGCAGGACATCATGCTGGCCTGCATGCCGGGCCGGCGCTGTGACCCTGACGCTGACGCCAGCGTGGGCGAGGAGTTCTCCTGTGGATCCAGCTTTGCCATCTTCTACTTCGTCAGCTTCTACATGCTTTGTGCCTTCCTGGTACTGCCAGGCACTGACAGCGGGTGGTGCCAGCGATAGGGGTAGAGCTAGAGCAGTGGTTCTTCACCTTTACTGCATCCTTACACCCCTTTGGTTCTTAATCGTTAACCATTTTTAATGTTAATAAAAGCATAGAGTTTGATGAAACAAAGTTATTGTACTTACGTCCCCGTGCTTAATTAGTTATTTAGATGATTTACCTTCTAAAATAATCTGGCCATGTCTCGCACCCCTAGAAAGGGCATCTCGTACCCCAAGGGGATGCTTGCACACAAGTTTAAGAACCACAGAGCTCGAGTATAAGGGATTGAGGTAGGGGATAGAGTCAGGGATAGGGGTAGAGTTGGGGGACAGGGGGTCGAGGTAGGGGATAGAGACAGGGATAGGGGTAGAGTTGGGGGACAGGGGGTCGAGGTAGGAGATAGAGACAGGATATCACCCAATGCTCCTTGGATCATAGGGACGCCTTGACCCATATTCTGTTTCCTTCTCAAAGATCATCAACCTCTTCGTGGCCGTAATCATGGACAACTTTGACTACCTAACACGTGACTGGTCCATCCTGGGTCCCCACCATCTGGACGAGTTCAAGAGGATCTGGGCAGAGTACGACCCCGAGGCCAAGTGAGTGACCATCAATGGGCAACATACGGGGCCTAGTCACCCACCTTCCCCGATACACAGTCCACCCAGACAACATTGAATCTTCATAACCAGCCATGATTGATCCACTGCTGGATGAAGGCCTCCCCAAGCTTGCGCCATCTCTCACGATCCTACAATGCAGCAATCCAACCAGCACCTGCACATCAACTGATATCATGGCTCCATCTTTTCGTTGGACGTCCTCTCGGACATGTTCTATTCCCTGGCTGCCACTCCATCAACCATTATCCCTCGAGACTTCGAGTGACAGTTATTCTGATACTTACTCAGACTCTGCGATTGGCACAAACACATGGAATTGCATTGCTTCTGTCCTGTCCTTGGTTGCTCTCCCACCTAAGTTACAAAGTCATGTCAGCCTGTTGATCTTTGCGATAGCTTCATTCGCAGTTGTATTTCACTTATAATCCTTGTCTGTGTGCACACTCGTGCAGTAATCACCCTAAGTCTGTTTCACATTTTATTATTGTCTGTTCACACATGAGTGCAATAATCATCCTTGAATCTATGCGGATGATTTCTGTTGCTTAATTTTACTACGAATGGTTTATAAAAGTTACTTGACTGAACCAGTTTTTGTCACTGGAAATAAATTTGATTTAACATTTATTTATGTTGATGCCGTATTTTCTATTTATTCTGTAATCTGGTTGCTTTTACTCTGATTTCTGTTTGGTTTTTGATCTTATTTCTATAATGCCCATTGAGTTAACTGATGGTGTATATTTAACCATTAATACACCCACTACTAACCAGGGCGTCCTGTCGGACTCGAACCGCGAACCTCTGCAACAGGCATCGAGCACGTCACCGCGCTGGGTAGTGTCACCACAACTGGACACCGCGATGATGAGATGACATTTGTTTTGACCGATTTGACGAGATGTGAGTTTGGCAGCGTGACCTCGCTCTGCGCGTGCGGCGACAGGGGCCGGATCAAGCACGTGGACGTGGTGACGCTGCTCAGACGCATTCAGCCGCCCCTCGGCTTCGGGAAGTTGTGCCCGCACCGCGTCGCCTGCAAGGTGAGCGAACCCAAATCTCGGTTCCCGCACGAAAAACTACGACGTTTTTTAATTGGCAATACGCAATTGGACCGCAACGCCTCTGAGCTTACCGTGCCACTCGACCGCTTGCTTCTCAAAAGACTGTCGATCTCCTGAGTTCTCGCTCGCAATGGCCGTCCCCCGCTGTGGGTGTTGCGACCTCTTGACCTCCATGCTACGTGCCACTGTCCCCCACAGCGCCTCGTCTCCATGAACATGCCTCTCAACAGCGACGGCACCGTCATGTTCAACGCAACGCTCTTTGCCCTCGTCCGCACTTCGCTCAAAATCAAAACGGACGGTAGGCAGCGCACAGCAGTCCCTGCCACTAATTACCACCAATATCCTCTCTCCAGATCAACGGTTCATCTCTCTGCCACTCCTGTGCAATGACAGTTGAGTTGATTTCTCAGCCAAACATTTATTGTAAGATCACAAGTGACGCCATCACATAGCTCCCTCTATTTAAGGAACGAAACAGATTCTGGCCGTCGCCTGATGAAGCTGGTTGTAATTACTGGCGACACGTCGTACTCGGATTGTAAATGTTGTGGATTTGCTCTCCAACACACCGGTGTGCTGTACTAGTAACGAATTGGCATGTTCTGTTTACGTGACAAACTTTACTAATTGGCTGTGGTGGGTGGTGGCGGGTTTAACGACACATTTATATTTACGTGATCTAACCCAAAACACCTCTATTATGGGTGACATTTATGAAGTAATTTATGTCGCAAGTGTTTGGGGCATGAACAGATATGTGCGAGTGTACGTGCTTGCAGGAAACCTTGAGCAGGCCAACGAGGAACTGCGAGCTGTCATCAAGAAAATCTGGAAGCGGACAAACATGAAGCTCTTGGATCAAGTGGTTCCCCCTGCTGGAGGTGATTGCTGCTTGGCTGTCTGTGTCAACAAAGTGAAGTCCTACCAACTCCACACGTCGATTCCTCCTCCCATGTTGAGGAATCTGTCTCTAGCGGACTGACTGCTTCGCCTCATCTACCGCACTGTGTCCCACCACCACACTGCAGCTCACAACAACTCACTCAATCACTCATCCACTCGCACACTCGCCACACTACAGGCCACGACAATGATCGCTCTGCTTCTTCCCTCGCACTGCTTCACTATGGGATTTCCTCCGCCCATCACCATCGTCTCTTCTCTTAACTCTTACAATAACGTTACTCAATTCAAGAAACGTGTCAACTCTTACGATTACAAAGTCAACAGTTGCTGATTGTTTTTCACCGCATGAGATTTTTGTGCTTTTGGGTCTGTGCCCAGCAACTGCGTTAAACAGCAATCATATTAATGACTGTTAACAGCAGGGTGCCAGATTGCATGGTGCTTACAGGCTCTATCTGCTGCTGCCCCCCTCCCCGCCACCACACCCTTCTCACTCCCCTGCTCGTCCTCGCCTGCCCCCCCTCTCCCTACCTCATCACCCACCCTGGCCACCTCGTCGTCCGGCCACCACACGGCGTGCGTGCATCACATTGCCCTGTCCAGCAGATGATGAGGTGACCGTGGGGAAGTTCTACGCCACCTTCCTCATCCAGGACTACTTCCGCAAGTTCAAGAAGCGCAAGGAGCTGGGGGCACTGGGGATTGGGCCTAGGAACACCATCGCCCTGCAGGTGACGGTCCAGCGAACCCCGTGTGAGGGCGAGGTGCAGTGGATAGCGCGCTGCACCACGAACCTGGCAACCACAGTTAAATTCCTACGCACGGCCAGCTTCTGTAACGAATATCTGCATCCGGTCCTGGACCTCTCCAAGATAAATTCAGTCATAAATGAGAACCTCGTGGAGGGTGTAAACATGAGCGCTGCGGAAGACAACCGCTGCCAGGCGTGGTACTGTCACCCGACCCTGTCGTGTACCGTGCTGGCCCTGATAGGCGCTCCCAATCAGCACTTGCCCCAACAGCCTCTATGGTGATTAGAAGCTTTCGTCACTGCAGGATATCATACTCTTAGGTTATTTCGGTAAAGTCACATAGATAGGGAAATAAATAAATAACAGATCACGCCATTTCGATCGCAGCAACAAGCGATCATCCTCAGGTGAACGAGAGAGACACGCCTCTGTGACGAGGCATTATATAGAGGGGGAGGAGGGGAGGTTTTCTACACAACTCGGATATAATTTAAACCGAGAAGAGGGATGCAAAATTTAGCAATCTTTGGAAGGACGTTGATCAACCAGGTAAAGTGTTAACTGTTGTGCTAGCCGACTCTCTGAGTTGCATTACATTTCAACATTTTGTTAAGTTTTATATCTCAGCTTCCTTGTCACATTTCTTTTCTCTCTTTCACCCAAGCCCTCTTTGAATTATATCCCCACCCTCTCGCCCCTTTGCGGCCTCCCCTCCCCTCTCCCCCTCTATATAATGCCTCGTGACAGAGGCATGTTTCTCTCTTTCACCTGAGGACGATGGCTTGTTGTTGCGATCGAAACGTTGTGATCTATTTTTTATTTGTTTTACTATCTACGTGACTTTACCAAAAGAACCTAAGAGATAGCCTCTGTGGTATGGTTTATTCGCTCAAAAAAGTGAAAGACAAACAGTGCAAATAAAAAAAGGTAAAAAAAGGTGTGCAGGTGAGGTCGGAAACCCAAGAGAGCTTATATGAAAACCTATACCAAACAACTTAACAATGTTTATACAAAATTAAAGCATAGTTGTTTAATTGTATGGATATATGGGTGGTCTTTGTCTTTGTTTTTATACTTGTATGAGTCCACGCATGTATGTAAACAATTTGTGTATATGTATACACGTGCGTGTATATGTGCACATACACGCATGCATGTACCCATGCGCGCGTCACACAGGCTGGGCTAAGAACGCTGCACGACATGGGCCCTGAGATCCGACGCGCGATCTCGGGGGAGCTGCAGGAGGACGATGACCTGGAGAGTGGCGCTGATGGCGAGGAGGGCATATTCCGGGTAATTCTAAATTTCAGAAATCGGTGGTACTTTTGGGCTGCCTGGCACGCACCGAGCGCACACATGCATTGTGGATTTTTGGGAATGTGCTTATTTATCCAGGAGAGCCGCAATGCGTCGTAGGAGGGTCCTGCCACATTGGGTTTTTAGCTTAAAATGTGTTCAGCCAATTAATGATGACTCGTGTTTAATATACACATGGGAGGAAACCGGGGGACCCGGAGAAAGCCCATGCCTTGCCTGAGTGGGCAAAAATATACAAATATAATAATATAAAATAGAATAAAAAACAACATGAAATAAAACAATATTAAATCAATAAATATATTTCGATGGTCAATGCAACAGGCGGCAAACTCGTTCCCATTGTACCGCGTCACCGCCACTATGCATCTGTCAGTACAAAGCTAATCCATAAATACATACGAACTACAACCCTGACTAATCTACTGCACTTCCTCCCTTGTTGCACTCCGGTCTGGGGGTCTGTCCAGCGGTCTGGGGGGCTCTTCTCAAACCACGTGAGCTGCTACCCAGGCGAGCGTCGTGCTTCACTGCCCCAGACACTGGCCACGCGGCGCCCTCTACAGATCCAGCGTCCCCCCAGCACCCCACCACCCGCATCGACCAGCCAGCTGATGGGCAACCACCATCACCACCATCATCACCGCCACCATTACCACCCACGGCAGCGGCAGCCTGCCCCCCTGGCGTTTGCGAACTCGCATCACCCGAACGTGCAGACGCAGCAGACGCAGCATGACGGAAGTTGCAGCGGAGAAAGCGATGGGAAGAACCTCGCGGTGCCAGAAGATTCGATCGACGACAACAACAACGAGGATGACGGCGAGGAAGAGGAGGAGGTGGCGGGTTGCGGCGACGAGGACAACGACGACGGCGACGACGGTGGCGGCGGGCGGCGTTTGCCAGACGCGGACAACGCGGCGGCCGACGATCGTTGGAGCGAGCGTCACCCGCGGGGTTCCCCGTCCAGCTCCAACTCAAACCTGAACAACAACGCGAGAGGCCCGTCGCCGCCGCCGTCTCCTCCTCCGCCGCCACCGCCCCCTCGCTGCGTGCCGCCGGGCATCCAGGAGGCCCTGCTGCTGCAGGTGGTGAGCACGGTGGCCTGTGCGGCCCGCGCGGGGCCCGCGCCGTCGGCGGGAGCAGGCGGCTGCGCGGGTTGCAGAGCAGCCGAGGCGGTGGAGCCCGCTGGGCGGAGCGATGTGACAGGCGGCAAGGAGGATGCGGTGACCAGGCGAGGGAGTGGAGGAGCGTCACCGAGCATCACGGGGAGCTTGAGGAGGTGGGTCGACATTGGGACTCCCTCTCTCCCAGACATAATCATCTTGTGTACCACCTTCAAATGAGTGGCCAAGAGAATGGGTAGTTCATCGTGTAGTGCTTATCAAAGGTGTAAATGCAACAAGGAATATATAAAACTAACCACAAAGTGCATACTTATTAACTGGAAGGAGCTGTTAACTATGCAATAACGGGCACCAATAACAGTCATTCATGTATATTGCATCTAAAACGCTATAGAATTTGTACTACTCGTAGTTTTCTATACATAGGCATGGCAAACCACAGGTAAGCAGGAAGGAAAGCAAAACCGGCAGTCACAATTGCCAAAGCTCTGTGGTCCTATATTGGGATATATGGAAAACTCCATCATGACTGTTTATACACGTTGGAGGAAACCGGAGTGGCCGGAGAAAAAACACGTGGACACAAAATCCCAGTACAAATTAAATATGATGGATATGAATGCACTTGCAGACCGCTATTGAAAGTGAATTGGTTATGGCTGGGATTGCTTGGTTAACCTAAAACACCGATGTTTCCTGTGACTGCCCAATGCTTGCCATTCTGGGTTGCCAGGAGGCGGTACTATGAGGCTCTGATCCGGTAGGTACCCATGCCATTCACGCCACGACTCAGTTTAATCCACTACAAATACCAGTTTCGCTGTGTGTGGGTTTTTTCGTTATGGGAGGAAACTGGAGAACCCACAGAAGAAGGGGATAAAATGCAAACTTCACTCCCTCACATCTAGACAAAGATCCCCCGTATAGCATTTAACAGACTGTTGGTGCATGCGCTGTTAGCTAGCACCTATGAAGACCTGAACGGTACACGAAGGGGTGGGTGGCCAGCATCATGCCCGACAGCCTTTATCTCCCCAGTAGCGATGCTTACACATCACACCAGGTACTGATTTGAGACTGAGTCGACCTAGGGGAGGCGCTGGACTTGTTCAGATTATCGTCACTGGTGTTGTGCCGTGAGCGGGAATCAAACTCGTATCGTCGGGTTCGATGTGCAGTGCGCTAAACGCTACATCACCATTTTCTGCACTCCCTCACATAAAAAAAGACAAATAACCCCCATATAGCCTTCAAAGACTGTTGGGGCAAGTGCTGTTACACACACACACAACAAATTAAAATATGTCTTTAAGTGTGTATGTGTGTGAAAAAGAGCTTCACACTCGCACACATACACACTCCATGAAGAGTTTTGATTTGGCAGCAGAGGTCCTACAATGAATTGGTCGCTGGAATTATCTTTTTATCGGTTTGTAATGCTGCGTGTGGCAGCGGCCGTGTTTGCGAGTGCTGCTCTAGGAAGGCCCTCCGATGAGGCTAATGCCGAGACCTTTGCCTTTGCGTGCTCAGCCTGGAGTCGGCTCCCGGACTGGTTCCCGTCATCCGCGCAGAGGAGCCACCTGGAACGGCGGAACAAGACCCCCGCGAGTCGTGGGGGGGCCCAGCGGGGACGCCCGGGGTCCTGGCAGAGTCCGGGGACTCTGGGGACCTGGGTGATGCCGGTGACCAGGCAGGGATGACCCTGGAGAGGTGCGCAAAAGTTACCCAATAATAACGATCTTTGCATTTGTATGGCGTCATCTGAAATGCCTCGACAAACTCAAAGCACCTTACATCACATCTCAACTCAAAACGTTTGGAGGGCATTCCCAGTGGCAGCTGTCCCTGTGTTGTATAAGGTAACACAGCACTGGCCTCCTAGCAGACGTTAATCTGCCAATAACAAGCGACGATGATGCTGCTGTGTGTAATCCCATTTGAGAAATTTGCGTTTATATTTTTTTTATTTAGCAAATTAGAGGAAAGTACCTACATTAAAATTAAACGAGATCCAACTAATACTTTGGAACGTAAGACTACTGCAATCATTGCAAATTCATTAATCCCAAAAAATGAGCAATTCCTAATTAAGCCAAGGGCTTCAAAACCACCTAGACTGTATGGGCTACCAAAGATCCATAAAATCGGCATCCCATTACAACCCATAGTCAGTACAATTGGCTCTGCCACATATAAATTAGCAATATATGTAACTAAACAAATACAGCCCTACATCGGTAGGACATCTTCATTCATAAGAAATTCAGAACATCTTGTGAATATGATCAAAGATATTAAACTTAACCCTAATGATATTTTGGTGAGTTTTGATGTGATTTCGCTATTCACTAAGGTTCCAGTGAGCGAGTCACTTAAATTACTTGATACACTGGTAAAGAATACAGGTTTACCAAAAGATATTCCGAAACTCGCTGGCCATTGTTTAAATAACACTTACTTCTTATGGAGAGGCGAATTCTTTAAATAAAGGGAGGGAGCAGCAATGGGCTCTCCTTTATCTCCTGCTATAGCAAATTTGTACATGAAAAACTTTGAAACCAGAGCACTTGCCTCGAGCACGTTAAAACCATCCTTTTGGATTAGATATGTGGATGACACTTTGGTTGTCTGGCCACATGGTAAAGATACACTTAACGATTTTCTAAATCATCTCAATGCACAAAACCCGGCCATTCAGTTCACCATGGAAATGGAGGTGAATAACACACTCCCGTTCCTGTATATTTTACTTGGGCATGGCCTAAATGGTAAAATAACACACAGCGTTTACAGAAAGCAAACACACACTGATGCCTATCTGAAAGCAGATTCGCATCATCACCCAGCTCAGACATCCTCTCTTATCAAGACGCTCATACATCGGGCTAAAACAGTGTCAGATGGTGAAAGTCCAGTGAGAGAGATTAAACATGTTAAAGAAGCACTAAGACAGAATGGCTACAATAATGCTCAAATTAACAGAGCACTAAATGCCAAATCATGATCGCAAAGCGACACTGCTGAAAGCGATCAGATTATTAAAACAATAAAAATACCATTTATCTCAGGAGTAACTGACAAATTAGCCCGTGTTTTGCAAAAGCAAAACTTTACAGTAAGATTTGGTACAGTACACAAAATTCAACAACTAGTAACTTGCACTAAAGACGAATTACCTAAATTATCAACAGAAGGTGTATATCGGATTAATTGTTTATGTAGCAGATACTATATTGGACAGACAGGGTGTAACATTAGTCTAAGACTAAAAGAACACCAGAGAAATATTAAACTATCGCAAACACAACTGTCGGCAGTGGCAGAACATGCTTGTCAACAGGGACACTCAATTGATTTTGACAACGTTGAAGTGTTGTGTAAAACTAGTTACTACTGGCAAAGACTAATTAGATAATCCATTGAAATTGAGAGAAACAGAAATAACTTTAATCGCTCGGACAGCTACAGAATTAGTGCAGCCTGGAAGCGTATTATTAAATAACACACATTACAATCCCTTATAGAGGAAACAAACACTAACTGATTACTACCGTAGCATAATCACAATAAAACACATTCCAAATGATTACTAATCTACAACTCGCATCGTAACAACTGCCTGATTACTAATCTAGTATATAATTTCAATAACCCCCCCCCCTTAAATCGTTGCACCTGATGAGTTAATGAGTTAATGATGACGTCACCCTGCTGCTGCTCTATATAAGAACGTGAGACAGAGCAGAGCCTCACCATTCTGGCGAATTGCCCGATGAGGGGGAAACTGCCCTGGCTTGCCAGGGGAGACACCAAGAGCATCGAGGTGATCCTTCCAGCCCGTCCGGATCTCAAGTGAGACCTAGCCACCAGCCCCGAGGCCTGCGAGGGCCCTGACCGTGTGGCCAGGGATGACCACGCTGCCAAGAAGCGGGGACTGCTGGAGAATGGAGACGGAAATCGCAACAGACGAAGAGGGGAAACGGCGAGAGTCAAGGACCACGAGGGCCACCCGAGTTGCTGAAGGAGACTGGGATGACCGTGCCGCCCAGCTTATGCTCGCAGCAGATGAAAAGGAAGCAGGGAGAGCGCCAAGAGAAATGAATGCCACCTGCACTGCTGAGGGAGCCAGGGACGACAGAGTCGGCCAGACGGTGACTGCAGGAGACAAGAAGAAGACGTGGCGAAAGCAGAGGGCCACCGACACCACCTGTGCTGCCGGAGGGGACCGGGGCAACCAGACCGACCCGCTGGCAGCAGGGGGATGCGTGGAGGAGGCACGGAGACGGATGGAGGGGAACGTGGCGGAGGCACGGCAGAAGGAGAGGATGGAGGAACTGGATGGGAGGGCGGGAGCTGATGGAGTGGGTGAGGGAGGCCGAGGAGAAAAAGGTATGGCGTCCGGAAGCAGAGAGGCGGGCGTCCCCGAGCAGAGGGTGGGGAACGAAGCCAGGGAGACGCCAGCAACCCTGGGGCAGGGGGAGGCCCAGAGGGAGAACGCGACAGTGGACGCTGGACCGGTGGGAGCTGGGAGGCCCCGGGAACGAGACGGGAAATGGCGAGGCGGGGCAGGGGTGAGTCTGACACCACCTCATGTCAAAAGACATAATTGCGTCAGAGTAATGATGAAGGACGAGGTAGCATAAGAAGTGACCATCGACCGAGCAACCTTTGTACGGTCAATAATGATGGGCTTGCTACAAATAGAGCCGACAGACTTGTACTGTTTGATAACTCTGCCGGGAGGGAGGGCGTTTGATGTAAGCTTCAACTCAAGCCCACTGCTACAAAGATTTATGACCCGCTTCGAGGAAAAGGCAGAGGAGAAGCCATTGATATCAATGAAGCTACAACTGTTATCAGAGCTGGACACGAAGGTGGTGACTATTTTCTTATACAATGAAGCCCTACATGACCACGACGTGGAGGTTTGGCTAAGACAGCACTGCTCGGTACTGTCGGGCTGTAAAAAGGTGAGGGACTCAGTGGGGATATGGACAGGGGCAAGACAATGGAGGGTGCGGCTGAAAACAGAGGGAGGGACCTTGAGACACATCCCGAGTGCCCTGAACATAGGAGGCAACCAGGGATATGTTGTGTATGCCGGACAACCTAAACTGTGTAGGAGGTGTGGGGGCAGCGGTCACCTGGCCGCAGTGTGCAAGACAAAAGTCTGCTATAGATGCAAGGCACTGGACCACGAGGTAGAAGAATGCAGTGTTCCGGCACAATGTAACCTCTGTGGTAGCCGAGAACATCTGTACAAGAATTGTCCGGAGTCGTACGCCAACAAGGTTAGGGCGTATAGGGTAGGAGGAGCGAGGGATGAGGAAGGGGGTGGGACCAAACTGGACCTGGATAAGGAACTGGTGAGGGAAGGACGTGGGGAGGCGGCTGAGCAGCAGCCACCAGCAACGGACAGAGGGGGAGAAGGGGAGAGGCATGCAAAAAGAGCAGAATCGACATCGAGCGAGCAGGAAGAGGGGCTGGCGGAGGAGGGGAGCGACGGCATGGGCAGCATCTCCGAGACGACCGTGGAAGACTGGGCGGAGGCGGTGGAGGAGGATGAAGGAAAAGGGGAACGACAGCAGGAGGAAGGCGGTAGCGAGACATGGGAGGGACCAATCGGAAGGAAAAGGAGGATACGGAGAGCCCCAAAAAGAGGCACCCCTTCAGGAAGCACGGAATCCTCGGACTCCTCGCCGGACGCAGAGGCCTCGAGGGAGGGGATGGCGGAAAAGGTGGAGAGCCGGCGCAGGGGGAAACCCTTGAGAACAAGGGGCAAAATGAAATTGCGGGAACTGGCGAATGAAGACGGTTACGGAGGGCGAGCGGAGAAGGCCACTTCGGACTGAGACATCCCAACATGGAACTTTCTGTGGCGTCTGTAAATGTGAGGAGCTTGAAGGGAAAGGGGAGGAGAGGAGCAATAATACAACTGCTACAGGCTACCAAGTGGGAGGTGGTCTTCCTCCAGGAATGCCACCTACCATACACCCTGGGCCGGGAGGAGCTGTTGGAGAGCTGGGATGGCTACTACTTTTGGTCCGGGAGTAATGAAAATCGATGCACGGGGGTGGTTACCCTCCTAGGCAGGAGGGGTATACAGATAGTCGGGTCCCAAGAGGTGATCCCGGGCCGCCTCCATTATGTGGACGTGTCTTATGGAGAGGCAGACCTGAGACTAATAAATGTGTACGCCCCCACGACTTGCACAGAAAGAGTGGACCTATGGAATAATGTAGTGACCCTACTCGTGACGAGACGGCAAGTCATAATGGGGGGTGATTTTAACTGCCCGTTGTGCCTGGCAGACCTATTATCGGTGGCTGGGAGGATGAGGCTCGACCCTTCCTCTAGGAAGTTGAAGGAGCTGATAGAGGATTTTAAAATGACTGACACCTTCAGAAAGGTACACCCGGTGAGACCGGGATACACGTGGTCGGATAAGGGCGGTAGAAGGCAATCACGAATAGATTTCATCTTTGTGTCTGCCAATGTGAAGGTGGATGGAGCAGACCTGGAACCCTTCCCCTTGTCAGATCAAAATTTGGTGAAGGCAAAGCTCGGTATTCCAGGTGGCCTGAAGATGGGGAAGGGAACCTGGAAAATGAATGTGAGCCTGTTGGAAGACAGAAGGGTGGTGGAAGACTTTGTAAGGAAGTACGAAGACTGGACGACCCTGCAGGAATGCTTTGCCACGAGGGTGGAGTGGTGGAGCATGGTGAAGGGCCGGATAAAGGCCCTCTTCCAGACACATAGTAGGAGGAGTGTAAACAGGGAACTGCAGCTGTGGAACGCTAGAATCGAGAAGAAGCACAGGTTACTTGAGCTGGGATTCCCGGTGGGTGAGGATATATGGAGATTGAAGGGAAGGTTTTCCTCGGTATTGGAGAAAAGAGTCAAACAAATGGCATACAGGGCAAGGGTCAGGGCAACGGAACAGGGAGAGAAATGTACGAGTTTCTTCTTTAAGAAATGCAAGGCAGGAGACAACACACTTAGGGAATTGGTGAGTCCGGTCAGAGGCAGGCAGGCAACGACAGAGGGTATGATATAGATAGCGGAGGAGTACTATGGGGAGTTGTATGGGAGGAAGGGAACGGATAAGGGAATAAGGGAGGCACTACTAGGGGAGCTAAGACATGAGGTTAAGAACCCAGAGGTACTCGGAGGGAGGATCCAGATGGAGGAAGTGGAGGAGGCAGTGAGGAGGCAGAATAAGAATAGGACGCCAGGACTGGATGGAATTCCAGCAGAATTCTATATTACATTCTGGGATTTAATGAAAGGGGACATGCTGCAGATGTATAGGGAAATGCTGGAGGGTGGACTGGTGCCAGAAGAAATGTGCGAGGGGCTCATTATACTGATGTATAAGAAGGGGGACCGGAGAGAATTGGGAAACTGGCGTCCAGTTACGCTCCTGAACTCGGACTACAAGATTATGGCAAAAATAGCTGCGACGCGCCTGGGGAAGGTGGTGGAGGGAGTAGTCGAACCCGACCAGATGTGTGCGGTGCCAGAAAGAAGGATTTCGGACTCCCTGATTTTATTAAGGGAGGCAATAGAGGTAGAAGGAGAGAGGGGATGCCCCCTAGGGCTTCTTAGCCTGGATCTTGAGAAGGCTTTCGACCGCCTCTCGCATGAGTATATGTTCGCAGTGTTGGAAAAAATAGGAGTGAGGGGACCCTTGGTCGATTGGGTGAGGCGTCTTTACCAAGGGCTCAAGACCAGACTACTGATAAATGGGGAGCTCTCTGGGACAATTCCAGTAGAGTCAGGGGTGAGACAGGGGTGCCCGATGTCCGCGGTTCTATTTGTAATGTGTATGGAACCCCTTGCACAGGCAATGAGAAACAATGAGGAGATTAAGGGAGTGACCATCCCCGGGAATAAGGAACAGGGGAAGGTGGCGCTATATATGGATGACGTAGTCGTGCTCTGTAGGGACGTGGCATCAGTGTGGGGGGCCATGAAGGAGACAAACCGCTTCGGCCTGGCCTCCGGCTTGAAGGTGAACGCGAGGAAGAGCGAATTGATGGCCTTCGGGGACCCGAGACTATTTGAGGGCCGGCCGCCTGAGTTGGGGATAAAGACGGAGGAAGTCAAGGTCTTGGGAGTGTCCTTTTGCCGAGAGAGGTCGGCGGAACGAAACTGGGACGGGAGGATAAAGCAGGTAAAGGGACAGTTAGGCAAGTGGGCCGGGAGACGGCTCACGATGGAAGGGAGGATTCTGGTAGTGAGGGTAGTGGTTTTACCAACACTCAACTACCTCGCATATGTGTACCCGCCAGGTAGGAGGGAGGCAAGAATCCTGGAATCGCTGTTGTTTCAATTCATTTGGGGAGGCGGGATGGATAGAGTGAAGAGGGTGGTGATGTGTAAACGCGTCGAGAACGGGGGGAAGGGTGCCCCAAATATTGCACGTGTGCTGTCCTCAATTTTTGTGTGCAACACTTTGAGGTTATTCTTTTCCGAAGAGCCACGGGGGAAGGCCGCTTGTTATTTAAGGTATCGCCTGATGTGGCTCCTGAGGGGGCTTGGGATGACCCAATTACCGGCGGGCACGCCCTTGGCCTGGCCACAAGGATGGCTGAATGCGGCGGTGGGTGACTACATAACAGAGTACAATTTGAGTCAGAGAGGGGGACCGTGGAACTCCAAGGAGGTATTGGCCAAAATAAACGAAGGGGAGGCCTGCGAGGGGGTGATGGGCGCGAAGAGGACTATGTACCGTCAAGTGTGGAGGAACACTTCATCAACGGCGCTCACAAAAGAACAGAGAGATCTGTCCTGGTTGGCAGTGTGGGATAGATTGGAGACGAGGGGCTTCATGTTTTCTCGCCGAATGGCACGTTCGCCCAAATGCCCGAGGGGCTGCAACACAGATGAGGATGCGGTGCACGTCATGGTGAGGTGTCCCTTCGCACAGGAGGTGTGGAGACTGAGCAGTCCGCTGTTGTCCTGGTTTTACCCGTCGCAGGTGATAAGTCGGGACATTATGTGGGGAGTCTTAAGGGAGGTGCAGGGAGATGACAGAGATCGAACGTGGGCCATAATAGGCGCGACAAAGGAGGCCTTGTGGGGAGCTCGCAGAAAAGAGTTGGATGGGTCCCCTATATCACCGTTGGAGGTGTGCTACTGGGCGAGGAGGTTGCTAGAAAGGGTGATGGAAGTAGACCGGGTTAGGCTGGGATACAAGGCCGCAGGTGTGAAGTGGAAGTGGCCCCTACCCGGGGTGGGGTAGCGAGGGGACCGGCGGGTATAGGGAAGGGATAGTGAAGGATGGCCACGCACATTTTAGCCGGCCTGCTAAGTCGTGTGGGCGAGGAATGTACGTGTTCGATCGGGGGAAGGCGATGTGATGGAGCAGCGCATGGGTGAATGGTGGTGATGAATGTGAATAAGGGGAACGGGGCGGTGTGCGTTATGGCGGCGAGCTTTTTTTTGTTGCATTGTATGTGGGTGGAGCCCGCGGATGTGACGGAGACTCGAAGGGGCCAACCGGGGCGCCTGGGAAGGAGTGGTTTTCAGTGCTCTTTTTGATTTTCCTTGTACCCGCTGAGAAGTTAATAAAAACCTTTAAATCGCAATTACCAGCGAAACGTCGTACTCAAATTGTAAATGTTGTGGTTGCACGCTTCAACACACCGGTGGGCTAAAGCAGTGAACTATTTGTCTTTTGTCAACGTGACACTTTTTTATTGATTGGCCATGTCGGGTGGTGGAGGGTTACGACACATTTATAAATAACGCGATCTAAACTCAAAAACGTTGATTATGTCGCTCTGGTGTTCGTGCTGCGCCTCATGCATTGCCGTCTCCTTCGTGGAGGCCATTCTCCCAAAGGAGTCATTTGCATGCCATTGAATTAACAATTTTTATCCTTACTCGGACAATTTAACACGTGAGCATGAGAATACATTTTAATCAATGATCATGGAATCATTATATGCATATCCATTAAGAGCGTTATCGGCCTGAAGCTGATTGATATTCATAGCCTTGTGTCTGCGTGCGTGCATTGCCATCTTTAACCAAAGACTCTTTGGAACTGGCCACACGTAATAGTGTCCCTACAGTGAGCAGAGATGCCATTTATGGCTGAATAACTTGATTTTAAAAATGCTCTAATTATTTGAGTTTTAAAAGGAGATCTATAATTTATTCTCCAATGTCTTTAGAACTAACAGAATAAAACTCCAAGACTACACAATAAATATTATACGTGGATTAAATGTGTATGGAACAATTGACAATCTAATGCTCCGTTCGTGTGTGGAAGTGTTGTTGTATGTCTATGTGGGGAGCGGTAGTGCAGCGGTTAGCGTGCTGTGCTACGAATCTGGTGACCCGAATTCTGCTCACGGCCACCATCAGTGCCGATAATCTAATCCGGGCTGAGCCTCCCTTAGGTCGACTCAGCCAGAAAATGAGTATCTGGTGTGGTGTGTAAGCATTACGACTTGGGAGACAAAGGGTGTCGGGCATGATGCTGGCCACCCACCCCTTATGTGTATCGTTCAGGCCTTCATAGGTGCCTGCCGAGCAGCTCTTTCCCAAAGGTTGTTACGGTGATACAGGGTGTCTTTGTTGTATTATATGCATGTGCAGTGAGTTCAACTGAGTCGCAGACGTAGACTTGAAGGCAACACATTTATTTAACTACAACACACGGGGTAATTATCCCTTTCACAGAATAACAACCTATGGCGGTGACCACCAGGATAACTACACTAATTACAATGTAACTGCTACTACGGACCAGGACCAAAAGCTCTGGTCCAGGTCCACGTGTTGGAGACTCGTTGAACGTAGAACGTAGACGAAGGTTTCTTCAGGATGAACAACAACCCTGGTCCCTCTCAGGACCCGGCTTACATTCTCTGCGGCGTGGCTGTTCCGCCCTGGGCCACGACCACCTTCCAGAATCCTCGGGAAGGATCTGGATCCCAACCACGTGACTCCCTGAGCTCCCACTTGGGACCCCCTTGTAGACTTAACCGGTCACGTGTCCTCTCGGGTCAACCAGAGTGCCATGGCCTTTAGTACCCTCATCCTACGGTCGGCACTCCCACACCCTGTCCTGTAGGGCTGGCACTGCACGCCAAGCGTGGTGCCATCCAGCGCTATCAATCAGCGCTCACCGGGCCCCTCTAGGGCCGGTACTACACCCACACCCTCGTGGTGTCCGCGATGTCGCTACGCCGCACGCCGTGCCTCTCTAGGGCTGGCACTGCATGTTGACACCCCGCGATGTCACTACACTTGTAAAGCGCAGAGAGTTGGCACAGTGGAGAGCATAGTTGGAGCATCTGCCAGTCATCTGAGACAAACCCGTGGCACCTGCTGGGACTGTTCTGTGATTTCCTACCAGCAGGGCCTTCGACATTTCAAATGACCTTAAACTGCCCCTAGCCTGACACAAGCGCAGTGGTGATGTCACCGTGACTTAGTGGTGAACGACGGTCATTATGTTATATATATGTATTATTACATATCATTATTAAGATTCTGGAGTAGGGGGCAATGTTGCATTGTGTTTGGGCAATTGAGTAATTTCAGGTAATTTTTCAGCATTGTGGTGTTTGGCCAATACAGACCGGTTACTTTGTTTATGTTTTAGCTGTGGGAGCAACCAGGGAAACCGGATAAAACCCCATGGTAGAACAGGAGGAGAACATACAAACGTTACACAGAAAGATCGACACAGAAAGGCATCCGAGTTGGGAATCGAACCCAGGCGCTTATTCATGCGAGGCATGAACTTACCACAGCGCCAACCCTGCCGTCCTTTGTCTTCTCTCGGCTCCTCCCAACCCAGGCACCCAAGTCGGCGCGAGGGCCGAGGCTGGGGTCGCCGCGTCCGGCGTTTCCCGCTGGGGTTTGAGCGACACAGTTACCACGGCGACGTGCACGCCGATCGGCCCAGCCTCCTCTCCCAGCAGCCCCTGCTGCCCCCGACGCCCCCAGGTGTGGCGCCATCACTCACCCCCGCCAACACGGACATCAATATGGGACCTTGCAAGTATCAAAATATAAGAATAGGTTTTACCCTTTCTGGCAATAAAGCAGAAGGTGTTAAGATGTTAAAACACCAAACAGAAACCTTTTGCAGGAATCCTGTCTGCAGTAACCACACATACTTGTGTTGAGCATGCAAACAAATACATGCTCTGGTGATTAATGGGCTTCGTGGTAGGGTAGGGTTAGGGATGGTTGTGTGACCAGGTAAGAACCAAAAGAAGCGGATCATTCCATTTGTAAGGGTGGTGTAGGTCATCGAAATTACGAAAGCAATAAAAACAAGCACAGTGATGACATGGATAGGCTGGGTGGTTAGTTGGTTCCCCTAACGATCAGTGGGAGGGCTTGTATGAGTGGCTCGTTGCATTCGGGCTTGAGTCAAGGAGCATAAACCATCACACGAACTCCAGTCATCCTCGCAGCAGGCTTTTGGCTGGCCATCGAACAAAGATGGTCACTGCATTGCGCACTTTCAGATGCGCTTCTGCGGCCATCTGGAACACTCTTCCTTTTGATATTAGGAAGCCACTGGAGCTATGCACTTTTAAATCTAGATTTTAAACTAATTTCTTGAGAACTGCTTTTTGTGTTTAGTTTGTTGTCCTTCAGCCGCATCTCTGATTAGCATGGTTAACTACGTACGGTGCAAAAGCAGTCCAACATACATACATGCAAAGTTGAGGCTAGTACTCGTGGCTCGTTGTTTAGGGTTGAGGCTAGTGTGAGTGGCTCATTTGTTTGATATGAACGCCGCTGCATCATAACCATACATTTTATTAAATAATAATGAAACAGAGGATAACGTAAACAACAACCTCCAAGGTTCTGAGGGAGCCATAATAGTTTGACGGGCAGCTCATAGTAATAGTGTCGCTAATTATATTGATGGAGGTAGTTTGTCTTTGAGATGTTTGAAGCACAACATTTGAGTTAAACCGGTTTATATGATATTAGTAAGAAAGACAAACTGGCAGCTATAGATGGGGCATACAATCTCCCACGAATTTTTTATTTATTTGGAAAATCGTTTGATGCATAGCAGACAAACAATGCACAGGCACAGTTTAAAATCTATGAACTTATAAAGGGTACATTTATGCATTGTCAAAAATAATCAAGAACAATATCGATGATCCAGCTTGCGCTGATGCACGCCAGTTGCTCTCTCACTCACCGGCAGTCACCCTCCTCCGCCGTATCACCCTTCTGTTGCTACGAGCAAGGTCACTGTTCCCATGAACTGCACTGGTTGACTCCTCCACCCACATTGAGGACTCGGTCTATCAGACTGTCATCTCATCCATTGTACTGCGTTTAACAGCCACACCGCATGCCACACACATTCTATTTCTGATTCTTATCTCACACTGCTCCATTTTTGGTGTTTTGGGCCATTGCAATTTCCTCCCGTCGTCACTGTACCGGTATCCATCAATTTTAAAACGTTTGGTTTATGAAATTTCATGTTCCCGCAATTAAAAAATTATGCTCACTTTTCGATCAACGAAATCGAATTTCCGCGTTAATGAAACTTTCACTCGGCCCATGCCATGAGACCATGAAACAAGAAGCCCCCAGGAGGCTGCGTCGTCATCCACCCACGACATCGTCACGGTGTCCCTGCATTGCCACAGTAACGCCCCACGTCACCTTCACTGTCATTCCAACATGCAGCAGATCTTTTGCTGAGTTCCCTGAAAATGTTAGTTTTTTTATTAATAATTTAATCGTTTTCATATTTATATTCTTATTATATTTGTAATATAGGTGGTGTATTTTGAGGTTAGGAGTAGAGTTGGAATAACTGTCCCAAACACATCCCTAATATTACGTATTATAATAATGGAAAAAGCTATTCCGATTTTAGAAATATCGTTTTGCACGTATTTTTGGAAGAACGTATCCCTTTCGTAAATCGAGGGATATAAATTTATATAAATATATATAACTCTCGTTGCAGCAACTCTTTCTCCGAAGTCAGCAGTTCCCCTGCTGTGTTTGTCTCACCTGATGACGGTTGCTTGTGTTGCGATCGAAACGTCGTGATCTATTAATTTTCTATCTACGTGACTTTACCGAAAGGACCAAAGAGTATTCAGTGCAAGACAAACTTTATCCCTTAGACTTCATTTAATTTATTTTTATTTCATATTTGTCCCTCACATTTAATTTCTCCGACTGCCTCAGGAATGCAGGACAGTTAAGTACCTTTGATAGAGCTGGCGATTGTGCCCAGGATACATTCCCAGGTGGACCGCGCCTCGTGCTCACAAGATCAAATCTTCCCAGAGTGGAATGTACCAGCAATATTTTATTTTACTTTGAATGTAAATTTTATGTTTAGTAAAAAATATTTCATATTGACGGATTTGCCTGTTACTCAATAGCTATTGTTAGGTAACTAATTATATGCCGGTATTTAAAAACTGGTCACCAGAAAACAAGTTTAAAAATGTATAATCAGACCCCATGGAGTAAACAAGGGCAGTCTCCAACTGTTGTTATCTGCTCCATCGCTCTGGGCTCTATGTTTATGTTGCTATGAGAAAAAGTGCCATTGCCCAAAACATCGACTATTAAAAACTTTTTTTATACTTTTCCTTTTAAGGCCACAGTGTTAGTGATAGTTTTTATCGATTTGAATAGGCATGTTAACTTTTACCTATAGCAACTTTTACAGTGCTGTTCATTACTGGCCACTTGAAATTTTGGGCTTTGAGCCTGTGCTCAGCAAAAGGAACAAGATGGCCCAGGCAGCAAATATGAGCATGACGATGCATGGAGTGGACAGCGCTGTGTCCCTAGACCACACTCCTTGCATGATCGCACTGGGGGGAGGGCCCTCTGTTAATGGACTGCTGTGAACCTTGCAGGGCGGCGTAAGTCCTTCAACATGGAGTGCTGGAAAAGGCAGGGTACCCAAAGCATCACAGGAGAGGTGACCTTGCCGCCCAGCCAACGTAGCACCTGCCTCCCCCTGCTGATGTCACAGCTGCAGGTGAGCGAGTGAATATGTGCTGTCTGAGTGTTGTGTGAAAATCTGTGAAAAAGAGCTTCATAGCTCATCAAATTCCACCAGTATAAATAAAGATTCTGATTCTCTAGTGCTTAGTGCATTGCGCTACAAACTCAAGTGCATTTCCACTCACAGCCAACATCAGTCATGAATATCTGAACAGGTCCTGGAATTCCCCAAGGTTGACTCAGTCTTAAATGGGTACCAGGTGCAGTATATAATCGTCAACATTGGAGAGACAAAGGAGACCGGGTGTGGTGCTGGCCATCCACTCCCAATACTGGATATGGGTTCACAAATTCTCCACTGATTTTAACCGCTCAGCACATTTCAAACTTGGGTTGCTGGGTTCATAGTGCAATGCACGCTCCACTATCCCCACTGTACAAGCATAATACATGCACACGGACTCACACCACACAGCTAAAAAGAAACCAGAGGCAATTAGGCTGTTATTGCCCTGCTAGAGGGAGTGACCCACATGTATAGAGACTCATATAATGATTATGCACAGTGCTTACAAAAAATGCACATCAGTCCACATCTCTTGTACCTTTAAGATGTAATTTCATCTGCCTCACATTCTCATCTTTGCTGTCATTGTCTATCAGTTTTACTCTTTATTTAAAGTGTCACAAGACATGCAACTCTGGCTGATCAGTATTTAGAGCACAAAATAACAATTAGCCATGCTAATTATTATCTTGTTGTACATTTTGTAGATTTGTGTTCAACTAGGAACCATGTCTAACAGAGAGGGTCGTTGCTTGTCAAAACTGGCACTTCACTTTTACATTAATTCGAGCAAACCTGTCTGCCGAGAAGACACTGGATGTCAAAAACAGTCCGCGAGTGGTCAGATTGATCAAATGCTGCTGGAATTGTGCACTCCCAGAAGGAGATTGTTTTTATAGAGATTTTTTTTTATTTTATGTGGAAGGCCAGCTACAGAAGTGAGGCGAATTGTCTGTGTACTGTATTTATATCCTAGGGCTTTGAGGGTTGGGTAACTGAAAGGGTCAATGCCCAGAACATGCCACACCCATGGTTTGTTAAGAAATCTGAACCCTGACACCAAAAAATACGAACCCTGGCAAAAACAGCATTGTGAAACAATTACAGTAATTGAATCAATGACCTTAACTCGAGAAATAAATTACATTTATCTCTGCACATTAACGTATGTGATCCCAATTGAGTAATTTGCAGGTAATATTTCAGCTTTTGGATGTTTGGTCAATTCCTGTTGCAGAGCGTTGTTTTTTTTAATGTGTAGTGCAGGGGTGTCCAAACTTTTTGCAAAGAGGGACAAATTTGATAAAGTGAAGATGCCCGGGGGCCAATAGTTCCTTCCGACATTTTTACCACAAAAGTTACGTGAAAACACACACTGTTATAAAACAATTATCATTGTCACAATTAACTTTATTTTTCAAATGACAATGTAACCAAATATAAGCCGCTCAGGCAGACGTGAACAACTCTAAATACACAATTCTGCCTTTCATTCAGTCAGATAACATTGAACAAACTGTATAGAATAGTTACATTTCCATGAGTTAAATATATTAGCCTCATGAACATTTTAAACAGGAGTTATAAGTAATGCATTAAACTTTGAAACAAGTGAATTTTGTCTTTTACGAGATCTTTCAGAAAGCATGAGTTTGTGTCACATCTACAGGTACATAACATCAAAAGTTATAACCAAATCTTATTCAAGAGTTTAATAAAAAACAAGTGCCATAAGTCAAAGTGCATTAGTGTGCTTTAGGCTTTTCACTGTTAATAGTGACAGATGTTACCGTTCAAAACACTCAATTTCAGATTGATCAAGGAACAGATAACTTGCTGACACTAATGAGAAGGGTGATACTGAGATCTAGATTTCAGTAAAGAGACCAGGTCTGGCTTGAGGGCAGTGGTTGAGATGCATAAAATGCCACGCAATTTGGAGTCACTCATCCTTGACCTAAATCGGTTCTTATTTAAGTTCATGACTGAGAATGTATGCTCACACAAATATGTGGAGCCGAATAATCTCAAAATTTTCTTAGCGAATGACCGCATTTATGGAAACCTGCTTTTGTCCAGCTGCCGGTAAAAGTCAACAAGAGAACACTGCTGGTGTTTCCCGCGGCACTCATCGTCAAACTGCAGCTCAATGAGCTCCAGATGCAGCTGTGGAGGAGCATCATCAGGGTCCACGGAGAAGGGAGAAGAGAAAAGCAACATGTCCTTTTCAATAACTGCAAAGTCCCGAAAGCATTTGTTAAATTCCACAGAAAGAGATGCGATAGCTGTTGCATAACTCTTCATTTGCGCACCGATGTTGTCCTGTGAGAAACTGTCAATTACCTCTTTCAAAGCTGGGAAGTGTGCGGTGCAGGGCTCTGTTTGTGACAAGTGTCTTTGGAAAAGTTGCAGTTTATTGCCAAAGGCCTTGGTGTAAGCATATAGCTGGCTCACCACTGCATCTTTCCCTTGAAGATTAACATTCAGCGCATTCAGATGCTTCGTTATGTCAACCAAAAAAGCCAGATTTGCCAGCCATACAGGATCGGAAAGTTCTTCCATTGGTTGTCTCTTCTCACCCAAAAAATGTCCAATTTCCTCTTTGAGAGAGAAAAATCGCTGCAGTGCGGACCCCCGACTTAGCGACCTCACATCGTTGATATATTACGTCACCGTATTCAGCCTGGATGTCACGCAAGAACTGCTGCAACTGTCGGTGGTATAGAGCTTTAGAGCGAATAGAATTGATTGCCTTTGCCACTGGTTTCATAACATCGTCAGATTTGAGATGTTTGGCGCAGAGAGCCTGCTGGTGAATGATACAGTGAAGTTTAATAGCGTTACCTGCTTCTTTGCTGACTTTATTGCAGATCAGTGTGGACAATCCACTTCGCTCACCAGCCATAGCAGGCGCACCATCGCTAATGATTCCAGAAACTTTACTCCATGGTAGTTTCATATCATCATCAGCTTCACAAACAGAAACGAATACATCTGTTCCTCTGGTTTGCCCTTTAAGGCTTTTGAGGTCAAGCAGCTCCTCTGTCACGTCCATGTTGTCATCAACTCCTCTTAAAAAAATAAGTAATTGTACAGTGTCAGATGCATTGGTACTTTCATCGCAGGCTAATGAGAAATAATCAAAAGCCACTCCCCTGTCCCCCAGTTGTCTCGGAATATCTGACGATATGTCCTCAACTCTCCGTGCTACAGTGTTGCGTGCCAGGCAAACATTCATAAGTTCTTGCTTCTTCTCGGGGCAAATGTTCTCCACCATTTTAATGACACAGTCCTTGATAAACGCACCTTCAGTAAAAGGTTTGCCATGTTTAGCTATTAATATGGCCACTTCGTAGCTGGCTTTGTTGATGTTTTCCTTTGACTCACAGGCCGGCGTGAAGAATCACTGTTGCGATGCCAGAGCAGCTTGAAGTGGCTTTACTTTTTCAGCGCGGTCACTCCCTGTTAGCTTGTCGTAAGTTGTAGCATGTTTAGTCTCATAGTGTCTCTTTACATTGAAATCCTTAAACAAGGCATCCGTCTCTTTACAAATTAGACAAACACAATTTCCTCGATTTCCAGTGAAGAAGTATTGTAATTCCCACCGCTCCTGAAAGCGGCGGCCCTCACTGTCAACTTTTCTCTTTTTTTTTGCAGTCGCCACGGCAGATATTATTCGAGAAGGGTTCGCGGCACGGATGCAAAATTAGAGAGCATTAGAATGGTGCTGCCACCGTGTGGCAGAAAGAGGAATAACATCTTTAAAGTTTTACGATTTATTCTGACAGAGCTCGCGAGCCATAAATACCACATTATAAGACCGAAGCTGCGGGCCGTATGAAATCTGCCCGCGGGCCGTTATTGGCCCGCGGGCCGGACTTTGTACATGCCTGGTGTAGTGGATTCAACTGAGTCGCAGACATACTTCTTGGAGGCAACACATTTATTAACACCAACACATAACACAAAGGGCTTACTGCCCCTTTACCAGATAACCTGTGGTGGTGGACCACCAGGCTAACTACGCTAGTTACTGGGAGTAGCTACAACGGACAAGACCCTAGCTGGTATTCCTCTTCCACGTGTTAATGACTTCATCTTGGACGTAGAACGTAGATCGTAGATCTTAAGATGACAACAGCAACGCTGAACCCCGGTCCCTGTGGGGACCCGGTTGATCTGCTCCCGGGTCGTGGCTGGCCCCGCCCTTGGCCACGACCACCTTCGAGAAACCTCTCGTCGTTTCTCGACCCTTCCCGTAGGATCTCACCCTGACACGTGACCACCCCCTAGCCCCCGCCAGGGGCCCCTGTGTAGATCTTACCGGTCACGTGCCTTCCAGGGTCAACCAGAGTGCCATGGCCTGGGGTAACCTCATCCCCTGGCTGACACTCCCACACTCCCTCCTGTAGGAGTCAGCACTACACGCCACGCATGGTGCCACTGAGCGCGATGACCCAGCACACACCGAGCCCCCTCGAGGGCTGGTACTGCACCCACCTACGGGGTGTCCGCGATGACAATGCATCGCATGCCGTGCCTCGCTAGAGCCGGCATTACACAGTGACATTCACTATGTCGATACAAATGCATTCATAGATGTGCTCTGTCTCATGTTTGGCAACATTGTGCTGTCTCCATCACGAAACCTTGGTGCAATTTGCTGCCACGATGTATTTAATTTATCCGATAACGACAAGAATCTGACTTTGAGTGTCTCTGCATTCATGAAGATAGATCGGGCGGTGCTCGTGTTTATTGGTGGCTCTGCGGTGAAACACACGAGGTACTGGCATAGATCAGCAGAAGATACGAGGAAAAAATTGGCTTTTGAGCAGCTTGTGATTTTCTCACTTGCTCACTTATCATTGACAGACTCCAATACGCTCTTCCCAGCTGACCCGTCAGTTCAAATGGGCAGTGTGTATTCATGAGTCTAGACTGCTTTAGCACTCCACCTTTGTGCCTACTCATAAAATAAGGTTGTGATCCCACTTGGAAATTTAAACCCGCAGTGCTGAGTTTAAGTTAGAACATGGTTGCACTTGTTTTCCACGGTTTGGTTTTCATTTTATTTGAAATGCCCTTGAATTCCAATGCTTCAAATATGTCCACAATTTCACTTCCTTCAAATTCACAATTTGATGCTAAACTATTGATTCTGTATTTTCTTATTTCTGTTTGGTTGTTTTTGCACTGTTTTCTATTTGCTTTATTGTTGGTGACCCAGGTCACTTTTGAAAACGAGACTTCTCCTGGTCTCTTGTTATTTCCTGGTTCAGACAAATGAACGTGGACTCTTTCGGTTTTTAAACAGCATCAAAAACCCATGGTAAGTTTGTTAGGGCGACATTTGGTGAGGCCACAATGAGGAGCGATACCACAGCATGGCTTGATAACGTGCGAGGCTGTTTTGCCTCTTTCAACTCAATCTCTTCACCTAAGTTGAACAAACAACAATCTCAACGAATAAATGAAAAAAAATACAATTTAACATTGGCAATGAAATAAACTCTGAAAACCATGCCCTTTGGTCAAGCACCTTAAGAAAATGCTTAAATTTGAAGGACAGTGTCACATATGTAGTGTAAAAGCCAATTGAGGTTCAGTTAATATAGTTCACTGGTTACTCATTAATGCAGCACACACAACTAGGAATTTGCAAACAAATACAAATACAATGATCCCCATATAGCCTTAACAGACTGTTGGGGCAAGTGCTGTGAGCCCCCATGAAGGCCAACACGGCAAACGAGGGGATGGGTGGCCAGCACCAAGCCCAGCCGCCTTTGTCCCCAAGTGGCGATGCTTACACACCACGCCAGGTACTCATTTGAGGCCGAGTCAAAATTTGGAAGGCCCAGGACCGATTCGAATATTCGTCACCGGGTTTGTAGCGCAGCGCGTTAACTATTACACCACCTCCCCCATCAATAATAAACGTGTTTACACTATATGTACACACACACCCCCCCATGGTGAGAGCTCGGTCTACCCGTCTGTTTCCTCTCTCTCTCTATTGTGCTCAAACAAAACTACAGGGCACAACAGCACTTACACTCACCCACCCAAGCACTCGCTAACCTATGCAACCACTCACTCTCACACTCCAACCACTCACTCGCCTACTCACTCACCACACTGCAGGGCACAACAGCATGCTCACTCACCCAACCACTCACTAACCCACTTACTCGCCAACATATTCACTCACCCACTCACTAACCCAACCACTCACTCACCCAACCACTCACTCACCTAACCACTCACTCACCTACTCACCACACTGAAGGGCACAACGCTTCTCTATATACTTCTTTCCCTCCCACTTCACTTGGGAATCATTTCCCATTGTCTCTTTCACCCCCTAAGCATTTACAATAATAGCCTTCCTCCTCAATTCAATAAACGTGTTCACTCTTATCTGATAAATCTTGACTTAAAGTTTACGTGACTGCAGGAATTCATATTCTTTGGGTCTTTCGGTAAAGTCACGTAAATATAACAATAAAATAATAACAATGAAAATTAAAATAAATTAAATTAAAAATAATAATAAAACATCACTATTTCATTTTTATTATTTTATTGTTCTATCTACGTGTCTTATTTGATAGTTTTGTGTTGCTGGCCATTTGACGTTTGGGGCCCTTGGGCCTGTATACAGAAACTGAGTTAACATTTTTAACCTTGCAAAAGCTATTGTTTTTATAGATGTAATTCAAATAATTGTAATCAACTATTTACCCAGAAAAGCCACACTGAGTCCAAACACTTTTTTCAGGAGGGTCACGCTATAATGGGATGATTGGCCACAGTATGTTTTTAGCTATAGGAGGAAACTAGACAACTTTAGGGAAATCCATGAGAATATACAAACTCCACACAGTCGTTCACACACACTGGCACATTTCACGAAGACAAATACCCCGATAGCATTTAACAGCCTGTTGGTGCAAGTGCTGTTAGTGAGCACCTGTTAGGGATGGCACAACACACGAGGGGGTGGGTGACCAGCAACCACACCCGGCCACCTTTGACTCCCCAGTGCTGATTGCACACAACACAAGGTACTCATTTAGGATTGAATCGACCGAGATGAGGGTCAGGACTGGTTCATATATTTGTCACTGATGATGGCTGTGAACGAGAATCGCTAACTACTGTACTGCAGCTCCCCAACACATTAACACACACGCGTATTTACACACACACCCACCACGCACTCTGATACTCATACACCATACACTCTCGCTCACATACACATACTCTCTGGTACCCATTAGGAAACACAAGGATAATTTTCAAACACCACACAGATTGACACTTGTGTCAGGAATCGAACCCAGGCCCTTCTTGCTGTGAGGCGCAAGTGTTACCACTGCATTGCCATCCTGCCTGCATGTGCAGCAGGGTTATTTCACGCGTACAACTTCTTCTTTTTAAATCCTTTATATTAAGTTCACTTGCTTGCTTGCTTGCGCGCTTATGACCATGCAAATCTTTCGGTCGTTTTTTAACCCACTTCCCGTGATCCAATCGAGCTGACATTTTTCACACAGACTCGTTGTGCGTGACAATTTATTTTCGTGAAAATTTTTTTCCAAAATTTTACACTTTTTAGAAAAAAATAAATTATATTTAATTATCAATTAGCTTAATGGTGGCAGGCAATCATCTGACCCATAGGTGGCAGCCATCTCAAGCCAGAGGACGAAAGGACTCTAGCCACCACGCATATAAAGGATTTATAGTGAAAAACTTTGTTTTTACGGGTTAATTTTTTCTCCTGTGTCACTTTTATTCCCCCGTGACTCCGTCGCAACTCTCCCGCTTGCGCTGCTCGCCTGCTCCGCTCCGCTCTCTCAGCCTCTCCACTGCTAGCCTGCTCCACAACAGCCCCACACCTTTGGTTCCATCCCCCTTATTAAATACCTCCCGGCGTGGGCAAGCCCCGCCTCCGGCCACGCCCCCTTCCAGAACCTTCCAGCAGGTTCCCGGAGCTTCCTGACTGACTCCACCTTTCACCTTTACCCCAGAGACACGCCCCCTTCTAGTTAGTCATTATATAACCCATCTAGTTAGTCATTATATAACGCTTCTACTTAGTCATTATATAACCCTTCTAGTTAGTCATTATATAACGCTTCTACTTAGTCATTATATAACCCTTCTAGTTAGTCATTATATAACGCTTCTACTTAGTCATTATATAACCCTTCTAGTTAGTCATTATATAACGCTTCTACTTAGTCATTATATAACCCTTCTAGTTAGTCATTATATAACCCGTCTAGCTAGTCATTTTATAACCCTCTAGTTAGTCATTATATAACCCTTCTAGTTAGTCATTATATAACCTTCCTAGTTAGTCATTATATAACCCTTCTAGTTAGTCATTATATAACCCTTCTAGTTAGTCATTATATAACCCTTCTAGCTAGTCATTATATAACCCTTCTAGTTAGTCATTATATAACCCTTCTAGCTAGTCATTATATAACCCTTCTAGCTAGTCATTATATAACCCTCCTAGTTAGTCATTATATAACCCTTCTAGTTAGTCATTATATAACCCTTCTAGTTAGTCATTATATAACCCTTATAGTTAGTCATTATATAACCCTTCTAGCTAGTCATTATATAACCCTTCTAGTTAGTCATTATATAACCCTTCTAGCTAGTCATTATATAACCCTTCTAGCTAGTCATTATATAACCCTTCTAGATAGTCATTATATAACCTTTCTAGCTAGTCATTATATAACCCTTCTAGTTAGTCATTATATAACCCTTTTAGCTAGTCATTATATAACCCTTCTAGCTAGTCATTATATAACCCTTCTCGCTAGTCATTATATAACCCTTCTAGTTAGTCATTATATAACCCATCTAGCTAGTCATATAACCCTACTAGCTAGTCATTATATAACCCTCCTAGTTAGTCATTATATAACCCTTCTAGCTAGTCATTATATAACCCTTCTAGTTAGTCATTATATAACCCTTCTAGCTAGTCATTATATAACCCTTCTAGTTAGTCATTATATAACCCTTCTAGTTAGTCATTATATAACCCTTCTAGCTAGTCATTATATAACCCTTCTAGTTAGTCATTATATAACCTTTATAGTTAGTCATTATATAACCCTTCTAGTTAGTCATTATATAACCCTTCTAGTTAGTCATTATATAACCCATCTAGCTAGTCATTATATAGCCCTTCTAGCTAGTCATTATATAACCCTTCTAGCTAGTCATTATATAACCTTTATAGTTAGTCATTATATAACCCATCTAGCTAGTCATTATATAACCCTTCTAGCTAGTTATTATTTAACCCTTCTAGTTAGTCATTATATAACCCTCCTAGTTAGTCATTATATAACCCTTCTAGTTAGTCATTATATAACCCTTCTAGCTAGTCATTTTATAACCCTCTAGTTAGTCATTATATAACCCTTCTAGTTAGTCATCATATAACCCTTCTAGTTAGTCATTATATAACCCTTCTAGTTAGTCATTATATAACCCTTCTAGTTAGTCATTATATAACCCATCTAGCTAGTCATTATATAGCCCTTCTAGCTAGTCATTATATAACCCTCCTAGTTAGTCATTATATAACCCTTCTAGTTAGTCATTATATAACCCATCTAGCTAGTCATTATATAGCCCTTCTAGCTAGTCATTATATAACCCTCCTAGTTAGTCATTATATAACCCTTCTAGTTAGTCATTATATAACCCATCTAGCTAGTCATTATATAGCCCTTCTAGCTAGTCATTATATAACCCTCCTAGTTAGTTATTATATAACCCTTCTAGCTAGTCATTATGTTAACCCTTCTAGCTAGTCATTATATAACCCTTCTAGTTAGTCATCATATAACCCTTCTAGTTAGTCATTATATAACCCTTCTAGTTAGTCATTATATAACCCTTCTAGTTAGTCATTATATAACCCATCTAGCTAGTCATTATATAGCCCTTCTAGCTAGTCATTATATAATCCTCCTAGTTAGTCATTATATAACCCTTCTAGTTAGTCATTATATAACCCATCTAGCTAGTCATTATATAGCCCTTCTAGCTAGTCATTATATAACCCTCCTAGTTAGTTATTATATAACCCTTCTAGCTAGTCATTATGTTAACCCTTCTAGCTAGTCATTATATAACCCTTCTAGTTAGTCATTATATAACCCTTCTAGTTAGTCATTATATACCCCTTCTAGTTAGTCATTATATAACCCTTCTAGTTAGTCATTATATAACCCTTCTCGTTAGTCATTATATAACCCTTTTAGCTAGTCATTACATAACCCTTCTAGCTAGTCATTACATAACCCTTCTAGTTAGTCATTATATAACCCTTCTAGTTAGTCAATATATAACCCTTCTAGCTAGTCATTATATAACCCTTCTAGTTAGTCATTATATAACCCTTCTCGCTAGTCATTATATAACCCTTCTAGCTAGTTATTATTTAACCCTTCTAGTTAGTCATTATATAACCCTCCTAGTTAGTCATTATATAACCCTTCTAGTTAGTCATTATATAACCCTTCTAGTTAGTCATTATATAACCCTCATAATTAGTCATTATATAACCCTTCTAGCTAGTCATTATATAACCCTTCTAGTTAGTCATTATATAACCCTTCTAGCTAGTCATTATATAACCCTTCTAGCTAGTCATTATATAACCCTTCTAGATAGTCATTATATAACCTTTCTAGCTAGTCATTATATAACCCTTCTAGTTAGTCATTATATAACCCTTTTAGCTAGTCATTATATAACCCTTCTAGCTAGTCATTATATAACCCTTCTCGCTAGTCATTATATAACCCTTCTAGTTAGTCATTATATAACCCATCTAGCTAGTCATATAACCCTACTAGCTAGTCATTATATAACCCTCCTAGTTAGTCATTATATAACCCTTCTAGCTAGTCATTATATAACCCTTCTAGTTAGTCATTATATAACCCTTCTAGCTAGTCATTATATAACCCTTCTAGTTAGTCATTATATAACCCTTCTAGTTAGTCATTATATAACCCTTCTAGCTAGTCATTATATAACCCTTCTAGTTAGTCATTATATAACCTTTATAGTTAGTCATTATATAACCCTTCTAGTTAGTCATTATATAACCCTTCTAGTTAGTCATTATATAACCCATCTAGCTAGTCATTATATAGCCCTTCTAGCTAGTCATTATATAACCCTTCTAGCTAGTCATTATATAACCCTTCTAGTTAGTCATTATATAACCCTTCTAGTTAGTCATTATATAACCCATCTAGCTAGTCATTATATAGCCCTTCTAGCTAGTCATTATATAACCCTCCTAGTTAGTTATTATATAACCCTTCTAGCTAGTCATTATGTTAACCCTTCTAGCTAGTCATTATATAACCCTTCTAGTTAGTCATTATATAACCCTTCTAGTTATTCATTATATACCCCTTCTAGTTAGTCATTATATAACCCTTCTAGTTAGTCATTATATAACCCTTCTCGTTAGTCATTATATAACCCTTCTAGCTAGTCATTACATAACCCTTCTAGCTAGTCATTACATAACCCTGCTAGTTAGTCATTATATAACCCTTCTAGTTAGTCAATATATAACCCTTCTAGCTAGTCATTATATAACCCTTCTAGTTGTTCATTATATAACCCTTCTCGCTAGTCATTATATAACCCTTCTAGCTAGTTATTATTTAACCCTTCTAGTTAGTCATTATATAACCCTTCTAGTTAGTCATTATATAACCCTTCTAGTTAGTCATTATATAACCGTTCTAGCTAGTCATTATATAACCCTTCTAGCTAGTCATTTTATAACCCTCTAGTTAGTCATTATATAACCCTTCTAGTTAGTCATCATATAACCCTTCTAGTTAGTCATTATATAACCCTTCTAGTTAGTCATTATATAACCCTTCTAGTTAGTCATTATATAACCCATCTAGCTAGTCATTATATAGCCCTTCTAGCTAGTCATTATATAACCCTCCTAGTTAGTCATTATATAACCCTTCTAGTTAGTCATTATATAACCCATCTAGCTAGTCATTATATAGCCCTTCTAGCTAGTCATTATATAACCCTCCTAGTTAGTTATTATATAACCCTTCTAGCTAGTCATTATGTTAACCCTTCTAGCTAGTCATTATATAACCCTTCTAGTTAGTCATTATATAACCCTTCTAGTTAGTCATTATATACCCCTTCTAGTTAGTCATTATATAACCCTTCTAGTTAGTCATTATATAACCCTTCTCGTTAGTCATTATATAACCCTTCTAGCTAGTCATTACATAACCCTTCTAGCTAGTCATTACATAACCCTTCTAGTTAGTCATTATATAACCCTTCTAGTTAGTCAATATATAACCCTTCTAGCTAGTCATTATATAACCCTTCTAGTTAGTCATTATATAACCCTTCTCGCTAGTCATTATATAACCCTTCTAGCTAGTTATTATTTAACCCTTCTAGTTAGTCATTATATAACCCTCCTAGTTAGTCATTATATAACCCTTCTAGTTAGTCATTATATAACCCTTCTAGTTAGTCATTATATAACCCTCCTAGTTAGTTATTATATAACCCTTCTAGCTAGTCATTATGTTAACCCTTCTAGCTAGTCATTATATAACCCTTCTAATTAGTCATTATATAACCCTTCTAGTTAGTCATTATATACCCCTTCTAGTTAGTCATTATATAACCCTTCTAGTTAGTCATTATATAACCCTTCTCGTTAGTCATTATATAACCCTTCTAGCTAGTCATTACATAACCCTTCTAACTAGTCATTACATAACCCTTCTAGTTAGTCATTATATAACCCTTCTAGTTAGTCAATATATAACCCTTCTAGCTAGTCATTATATAACCCTTCTAGTTAGTCATATAACCCTTCTCGCTAGTCATTATATAACCCTTCTAGCTAGTTATTATTTAACCCTTCTAGTTAGTCATTATATAACCCTCCTAGTTAGTCATTATATAACCCTCCTAGTTAGTCATTATATAACCCTTCTAGTTAGTCATTATATAACCGTTCTAGCTAGTCATTATATAACCCTTCTAGCTAGTCATTTTATAACCCTCTAGTTAGTCATTATATAACCCTTCTAGTTAGTCATCATATAACCCTTCTAGTTAGTCATTATATAACCATTCTAGTTAGTCATTATATAACCCTTCTAGTTAGTCATTATATAACCCATCTAGCTAGTCATTATATAGCCCTTCTAGCTAGTCATTATATAACCCTCCTAGTTAGTTATTATATAACCCTTCTAGCTAGTCATTATGTTAACCCTTCTAGCTAGTCATTATATAACCCTTCTAGTTAGTCATTATATAACCCTTCTAGTTAGTCATTATATACCCCTTCTAGTTAGTCATTATATAACCCTTCTAGTTAGTCATTATATAACCCTTCTCGTTAGTCATTATATAACCCTTCTAGCTAGTCATTACATAACCCTTCTAGCTAGTCATTACATAACCCTTCTAGTTAGTCATTATATAACCCTTCTAGTTAGTCATCATATAACCCTTCTAGTTAGTCATTATATAACCCTTCTAGTTAGTCATTATATAACCCTTCTAGTTAGTCATTATATAACCCATCTAGCTAGTCATTATATAGCCCTTCTAGCTAGTCATTATATAACCCTCCTAGTTAGTTATTATATAACCCTTCTAGCTAGTCATTATGTTAACCCTTCTAGCTAGTCATTATATAACCCTTCTAGTTAGTCATTATATAACCCTTCTAGTTAGTCATTATATACCCCTTCTAGTTAGTCATTATATAACCCTTCTAGTTAGTCATTATATAACCCTTCTCGTTAGTCATTATATAACCCTTCTAGCTAGTCATTACATAACCCTTCTAGCTAGTCATTACATAACCCTTCTAGTTAGTCATTATATAACCCTTCTAGTTAGTCAATATATAACCCTTCTAGCTAGTCATTATATAACCCTTCTAGTTAGTCATTATATAACCCTTCTCGCTAGTCATTATATAACCCTTCTAGCTAGTTATTATTTAACCCTTCTAGTTAGTCATTATATAACCCTCCTAGTTAGTCATTATATAACCCTTCTAGTTAGTCATTATATAACCGTTCTAGCTAGTCATTATATAACCCTTCTAGCTAGTCATTTTATAACCCTCTAGTTAGTCATTATATAACCCTTCTAGTTAGTCATTATATAACCCTTCTAGTTAGTCATTATATAACCCTTCTAGCTAGTCATTATATAACCCTCCTAGTTAGTTATTATATAACCCACCTAGTTAGTCATTATATAACTTGCCCGTACCCACGAATATCCCTCCAGGTCGACAGGTGGCACCCTGTCATTACACATGTATATTCAAGTTTGAAGTTTATTTTACTTAACTAGGTGAGAACACACAGGGAATAGTGACCATTTGAATCCGTATGGCGGTACCCCGGGGTACCATAGTACCTCGGCTCTCACAATGTCCGTGATACAGTCATTTTTAGTCCGTTGATGGTCGGCGATGCGGAAATCGACTCATCTCGACGAGCTGGACACGCTGCACTATTCAAAGTTGAATTTTTCGATAACGGATTTTTTATGCTGTTTGGCGTTTCGACATCGCGGAGTGGCACTGATTTCGGATTGATTGGTACCCCAGTCGCGGAGTGAAGTACACCCCTGGACAAAAATTTTTTCCCAGAAATAAACTATTTAATTGCTTCGACCATTTTGTATTATTTGGTACCCCGGGGTACCACCATAAGGATCATTTGCAAGAATGAACAGCCTCGAATAGTTGGCCATATCTTCTTGAGTCAGGCAGTCCCCGATACAACGTCCGACTTACGTACATCCACACTTACGAAGGAACCACCATAAGATGTTATGTTCAACCATCTAACTTGTGAACATTTGGTTGTACTTACGAAATTAACCGTGGAACTATTTTGTTCGGCGCAGCAATCCTCCGCATCCCGCATGATGCACAACAGTGAACCGTTAAATGTATTTTAAGTTACGTCATTTTACGTTTTATTCACTATACAGTATTTATTACAGTATTATATACAAATATACAATTTCATATTTACGAGTTATGAACAAATCCACTCACAAAAGCGTCTCAGGAATGGAGCCCGTTCGTAAGTCGAGGACTTCCTGTATTTGCGTTGTGTGATTTTGGAGAAAACAGGATTGTACGATCGAAACATATGTATGTTGAACTTGTTTCGCACCATCCGTAACCAACCGTGCTAATGGGAGGTGTCCCCTGCGTGCCCCCCCCCCATGCCCCCCTCCACGCCCCCCAATGTCCCCCATCCATGCTCCCGCTCGCCCCCCCCTCGTGCCCCCTGCCCCATGCTCCCCCACCCCCCGACCGGAGGCGGCAACGGGAGACGGGAGCGAGGCGGCTGGGGGCCACGGCGAGGCACGCGCGATCTCGTGCTCGACGCACGCGTGGAGCACGCCGCCGTCGTCGCCCGCGCGCGGACGCCGCGGCTGCCCCCACCTCTACACGCCCGCCATCCAGGTGAGTGGCCGTGCCACACGCCCGCCATCCAGGTGAGTGGCCATCCAGGTGAGTGGCCGTGCCACACACCCGCCATCCAGGTGAGTGCCCGTGCCACGCGCCCGCCATCCAGGTGAGTGGCCGTGCCACGCGCTCGGGGCTCCGCCAATCCCGGAGATCGAAGAGGACGACCTCCTGTTCTGCAGCACTCCGTTTAGTCAGCGCGATTCTAATCGCTCGCGCACGTGACAATTAAGTTTGTTAGGCTGTGTTGGGCGGTGGAGGGTTTTACAGCACATATTTGGCCAGATCATTACGTGCCCTAACCAGAAAATCTATTATGCGAAAACCTACGCGATTTGTTTTTGTTGTGTGCATGTGGTAACGTGCATGTTGTACATGTTCTCATGCGTGTGCGCGTATTCATTCTCCTACGTGTTGTGTGTCTATTCACGTGTATGTCTGCTTACGTACATCTGTTCACGTGCGTGTTGTGCGTTTGTTCATAGTGCGTGTTGTGTCTGTTCACGTGCGTGTTGTGCGTCTGTTCACGTGTGTGTTGTGTGTCTGTTTACGTGCATCTGTTCATGTGTGCGTTGTCTGTTCACGTGCATGTTGTATGTTTACGTGCATGTCTGTTCACGTGTTGTCTGCTAACTTGTGTGTTGTATGTCTATTCACGTGTCGTGTGTCTTTGTGTGTTGCATCTGTTCACGTGCGTGCTGCGTCTGTTCACGTGCGTGTTGCGGTAGTGTAGTGGCTAGCGCGCTGCGCTACGAACCCGGCGACTCGGGTTCGATTCCCGCTCACGGCCAACACCGGTGACGATTATTTGAACCGGTCCTGGGCTTCCCCTAGGTCGACTCAGCCTCAAATGAGTACCTGGTGCCGTGTGTAAACATCGCCATTGGGGAGACAAAGGCGACCGGGCGTGGTGCTGGCCACCCACCCCTTCGTGTACCGTTCCGGCCTTCATAGGTGCTCGCTAACAGAACTTGCCCCTACAGTCTGTTAAGGCTATACGGGGGATCTTTGCGTGTCTGTTCACGTGCGTGTTGTGTGCCTGTTCACGTGTGTGTTGTATTTGTGTGTTTGGTTGTCCCATTCAGGTGGAGTGTTCCTCCTCCCCGGCTGACAGAGAGGGGAGTATAACCCGGGCGTTGGGGGCCCGGGGTCATGGGGCCCGCCACTCGTGGGGGTCCGAGACCCCCAGTGCCGCGTCGCTCTCCCTCATGCCGCTGCCCTCCCCACGTCGGCACCACCGCGGGAGCGCCGACAGCCTCGTACAGGCAGTGCGTGAAAAGGGAGAGGGGAGAGAGGGGCGGTGAGAGAGGGGATAGAGGGGGAGAAAGGGGCGGAGGGGGGAGAGATGGGGTGGGAGAGAAAGGGGATTAAGGGGGATAAAGCGGTGGGGACGAAGGGAGAGAGGGTGGGAGAGAGATGAGAAAGAAGGGAGAGACAGGGGAGAGAGCCCAATGGATTTCCTCACAATATAAGACTAGACCACTGTGTCCATCTTGTATGTTCTGCGTGGGTTTCCTCTCATCGCTAAACAGTTTGTATGTTGAACCTCTTTCACACTGTACGCAGACGACTGTGCTAATCGGAGGTGTGGGAGAGGACACTGGCTAAACATGTTACAGTATTAAAATATAAAACTGACATGAATTTAAGAAACATAGTTAAGAAACTACATTTTATTGTTATTTATATAGGACTGGAGTGTTTATTATCTTATTTAGTTTTTCCATTAAATTAAGGGTAATAAATTAAAAGTTTGTTCTGAAACTTCGTATATTGAATATCCGCAATTTGAACTATTACTATACTCGTCTTCCCAGTCGCTCATCCGTTGACCCCCCGCGGGCCGCTGTGCCACCGTTCGTCCGCAGGTGCTGATTTCGGAGGGGCTGGGCCTGTTCGCTCGTGACCGGCGCTTCGTGTCGGTGATGAAGCGCGAGCTGGCGGACGCATGCGACATGACGGTGGACGAGATGGAGAGCGCCTGCCAGCGACCTCCTTAACGGCGCCGATGAGGGCCACGACGACACCTCCTCGAGTCGTGAGCCGCTCTTCCCCGGCCACTTCCACCGAGGGGGTTACGGCGGCGACGAAGAGGGCGGCGACGAAGAGGGTGGCGACGAAGAGGGCGGCGATGAAGAGGGCGGCGACGAAGAGGGCGACGACAATCTGCGGCCGGGCGGCGAGCGGAGACGCCTGTACGAGCGAGAGCTGGAAGACGAGATGATTTGCATCACCAAGTTATAGCAGCGGCTGCCGGGGTGCGAGCGCCACGCGCCGCCGGGCTGGTTTCGGCTGCGCCGGGCGCAGGCAGGCGCAGGTGGGCGCGGCCCGGGCAATCACGGCCCAGATGTTCGGGTCGCTCGATCCAGTGCCTCGCTTACGACCATGCGCGTTGAACCGCTTGGGAACAGCTACGAAGGCCCAGGGCGGCACTGCGTCCGGCCTGGCCTAGCCCGGCCTGGTCAACCAGCTCACCCCACTGCTGAGCCGAGTCTCACGCCAGAATAACGCACGCGGTTTCGTGGCACGTAAGCCACTCGCGTAAAAACCTGCATCATTTCCATCTGCCGTCGGCCAGAGCGATGATTGTTGTTGTTTTTCATACTTATTCGTTCTTGTTGATCAAACCAGAATGTAATTTTCTTGAAATTAGTTTTTTTAAACGCTGTGCATAACATCGTGACATACCTTCGATGAAGGGATGATTGTGCGTGTGTTTTAACTGATTCTGTCATGCAGAGGACCACACTTCCAAAGACCACGAGCGGTGAAAAAGAAGTTTAATGTGTGCCCTTTTCATTGAAAAATGGCCTTGCAGAATTTCAGTTCACGGTTCTGTGGATCTTGAGAATATTTCGCTAGGGTGCAGTGGCGATTTTTTTTCTCGTCTAACCAAGAGGCGTCGTTAAACGGGGCGGGAATGTGCCACTGGGAAATCGGTATTGAGATGCCTCATTTTCTCTGCTCATCATAGATTAGCAGAAGTTAGCGTTCGAGTCACTCTGAGTTGTGTGGTAACGCCAACTCCAGATCGAGTGCGTGGGAGATATTCCCGGTGGGGGTAGTTCCTCCCCTTGGCTGCTCGAAGATGGGAACGAGGCCCTGGGCCCCCACAATGCACTTTTGCCCGTTGCGCTCTATTGGGCTGTTGCGGTGAGATACTATCATTGCCGGCTGCGCATAAGTGATGTTCTAACGGGTGAGGCAGGATCAATGGGATTGTTTGTAACTTGCGGCTAGTTCCGCGCAGTCATGGAGGGTTTTCGTCGCTTCCGGTGCATACGTCCGTGCATATTTTGTATTTTTGCACTGAGCCGCTCTCTACATTGCAGGAGGGTTCTCGTTTGGTTTTCTCTCCTCCCCATCATGACCGCCCCCCACCCCCCGATCGAGTCCCCTTTTCGTGTGTCCCACAACCAACCCCTTTGTACTGCACGTAGAACTTCTTTCGCACCGTACGTAGCCAACCGCGCTCATCGGAGGTGCGTTGTATAATTTAAGTCCATGATGCGAAATTAGAATTTAGTTTGCAGGGGTGGGTGGGACGGCGAGTGGGCGGGACGGCGAGTGGGTGGGAGGGAAGAGGCAAGGGAGACGGGTATATTTTTTCGACACGCTTGTTTCTCTTGAGCAGTTCCACTGGTGATGATGTTTACACGAGACAGCGAGCGGCCGTGTGGACATGACAAGCTAATAGCTCGCTTCGCTCGTGTCTGCGTGCGCTCGGGGAAGGCCTCAATGCAGCTGCATCCCTCGCTTTGGGCTCCGTTCTTAGTGAGGCGACGAAGGGAAGGGATGGAGCAGGGAAGGGATTATGTTGAACTTCTTTCGCACCGTACATAGCCAATCATGCTATGGAGAAGGTAGCGGATGCAGAAGCAGGGGATCCATGGGGAAGGGAAGGGGATGGAGGAGAAAGGGAGGAAGGCGAAAAAGGGAAGGGGCGAAAAAGATGCGAAGAGAGGGGATGGAGGATGAAAGAGATGAAGGCAATGAATGAAGATGGCAATGGATGAAAAGGGGAAGAGATGGAGGAGCAGGGAAAGGTTGGAAATGGTAGGGGTGGATCAGGGATTGGATGGAGGAAAAGGGAGATGGAGGAGAACGCAGGGGCTGGAGGGGAAGGGATGGATGAGAAAAGGAAGATCGGGCTACTTGTAAATCAGCCCAACTTAAAAGGCAACTTCAGTCGGCCAGAAAATTACTGAGATGGAACAGAGTGGTGGAGTGGCCTCACTTCAGGAAGGACTGGTTTCTGCAGTTTACCAGTGGCCCAATCCATCCTGCGGTGGGGGAGATGGATGGATAGGTGAGCAGTGTGGCCCTTTCTCATTGCTTGTCGGGATGTACACGTTCGACCTCTAGAGCGACGATAAAAGGGCGTACGTTTCTTTTTAAGATGACACTTGCACTTTCTTGATGCGTACAACAAAACTTGCCAAATCCTGCCCCCCGCCCTCTGCACCATCGCTTCAATGCATGAAAATCAACAAATTGCCCAACTGAGAGGCACCTCGCGTAGGCCCTAAGGCCCCCCCTCCCCTGGTCTCCGCTCCCTCTATTGGTGGTGTGGGGGGGATGATGCGGGATGCGGGCTCAAGGCCCCAGTGATGAAGTGATCCGGCGTGCGAGTCGCACGGATTTAAGTTATGACTTTATATGTGTATAAAACATTACAGAGGATAAGAGGGGATGGTGCGTTACATGCGTAAAAAAAGATAACTACTTTTACACTATTGTAATATATTCGTAATGTATTTGTAAGGAAGAAATGTTCTCTATATTTGTAATTTAGGGTGTGAACCTGTCAAAAGCGTTTTTATTGTTTGAGACTCCCGTGTGGGTGGTTGTCGGGCGGTGACTAAAACATCACAGAGGCAGAGCCGCCGGGAAGTGATCGAGCGCAACGAGGTTCTCTTGCCTCTGCTCGGGCCTGACTACAGAACTCGGACAATTCGAGAAGACTTTTGCCGTGCCTATTAATTCCACAAGGGAAATTGAAACAAATTAACGTCGTAAAGTCTGGAGAGAACGTAGTTATGGGCGGGACCATTCTTGCCTCGATTGGCAAAGTAAATCAAGGTATACCGATCATTAATGAAACTAACAAGTCAACATTAATTCTAACAAAATAATATAACATAAACATTAAAAACGTAAATGTACTTCTACCACGAGCCGGCCATGTACGAGGGTTGGCCTCGTGCTGCATGGGCTTTGTCTTCCTGGCAGCCGATTGGCCGCTGCAGTGGGAGGTGATGACATCATTCCTAGCAATCGCTGCCGTACGCCCAGTTTTGCTATCTTATTCGGACACCCCAATTTAGCATGGGGTGTTTTTAGTTTGGTCTTATGGAATTTCGGATCTCCCTACAATTACTGCCTGTCGGACTTTCTAAGCGTTTCCTGAACTCAGGCCCTGGTTCAAGTTGCCGCTGCCTCTGTAACACGACCCGTGCTGGCACGGTGGAGCAATGCAGGAGGAAGGGGACCTGTGTGTGGAACGTGCCTCTGTTCGTACTCGGGTTGTTGAGACCATTGTTTTTGCTTAACCGGTAACTGCATGGAAGACATTAAACCCAGTTACAGGTGTGCTGCACTTATAGAAATGTCGAGAGCAGTAAACATAGCACGTTCACCTTTTTAACTGTGTAATGAAGGGAACTGCCGTGTCCAATGGTTAGCACACTGGACTTGCAATCCAAAGGTCGCCACTTTTATTCCATCTCCCGATGAGGCAGTTGGAACAATGATAGCAAGTTTCTCAAATCCCTCACCCCATCGCCTCTGTGCACCCAGCAGTGTGAATTAATGATATATCGTAGTTGATCACCAGGTCGCGTACGGTGGGGAAACGCGTGGGCACGCTCACGTCTGGTCAGCGTGAAACAAAAGACCAAATACCACCAGAGCTCCCTCTCGTGGAGGCCTTCTGCTATCAGTGGAATGAGCAAGGAATTGCAGGGCTGCATGTACCCTTGTCAACTGACAAACGCCTGTGCCAATTAGTGTATTTGTTACGAAAATTCCACTCGAAATAATTACACCTTCCTGACTTTTGGAACCGGGAATCCAGTTACTGTTTCACCGCTCGCGGTTAACAGCCCTCCTCCACACGTATCACTACCGTGGTTTGCGGTATCCCATGTTGCCTCCGTGAATTCTGATGCACACACATACGTTGCATGTGTCCTGTGTTGCAACCATAAGTCTGCGTGTGTCATTACTCCAGCAATGAATATGTTCATAATTATTGCTTGACGCTGGTACTGGTGACCATGGAAACGCATCGCTTTGTTAAAGCTCAGTTGGTCCGTGGGACAAGATAGAACATGGAACTGTCAGTGATAGCAAAACTTCTGGATGGGCAGTCCTACCAATTAATCTACCTGGACAATTACAAAGTGATTTTCTGCTCGTATAAGTATTGGAGGCAATGCTCACCTTCTTACAGCCCTGAGCTGGCGGAGGTGAAAATGTCACATTCCCATGGTGGGGAAGAGTTTGTCCATAGGACAACCACTGTTGATCTTCGCTACATAGTGGTCTTTATTTTTTCGGCCCCAGAGGGATGATAGGCAGAGTACCCCCCAGTCAGAATCTTAACTTGCAACCTTCCGATTGTGAGTCACTATCTCTACCGTTGAGCCAACCTGGTCGTTTGTAGCAAATTTTAATGAAATTATATGATAACTTTTTCAGCGTTATCACATCCAAGTGCTGTATTCGTTTGTAATTACGGCCCTCAACAAAACATAAGTACGTTCCCACAGCTCAATAAACGATCTATATATCTATCTCAAGGGGTACAGCACGAACAAATAAAATATCTGATCCATATTTGTTTTTGGGTTCGATCATATGGCCTAACCCAACAACTAATATGGATCATTGTATTGGCTATGAAAACCTACGTTTTCAGTTCAGTGAGATATGTTTGGGCCGATGGAATAAACCAGTTTTGAACAAACAGAACTGGTTATAAATATACTCATACAAATATATGAATATAAACTTTTGACCATGCTGTGAAAAGATTGGGTTTAACAAAGGAGTGAGTCTGCATAACTACCCAAGGACACGCGAGATTTGGTGTTCTCAGCCTATGGTTGGGTGTGGGTTTACATTCGCCTCTCATTTTCATGTCTTCAGAAAAAAAAACAGTGATGGGTTCGGGTATTCGAATTGAGTGTACGATATGTTGGCTTTATATGCCCAGTCGAGCGAATGCCCCGCAATTTGAATGTCCCCAGTTCAACTCTGAGTTTAGGGGTCGACTCAACCCATCATCCCTCCGGGGTTGAAAAATAAGTATACATTTTTGTGAGAATCAACAGCGGTCATATTACATAGAGACTCGTCCACACCATAGGAGTATGGAAAGTATATTCCTAGCTCAGAACTGTGCTCTTTTGAGCAGAACATCACTTTGACGATTTGAATGTGCCCACTGTAAACCCAATCAACTCACATGTCGTGTAACCTGGTTGGTAACATTTTACATTCTCTGACTTACATAGCACCATGCAAAGTTCAAATGATGTGCACTATGTGTGAGTTGTTCGTGTGTGTGTGTGTGTCTTTGTACTTGATCAGGGTTGTGAACGTCAGAACTGGGGAGACAAAAGCAACTGGGAGCGGTCCTGGCAACATCACTTCCTCGTGTGTGGCGTAGCAGCCTTCATAGATGTTGTAATAAGGCAGAACTTGCTCCCACAGCCTGTGAGCTTGTGTGTGCTATGGGATCTGTCTAAACCCTCGGTAATGCAAAGAATGGTGTCTTTTGTGTATTGGCGTGCATATTTTGTACACAGTACTTGTGTGTGCGCTGTTAAAAGCAAAACAACTACTGTACCGCATTGTGCTGTCACAATTTGCCAAGAGGACCCACTCCATTCCACGAATGGGTGCGAATCCACGCCAGACTTTCCTCCGTCGCCGCCCCCCTCCACCCACAGTGAGGTTCACTCAGAGGAGCATGTGTTTTATTTACAGAACTTGGTACTTTCAGATTCAGGGATATCTGGAAGTGAAAGCAAGGCAATGCTGTGTGTGGTTTAATTAAAAGTGAAACTGGTGGCATCAGGAGGCTCAGAATGTTGTTGGCAGTTGAGTCGGTTACAAATTCCGTCCCAGGGTTTTATAGACTTGGATAATAAGTGTGTAGGTGGACTCATTGAGTGACTGATATCATTGGAATGTGCCGGCCTTGACTTCTCAAATAGAGACCCATATATCCACATAGAGACCAGAGACTCACACAGGCACCTGTAGACTCACATGGAGACCCATGGGTAGCTGAACAGTTCTTGCAGTGGCTTCTTACACCACACAAAGACCCAAAGACTGCATCGCTGGATGACGTACTCCTCAAGCCGCCGCTAACGCAGCCTCTCACAATCTTGTGATGCAACAATCCATCTAACACCTGCACATGCATTTATTTAATCAGTCCATCTGGGTGTGTGGACCCTATTGGACACATTCCATTCCTTGGCTGCCACTTTGTCGCAATTCTTTACCATCATCCACCATCCCTTCTAGCCTTCACGCACCCTGTCCAAGCACACTTTCTTAATCATTTGGAAAATGTCATTAACCTGCATATGTTCTATATGCCATGTATGCCTCGTCATGCCACTCACAGTCATTCCAAGCATGTGCCTCTCCAAGTCGAAATGGACATTTAATTATTTTTTTTCACAAGACTGTTTCTGGACCATCTAGCATAGCAGGTATTAAATCTACTGAGGTGCACAACCTGAGAATGGAAAATGAGGGGCAGACTTTTTTGTCTCTTCAAACTGGACACACGGGCCCCCACTGAGCATCCAGGTGGTTTACGATACTCACGGTGATTCAGCTTCTTCACTCACGTTTCACATTATTTCCCCGTGCAATCAAGTTTTGTTTAAATCGTGAAGCCCAAGCAGCTTGAAGATTTAATTCAGCTGTTTGTACCCCTCCCTCCTTCCTTCACTGTCTTGAGAGACTGTGGTATGTATGCTTTTGACAGTAGAGTGGCACAATGGTAACACAACAGCAAGGGTCGCGGTTCGATTCCCAATTCGGGCGCATTTTTGCGTGGAGTTTGTTTTATCCCTCTGCTGAATGGGTTTCCTCATATAGCTAAAAACACACAATGTAACTGGTGTTGGCCAAAACATCTCAATGTTGCAAAATTACCTGCAATTTACTGAAATGGGTTTACACAAAGCAGTAGCATCATTGCTCCTTGTGCAAAAACTTGGCGGAACCCTCCTGAAAGTGTATTGCGACTCAGTGAGGCTTTTCTGGCTTAACAAGGATAATATAAATTTCGATTTAAAGCTTTCGTGACTGCAGGGATTCATCTTCTTGTTTCTTTCGGTAAAGTCACGTAGAAGGGAAGTATTATTATGTTTTATTTTTATTATTTTATTACTTCCCTTCTACGTGACTTTACCGAAAGAAACAAGAAGAAGGATAATATATTAAGTAAATCCAATTTCTAGTGCAGTGTGATGTAACATCCAAAATTCGGCCTGGTGCCAAATGTAGTCAGAATGTTTGATTCACATGTTAGATGGTTGTGAGTCAGCAGTGTGGTACCATCATAGCAATATGGCTTAGAGTTGTGAACAGATGAGCACCACCTCAATGCTCATTTGATCAGGAAATATTTGATACTTTCCAGCCAGTGTGCGCTTAGGAACCGTTTGCCAGTGGGCATTGTCTCAGGCACACCGGACTCTGTTAGTTATTGATTATGAGAGTGAACTTGACCAAACAAGAAGCAGCATGTATATTTGAACGTGTTGCTGAATATTACAAATTATTAATGCAACTGGGTTTTACTTGGACGTCAAGATTTAAAATTAGCAGTGATACCTCGAAGTGTTGCACATTGGCAATGTACTCAAACTAACAGTCATGCCAGTTGAGATTTGTACAGTGTCGCTATTGTTGTGCCGATGGTGACTTTGGACATGACGGCGTTAGTTTAAGTCAAAACCGGTTCAGGGTTGGCCTTGTTGTTTAGTTTAAACATTGCTGAAAACATTGGCCCGTGGTGTCCCATTGGTAGGTGGATTTGATTGCCATTTTCTTACTTTACACTGGTGGTAAAACAAATGCCAAGCCCGTTTGATATTTGTCATTTTGCCACTTATCGTGAGGTCCAGCCCCATGTCTCTGTGCCAGAGGGGTGGTGATAAACAATGCTAACGAGCAGAGGCCAGAAGCTGCTAATTAAAATTCAGCGGCGGATGGTAACGGCCTCAAACCGTCAGGTTTCACTTTCATTGCGTGGGCAGTGTCGGACAGAATCGTTTAAAATATAAAATTTGCAGCGATGCGGCTCGCCTCCACTTTCTCCCATCAGTGAATTCGGCCATTTAAACTTGGCTGCGCTACTGCGTTTAGTATTATTGTTTTTATTGTTAACTATTATCATTTTTACCTCTGGTCAATATTTGGCCACTTGTTGTCTCCTCTGGTATAAAATCGGGGCCCGAGCGGCCTCCTGGCTGAATTGTTTACGAGGAAAGCGCTTTCACTGAATGCGTGCGTAGTTCATAAGCGACCCTTACCAAACCCTAACCCTCACCCGCTCTTTCTCGCGCACCTCTGCATGCAGCCACGCCTGTGCTGTACGAATGCCCCCCTTCCAACCCCCAAACCTGTTCTCTCAAACCCGCTCCGCTCCTCCAGACGGTAGTGGGTTTCAAATCTGAATTCACAAACAGCCGCGCCCCACACATCGCTTCACAGAGCTGGATAATGCACCCACAGAGCTGGATAATGCACCCACAGAGCTGGATAATGCGCCCCAATGTGCTTGAAACCAGTGTGTGTACATTTAAATATATTTGACATATTTGCCTTGACATTCATTGCTTGCCCCTAATGGGCTTGTGAAGTATTTACAGCTCATAATACAGGTTTTTTTTCGGTTAGATCGTGTAAATATATAAATTAAACCCACCACCACATGCCAATTCGTTACTGGTACAGCACACCAGTGTTTTGGAGAGCAAAGCCACAACATTTACAATCTGAGTACGACGTTTCGCCAGTAATTACAACTAGCTTCATCAGGCGACAGCCAGATTTATGGAGAACTCCTCCTGTTTCGTTTCTTAAATCCGTCTGTCGCCTGATGAAGCTGGTTGTAATTACTGGCGAAATGTACTCAGATTGTAAATGTTGTGGCTTGGCTTTCCAACACACCGGTGTGCTGTACTAGTGACGAATTGGCATGTTCTGTTTACGTGACAAACCTTACTAATTGGCTGTGTCGGGTGGTGGCGGGTTTAACAACATGTTTATATTTAAGCGATCTAACCCAACAAACCTGTATTATGAATATTGGTCGCGAAAGCCTACGCGTTAAACTATGTAAAGCTCGTTTTCTTTTGTAATTATTTTTTAAAGCTGGGCTAGCTGCGAGCTCGTGATCTTGAAGATACGGGTTTCAATCCTGGTGAGCATCGACTTGAGCCCACGTTGCTACCTCACCAGGTGCGGTTACAACACTCGTTGAGGAATCGGCAGTGGTTACCCTGTTCAAATGTGGAGTTCCACCACTGGTTTGTGACTGCCAATGGAGATAAGCACCGTCTTGTGCTTTTAAAATAAAATAAATTGCATCGTGGAGAATGTAAGTCGCAAAATACGCAACAGAAAGGGCCCTTGTCTATAATCATCTGGCAGTTCAGCAGCATTGGTGTGAGCAAACCTGGCTGCTGATAAGACGCTGTGTATCGAAATCAGTCCAACGTCTTGCTTGCGTTTGAACCAATGCTGCTGAAATAGTGCACGCCTCAAAGGCTGTATGGCCGAAGGGATATGTATAACATGTCTTGTTTTTAATGTGGAGATACGGATAAAGGAAAGAGGCGAATTGTATTCTTATTTAATTTAACTTGGACCTATATAAGGGTGTGCTTTGGCAGATTGTTATATTTATGTTTAAACTGCTGTGAAGACCCGAAATGAAAAGCGACTAAAAGTGTAAAAGGCTCTCTTGCAATGGGACGGGGGGGGGGGTACTGACAAACCAAATGCCAATACCAAAAACTCAACACACAATGGAGTCAATAACAACGTGGACTTCAAAGGAAAACATGTTATTGGCGTAATGTTGGGCAATGGCCCACCTTTCCAGCACATGTGCTGTGCAGAAGGGAGTGTATTTGAAAAACGTGTTGGGTTTTTGTGATTTGCTTGTGCTCCACTGCCAATGCAGTTTCACCAAATAATGCAACCAAATGCTCTCGCTACCCTTATCTGTCGGTGAGCAGTTAGCCACCAGCACTAGCCCTCCACTGACATTAACCCTGACCCCAATCGTGACCAACTAGCCAACGACAAGTTCTATCCATGCATTAACCCCCATTACGGGGCCCTTTTTCATATTTTGTTAACTTTTCATGGTTCGTTTTCACGGCAAGGTGGGGCGGCGTGGCTGATTGTAAAGCTTCGTGTGGAAGCCCAAAATGTGATGTTCATATTCACATTTTGGGTACAGCTTGTGAAATAGCTCGCTGATTTGCGACTATGCTGTGTACATCGGAATAGAACCGAATAATGTATATGTACATATTACTGTAAGTACTGTACGTCACAGTTTTATACAAAGGAATGTTGTATTGCAGCTCTGTAAGTAAAACAAAATGTGTTATTTCCTGATGCCTGCCCTCTACGTTTCTCGTGGTTTTACATACACACGGACACATGCACATTGGTTCGCTGTATTTAAAAAAAATGGTTGATCACAGGCCCAAAGGCTCAACACGTTAACTGGCACTGACATACAAACAACATGACATGTAGGTTTGTTTTGATGATCAAGTGGTGGAGGTCTCAACGACAAAGGTTTAGTCTACATTACGTGGCCAAACCAAAAACTCTGTTGTGAGTCAGCAATTTAAATATAATAGATCGGAGTGTAACACGTTTCCTGAATTGCGCAAGGTAATTATACGAGCTTGGGGAAGGAGGCGATGGGAGGGAATTCCAAAGTGGATCAGTGCACGGGAAGAAGCAGAAAGAGAAGCGTTGTGACCTGCAGTGCGGTGAGTGCGGGAGTTGGTGGTTGGGTCAGTGAGTGCAAGGAACTTGCATACTCTTACCTATTACAATTTTGATTAGTGCTGTTTGCTGCTGGTCACTTGATATTTTGGGCCAATCGACAACTGCTTAGCAACTGTGGTTTAAACAAACAAAGCTGGGACTGATCAACAAACCCTGCTGTGTTGCCTGGCATTCTAGGCAATAGCTGCCCGTGGACCCTGTGGGGTGTCTGTTATTCCTGTGCCGTGCTAGTAACCGGCTATGTTTGGAAACGCCGCGTGGCTCAGCGCCTGTGGTTTAAGCCACAGCCACTGAGTCACCTTGGTGACTGGCGGTGGAGTGGAGTGGCCAGGGAGTTGTGGACTGATGGTCCCATGTTCATAATGTTACCCTTCATTTTCGCAAAAAACCCATAGAATGTAACTGATATTGGCCAAGCATCCCAATGCGAATAATTCACCTGGAAATTACTCAATTGGGATTAGGTACAGCAGCAGCATAGCCCCTCTACTGCAAAAAACCCTGAAAAATTGTCTTGAAACTGAGACTTTGCTGGGTGGTAAGCAAGCACAATAATACCAATGCATTTACCCAGGATAACTTTACAGTCTCAATGTTCTTTGTCAGGAGGGTCTTCCATTTGAACATGCGACAAGTTTCATGAATGGGTGTTTGGTGGTGGATGAAAATGGCAGCACTCAGAAAATAACAAGGCGTGACCACTTGAAGTGCTGCCCAATTTGAATCGATAATCCGTTTCTGTACTGATACCTATTACCTACCTAACTTCTAAAGGGAAGCTTAGGGGTAGGATACGTTTATCAGTGAACAATACCCTTCGTTTATCGTTTTAATGGAGCTGCTGTGGTATAATGTTCATAACACTGGACTTGCAATCTAGAGGTCGCCAGTTCAACTACAATTTTCGGTTTAACCCCATATTCAGGTATAACTCCATATTCCGGTTTAACTTAGAATTCCCCCAACCCTCAAACCCAAACTCTTATCATGGAAAATATGGTAAAAAAAAATTCGGAAAGACAAATATCCGGTGACACATCTTCCCGGTGAGGGTAATCTTTATCAGTGTCTGAGTCTGCTGTGGGAATTGCCTGCAATTTGTTTATCAGGCAAACGAATCGGCATAGAAAGTATGCTGATAGGGCAATGTGACGACGCAAGTTATTATTTTGCGTCGTGTATAGTACAGTTTTGTGTTTAACTAGGACCCACATCTAACAGAGAGGGTCCTTGTCTGTAAGCAAGCCTGACCGCTGATGATACACTGAATGTGAAAACTGAATGATGCTGAAAAAATAATTCGTATAAGGCCGTGTGTCCAATGATTGGGTGAGTAAATATAATACGTATGCATTTTATTGTGAGATACAGATATGGGAAGGAGGCGTATTGTCTGCTTATTAATCGTGTTAACATTATGTCATAGTTTACTGTTTTTATTTGTCTCGCCATTAAATGCCCTTCATGTGTCTGTGGACGACACACACGCTGGCATCTGCATGTGGCCAGATGCACTTCTCCGGCTGCCTGGCCCAGGAAGGGACAATGGGCACAGGATGCTCGTGACATGTATTATGATGGCATCTTGAGTCAGGTAAACAAAATGGGTGAGTCGCTTAATTTAACCATGATGCAAAGCGTGCAAGATCAAGGCATATACTGTATGGCTAAAAAAAACCTTGCTCTTGGCGAAGCATAGGTCACCCACTCATTTGTACCCTGTTGTGCTTATCTCAACAGATATGTCCAATGCTTGAAACACTCTCATGCATGCCTACAGCTGAGCAGTGCTATTGTTGCACAGAATTATAATATCAGAAATAGGACGTAAGTAAAAAGCAATTCTGAACGATTAGGTGCCAAACCATTCATGCCTTAGGTCAACGTAATTTCTAGCTGGAATGAGCATTAAGGCAGTCCTCATCGCCGATTTCTAGCCCTGAGCCAGTGGTGGACATTCCATATACCTATGGTGATAACGGGTATATCCATAGGTCACTCACTGTAGCCTTCCCCACAAAGTGGTACAAATTTTTATCATTCTCTGAGTGAAGATAGGCTGAGCCAACCAGCAGCCAGGATATGAACTTACAACCTTCCAATTGTTAGCTGCTCACTCTAAATGTTGAGCCACCCGGCTGTGACGTCACAAGACTGTGAGGGATGGGGTGAGTGTGGCAAGGCTTTCATACAGCAATGGATAGAGGATGACTCATGATGATATCAGTTTCACTTAAGTGAAACGAGTATTCGGAGTTTGAAGAATATAATTGTAAAGGCATTTACGAGGTAAACAATTGGCTGAATAATAATTTTAAGCCCATTTAATTACTCAGCGCCATATTCCAGAGACAGTGTCACGAGGCCACGGCCTGTGGCGTTGCTCACGTGGAGAGGCACTTGTGGTGACTTTCGCTCTAAAATGTGATAGCTACTTGTAGTGCACAAGCGTGACTGCTGGTGAGAGGGGTAGATAAATGAAGGAAGCGGACTGCTTTTCTCCACAACGCTATAAAAATTATTTTGTGCAACCAAATCGCTCTCAGAATCGTTCAACTCAATCACCCGCTTACATAATAGCATGCATATGCACGCTATTCTTGGTCGCATGCAACTGCTCAGTCTGGAAATTAGTGTCTGTGTTCTGGTGACAGGAACTGATTAGCACTAAGATCTGGTACCCGTTTTTGTATTTCAATTTGTCGCAGTACACTGCATAGTTTTGAAAGTGGACCTCTATTGATTGAGAAACGTGTCCGAGTTTGTTCTGTGGGAAAGGTGTCAGCCCCAGCAGGACCCTCCTCACAATAACCCGACCTCACCGCCTCATGCACCGTGCGGAGGCGGTTGGTGCACGGTTGGCACCTGGGATGGCGCTGTGAGGGAGGTGGGCACGCAGTGGGAGCCCTGGGGGGACTCGCCCCTTCCCCACCGTGTCGCTCTTGCATTGTGTGTCATCAGTATCCTGTTGCATTGGCTCAACTCGGCCGTTGGAGCATTGTGCTCCGCGTTCACGAACCCTTTCGAATGCAGCACTCCGTAAACTTGTCAGGAAGCACCTGTCTTTTTAAAGAACATGCTCGGGTACATTTAACAAATATATCCAATGCTTTTCAAGCCACAGGCTTAAGGAAGCAAGCATTTAAAAAGGTAGTGGCCAGTTGGAGGGATGTTTGTGCCTTGGTGTTTTTCCTCACACTTTCCACGTAAGGTGTTTTATGCATCTTTGAATGTAATATTTTTTTACGTTTATATTTCACCTGAAAAATCGCTTGAGACGGAACATCTCGTTTGTAAGGGTGACCAGGGTGTCGATTGACACATGCGTTGCAAACACAAATACAAAGATCCCCCCATATAACCTTTTCGGCCTATTAAGGCTGACACGGCACACAAGGGAATGGGTGGGGAGCACCACGCTCCGCCGCCTTTGTATCCCCAGGACTGATGTTTACACCGCACCAGGTACTCATTTAAGGATGAGTCGACCTAGAGGCCTAAGCCCGGTTAAAATATTCGACAGTGGAAATCAAACTCGGGTTGCCGAGTTCGTAGCGCAGTGCACGAAACACTGTGACACCGCTCCCCACATATAACTACACAAAAACATACACTCATATACAACAACTGACATTCGCCACTAAGTGATGGTGACGTCACAACAGTGTTTTTGCCAGGCTAGGTGCACTTTGAGGCCAGTGTTGAAGCTTCGCTGGCAGGAGGTCACGAGAAAGACCCAGGTGTTATGGGCTGCTGATATAACTAACAGATACATCGTTAAACCCAGGATGGATCGTAGGCAGGCCAGCCTGAATGTTTCAAACTGGCACAGATGTTCCATCAGAGGGGTCCAGGTTTCGCAAGCATAAATAAGGATGGGCATAACTGTGGTCGAGAAGACCCGGAGCTTCGTGTGGAGCGACAGGCCAAGTTAGTTTCCACAAAGTGTTACACAGCCGATAAAAATATAACGCCGCTCTACTGAGACCTCTGCTGCCAAACCAGAACTATTCATAAGCACACTGCCCAGGTATATGAACTCATCAACTCTCACTACAACTGCCCCATCACTCATGGGGAGTTGAGGGGGTGCAGTGTTTGATAACACATAATACCCAGGCAGGTGCTTTGTTTGAGTTGGCCTGATGCTAAGCCCCATCCCTCAGGGGCATGTTCCAGGTTCAGCAGCAGAATATATAATTTCTTGTCAGAGTGAGCAGCAATTACCAGGTCATCAGCATACATAAGGGTGCCACGGTTGCAATATGTTAACTCCCTGGCCTGGTATTCAGGAGGTCGTTTGTTCGATCCTAACCCTAACGCATGTATATTTGGAGTTTGCGTATCTCTCTCCCCATGGTCCCGTGGATTTCTCCAGGTCTTCAGATTTTCCCTCCATATTTATAAACACGCGTTTATAGTATTTGGCTGCTATAATTTCCAGGTAATCAGCCACTTCGTTCAGCGATCATTTATGGCCAGGTTGCTTCTGACAAACAGCTATTTCACTCAGTGGGCCTTACTTGGTAAAATTTTAAATTGGTTTAAAAACATGGTTAACCAACAGGGGACATTCCTTGACCGCATCCGGACATCCAATCCGAATCACATTTACACTCAATCACATACAGATGGACCTAGTCCATCACAAACACATACACGTATACACTTACACATATATACTCATGCATACACTAACATACAAATACACTCACATAAACACACATATGTGGTGAGTTAAACTGAGTCGCAGACGTACACTTGAAGGCAACACATTTATTTATACACCAACACACGGGGTAACTGTCCCTTAGCATAATAACAACCTATGGTGGTGACCACCAGGCTAACTACACTAATTACAATGTAACTGCTACAACGGACTGGACCGCAGCTCGCGTCCAGGTCCACGTGTTGGAGACTCGGTAGAACATAGGACGTAGACGAAGGTTTCTTCAAGATAAGCAACAACGCCGGCCCCTCTGGGGGACCCAGCTTATATCCTCTGCGGCGTGGCTGGCTCCGCCCTTGGCCACGACCACCTTCCAGAACCCTCGAGCAGGATCTGGACCCCGACCACGTGACCACCCCTAGCCCCCCACTTGGGGCCCCTTTGTAGACTTAACCGGTCACGTGTCCTCTCGGGTCAACCGGAGTGCCATGGCCTCTAGTAACCCCAGCACACCCACACCCTATCCTGTAGGGCTGGCACTGCACGCCGAGCGTGATGCCACCCAGCGCTATCACTCAGCGCTAACCGAGCCCCTCTAGGGCCGGTACTGCACCCACACCACGTGGTGTCCGCGATGTCGCTACATAACTAACAACAGAGGTATCCACGGTCGCAACGTCTCCACATTGCTTTTACCTCCCCCTTCACTCACACACACTCTGGGTATGTATGTGCGGGGTGAAGGGGAATACCAGTGTCATCTGAGCTGCCATGGAATGGGTGTGTTACTCATCTGGCTACATTACTGCTCTGGCTAAGGAGGCATCAAAGAAGATTGGTTTTCTTTTCTTTGCCTATGTCTTGTTAACTCCGGTCTAGCAGACTCATTTTCGTCGGATCCTGTACACTTGGTTCAACCACCACACTGCAGGTCACAACACTTCCTTATCTTTATTCATGATTTATTTTTTTGTGAGGCCACAAATCAATTATGAATCTAAATATTGGCTGCAAAAGTTTTCCCTCACACAACTCCACTTTTTAATTCCCTTCCAATGTTTATTTTCGCAATTTCTTATAATAATCTTGCTTAAATCAAGAAATGTATTACACTCCCAGATATTATAACTTTGAAAGAGCTGTTGCTGACGACTTTGACGTAATAGACCTTGTGCTCAGAAACTGTTTTTAAAAACACACACACACAAAACGCCCACCACTACCACCATAACCACAACCACCAACCCCTTGGTCACCACAATCTGATAAGCGTCTGTGCACAGTGCAGGCTCCACGCTGACATCGTCAGCAATGGAATCGAGCTGCGAGTTCCCGTGGTCATGTCGTGGGATGTAGGTTGTGTTTCCTGTGATAACCCGCAGCTGAGCGGCTGCTCTGCCTCGCTGTGGTTTTCGAGTTTATTTTGCTAGCCAGCCGACTTCTTGCTTAAATGAGGATTGAGGCGATGCTCATTTCCCGTTTATAGCCTTGAGCCAGCGGTGGAAATTCCACATTGCTATGGTGGGGGCGAGTGTATCCATAGGACAATTACTGTTGGTCTTCCCCACAAAGTACCACTTATTGTATTGACCACGGAGGAAGGGATGATGAGGGGTTGAGTCAACCCCCGGTGAGAAAACTCGCAACCTTCTAATTGTGAAGCCACTCTACCGCTGAGCCACCCGGACGAATGTATTTGGTGTAACCAGGTGGGAACTCAAGAGACCTGGGTCACCAACATGACAAAAGAAAAGCCATGAAATCAAACTAAGACAATTAAGAAAAAACAAGAAAATACAAATCTGAGAAAAAGTAACCACATTACAGAAACTATTGAAATATTGCATTGATTTAATGTCATGTAATGAAAATACATTAATGTTTATTTGACTGGTGGCTCCAGGGTGTCCAGAGGGTTTGGGATGTAGTGGCCCTGAGCTACCAACCAATACATGATGTGATGTCTGTTTGCTGTGATGTCTGTCTGCCCATTTTTATATATGCCTAAGCAGGGGAGTTTTTGTGGTCTAATGGTCAGCACACGACTTGAAATCCAGAGGTGACCGGTTCGATTCCATCTCCTGGCACGGCAGTTGAAATCAAAATATGTATTTATACTGGAGGAATCCGATGAGATATAAAGCAATTTTTCACAGATGTTCAATATTCACAGATGTCCAGTACATCTGTGAAATAAGTAGGACGGTATCTAAAATCCTCCATACTGCCACTGTCTACGCAGCAGTATTAATAGGAACACCACAGTTAGTTGATCGGGATGTCGCGTGTGATAGGCTAAAGTATCGAAACTCCGCCTCTTGTAACATATCAGGTCAAAATGGAGGCAAAGACCAAGTGCCCTCCAGAGTTCGCTCGAGTGAAGGCCCTTCCACTCGCAGTGGCGTGAGCAAGCAATTGAAGAGCCGCAACTTTACCTTTTTATCTCTAAATGCTTAAAATGGAACGGTCTCATTGAAAGAGAGAAGCCTCAGTCATTGTTTTTGCAATTGCTACAGGCAAGTGATATATGTGGCCTGCACCATCGTCTGTAAAAGTGACACCCTCATGCATGGGCTTGCAAACTCTCTGCATTGTGTCTGCACACGATTTAAGGCACCAATTAGAATGTGCAATTATATGTGCTTAGGGTAAATGTTATTTTTCTTTCGACGTGACTTTACCGAAAAAACCAAAGAGTAATTCCTGCAGTCGCGAAAGCTCCAAATCAAGTTTGAACCACCTCTACGGGGAGGTTTTAGGTTTGTTTTCTCTCTCTGTGTCTTTGTGTTGTCTCTCTCTGTGTGTCTTTGTGTTGTCTCTCTCTCTCTGTGTGTCTTTGTGTTGTCTCTCTCTCTCTCTGTGTCTCTGTGTTCTCTCTCTCTGTGTCTCTGTGTTGTCTCTCTCTCTCTGTGTCTTTGTGTTGTCTCTCTCTCTCTCTGTGTCTTTGTGTTGTCTCTCTCTCTCTCTCTGTGTCTCTGTGTTCTCTCTCTCTCTCTCTGTGTCTCTGTGTTGTCTCTCTCTCTCTGTGTCTTTGTGTTGTCTCTCTCTCTCTCTCTGTGTCTTTGTGTTGTCTCTCTCTCTCTCTGTGTGTCTTTGTGTTGTCTCTCTCTCTGTGTCTCTGTGTTGTCTCTCTCTCTCTCTGTGTCTCTGTGTTGTCTCTCTCTCTCTCTGTGTCTTTGTGTTGTCTCTATCTCTCTCTGTGTCTTTGTGTTGTCTCTCTCTCTCTGTGTATTTGTGTTGTCTCTCTCTCTCTCTGTGTCTTTGTGTTGTCTCTCTCTCTGTGTCTTTGTGTTGTCTCTCTCTCTCTGTGTGTCTTTGTGTTGTCTCTCTCTCTGTGTGTCTTTGTGTTGTCTCTCTCTCTCTGTGTCTTTGTGTTGTCTCTCTCTCTGTGTGTCTTTGTGTTGTCTCTCTCTCTCTGTGTCTTTGTGTTGTCTCTCTCTCTCTCTGTGTCTTTGTGTTGTCTCTCTCTCTGTGTCTTTGTGTTGTCTCTCTCTCTCTCTGTGTCTCTGTGTTGTCTCTCTCTCTATCTGTGTCTCTGTGTTGTCTCTCTCTCTCTGTGTCTTTGTGTTGTCTCTCTCTCTCTCTGCTTGTGTGTCTGTCTTTGTGTCTCCGTGTCTGTGTCTTGTCTCTTTCTCAAAATTTCACACTTAACTTATAATTTAACAATCTTTGGAAGAACGTAATCAACCAGGCTATGCGATAATTGTGTGTTGACCGACTCTCTGTGTTGCATTGCATGATATTTCCAAATTTTACTGAGTTTGTTTGATAAGTGTGTTTTCTCTCTCTCTGTGTCCTCGTGTTGTCGCTCTAGTATTTCCTGCAGTCACGAAAGCTCCAAATCTCTCATTGACATGTTAATTTTTCTACTCCCCTCCCCCCCTCTTTCTCTGCCCCCTGTCTCTATTTAACGCCTCGACACAGAGGCGTTGTTTCTCTATATGTCTATGTGTTTGTCTCTCTCAGTGTGTCTTTGTGTTATCTCTCTCTGCTTACGTGTCTGTCTGTGTCTCCATGTCTGTGTTTTGTCTCTCTCTCAAATTTAGCAATCTTTGTAAGAACGTAATAAACCAGGTAAGGTGCTGACTGATGTGTTAGTCGACTCTCTGTGTTGTTTTGCATTATATTTCTAAGTTTACTAGGTTTGTTTTCTCTTTCATTTGTACCTGATGATGATTGCTTGTGTTGCAATCGAAATGACGTATGCTATTATTTAATTATTATTTATTTCTATGTGACTTTACCGAAAGAACCAAAGAGTAACTAATATATTATTCGAGCAAAAACAACCGAGCTACAGAATAAAAGATAACTGGTAAACCAGGAAAGCTATACCTGCTTCCAATACAATTGTGAATTTGTCCAAAATGCATGGTGCGTGCGACTCTAATTGGTCGGCGGCATCCATATTAAATTACTGGTGGCAGGCCTAAGGCCTCGCGTGGTCCTCTTTTTTTCATTTTTTCTTTTTTTTTGCGTGGTCCTCAGTATAAGGGTGCAGCCTTGCAATTGATTGCTCACACCATTGGGCGTCCACTAGAGTGATTTCTGGAGGGTATTCGACGATTCTCCATGTTAACAACATTTGTGGGAAGAAGTTGGCATACCCACACTTTACCTCAGACTATGCAACCTGACGATTGATTGACTGTGGTGTAGTCAAGTGTGCCAAGCCATTCCACTACTGTGGTAACTCGCTTCGTTTCTCAGTTAAAAGATGAAGATATTCTGTTTATTGCCCTAGACATTTGCCTACGTGCATCAAATCGGTATTGGGATGTTGTTGATCCAAAAAAAACGAATTGCCCAACTTGCGGTGATGGAAAAATCAATGTTCTGACATAATGAGCAATTAACGACCTGATGAAAATTTTCATTCCTAAACCTGGATATCCAGGGTGACTCCTTGTATATCCTGCTCACACATGACTTATTAGCCCGGCAAATTCAATGTGATTCCTGATCAAATGAGCATTGAGGCAGTGCTCATCGCCTGTTTACAGTGCTGTGTCAGTGATGGAATTTCCTCATTCCTTTTTGGGGGGCGAGTCCATACATATGTAACGACATAAATGAGCCGTTCTATGGCGCCAGTGGGTGTACTATACCTAGGGGCTCACTAGAGGGCAGATTCCGGATGTCACGGAGGTCGGGTCAGGACATGACAGTCTGGGTGAACCCGCGAGAGCACGTGATCGGATGAGGGGGTACGGGGAGCCCCAGGAGGGGGTGAGCGGGCCACGTGATGTGGACCCAGAGCCTCCGCGAAGGATCGAGAAGGGGACGTGACCAGGGGCGGAGCCCAGTCACGCCACAGGAGATAAAAGCCGAGTCCCGAGAGGGAGCGTGGCTGTTCGATCCGGGAATGAAGCCGCCTTCTTCGATCCTCACTCTTCAATCTCTGCACACGACGACCCGACGGCGTATCAGCTGTTCTGATTCAACCATATAGTGATTCCGTTCAAGTGGTTAGGTAGTTAGGAACGGTGGCCACAACCTTAAGTAGTTTAGCCGTAATGTACTTAGTTACCCGGAATGTACATAGTTAACCTTGGAACGTTGAGCAGTGTTGGTTGTGTTAGTGAATAAACGTGTTGCCTCCAAGTATTGGTGTGCGCCTGATTAGAATCCACTACACATAGGAGACCCACTGTTGACTAATTTTATTTACTCTGGAAGGGCGATGGGCAGAGTCAACTCCCAATCAGGATTTCAACTTGCAATTTTCTGATTGCAAGCCTCTCGCTTGAACGTGGAGCCACATGGCCGTATCTATTTAACCCAATGCCAATTATCATTGCATTAATCATTGCATCAAAGTAAAGATTAGGGTTGCCATTTCCCACAAATCAAACATATTTCCCAGTCAGCCTAGGCCTATCATCAAAACTGTACAGTGTATATATTGCAATAAAGTTAAATGCGATACCAGTACCCGCACCTCTGATTAGTACGGTTGGGTACGTCAGGTGCGAAATAAGTTCAACATACATATACGTACATACCAGATCTCAGTACAAACACAAACGGCAATTACTGGAGAGGTGGCAACCCGAGTAAAGATATTATGTACAGTATGTTGAACTTCTTTCGCACCATACGCAGCCAACCGTGCTAATCCGAGAGGCGGGGGTAAACCCACAAAGCAGTTAGGCTGTTGTGAAACCTCCCGCAGAACACAGTGGGTATATATGCGCTCATTACCTACATTCTACAAATGACAAATTCAAGGTCGGTGAGCTCAATGATCGTAAAAGGAACCCTGGGTTCAAAGTCTATGCTGGCATGCAATAGTAACACTGACAGCCATAAAGCCTAAGCCATCACAGTGAGTGTCGTTATTAACACTCCTGTGTACCCTGGACCAAATGGAGGCTGTTATGAGTTAACAGAGAGGGTTTTCTCGAGAATAACGAAGGAAAACGTAGAATTTGCCACCTTTTCAACTGTAGATCAAAATTAAACATATTCCTCAGTCGGCCAAGGTTTACAAAACTGTGTAGTTTACTGGAATAAAGTTCAACACAATACTGGAACCAGGTCTCAGTACAAATAAATGCCTGTCACCCAAACACAAATGCCAATTCTCAGAATGTCGAGGTCAAACTTGGACAGGTGAGAACCCAAGGAGAATACCATGGGCATTAAGAGATAACTCCACCAACATATCATACATATAAAATTTCCAACAGGAACAACAATGATGAAAAATAAGTATAGGTTTTACCCTTTCTGGCAATAAAACAGGTGTTGACATGTTCAAACACCAAAGGAACAACATAATTTTTTTTCTAGATTTGAAGCTTTCGTGACTGCAAGGATTAATATTCTTAGGTTTTTTTTTTAGGTTTTTTCCGGTAAAGTCACGTATGTGACTTTACCGAAAAAAACCTAAGAACATAATTTTTCTAAATTTCAAACTATGAATGTGTATCTAATATAATGAACTCAGAATAACAATGCTAATTATTAGGTATTCTATATTTTTGCATTGAACTCGGAGCCATATCTAAGAAAAATGGTTATTGCCTATAAATATATGGCATTTCACCACCATTGCCTCAATGCTGATGAGACACTGCATGTTGAAACCTGTTCAAATGTTGCTTGCATTAAACCAACTGCTGAAAAAATTACTCCCAGAAGGCCAAGTGGAGGGAGAGCTATGGTAAGTTAATGTCTGTTTATTTATTATGTGGTGTATCCCTCTTTGAATTGGTAATATATACCTCATTCTCACACTTAATCTATGAATGAGTGTGATACATATAGGGAATGCTGTGCATTAATAATAATGCAGACAGACAAGGCTATCGTGAAAAAAGGTGCTGTGTTTCAAAGTCTGCAGTATTTTCATAGTAAGGGGCGGTGTTACTATGGTGCATTCCCAACTAAGTAATATATGGTCAATCAATATTTATTTTGTGTGCCAATATCGCCTTCAATAGAGTAAGCATAAGTGCACATTACAACACCGCTGAGGTCGTGATGGGAATGGTACAAGGGCATGGAGTAATAGGAAAGAAAGAAATCCGTCACGACCCCAAGCGGTGTCATTTTTTTTAATTTGGAAAATATGAACCGTGACTTACGGGATCTGTAACAGGAACTGTGAGGCAAACGGCACATAGTTTTTTTGGTTCATGTGTAGTGACATAAATGGGGTCACTATGGCGTTTAGCGCCAGCTACCGTCACAAGAGTGGAGCTGTGTGTCTTGGGCCTCTCTCGGGCACCAGAGTGGCTATGCCATGGAAGGGGGCCCTAAGGGGCATAGTCCTGGTAACAGGGAGAGAGGTCGGGTGAGGACGTGACAGTCTGGGTGACCCCGAGAGGGCACGTGATCGGACGAGGTGACAAGGGGGGCCCAAAAGGGGGAGAGAGGGACACGTGATGTAGGGGCCAGAGTCTTCGGGAAGGATCTGGAAGGGGGCGTGGCCCATAAAGGCCAAGTCCCAAGCCCCGATCGCGGCTGTTCTCTGGAATCAACCCTCGGCGCTACGTTTCTCCGATCTTCGGTCTCCGCTCGACATCGTGGGTCATTCAGGATGTTACTGACTGACCCGGTTATGTAGTTACCCTGTTGGGGTCTAGTTAACGTGTGTCCGTTTATGTAGTTGGCCCTGTTGGGGTTGTGTAATAAACGTGTTGCCTCCAAGTCAAGTGTGTGCCACAGTGAAGAACTGGAGTCAGAAGTGAAACATAATAGTTAGATGATAGCCTAGTGTTAAATAATGTTAACTAGGTGGAAACAACTCACCAAGTCGTCTTCAGACAAGGAGGAGGACGACGGGGTGATTCCACAGACAGCCCCGGGAGCTGCAGCCCCGGAGATGGAGCGCAAAGATCTTCTGCCGGTGGAACAGGGAAAAAGCCTGGACCTCGCCGCGCCGTCACCGCCGGAGAGGGAGCGCCAATTGGAACTGTTCAAGGCATAGAGGTGCGGATGCTCATCGATACTGGAGCATCTGCCACCATCATTTCAGATGATTTTTTTATGTTTGCCGCTAAATTCACGCACCATACGGCCTGTTGACCTCCCTTGTTTTGCCGCTAATGGACAATCCTTAGGGATTATTGGCCAAATATCGGCAACGGTCTGTATAGGCGACATTCGGTTAACAGGACCAGTACTTGTTTCGTAGTCCCTGGCTGTACCATGCCTGTTAGGGACAGATTTCGCGATGAGTGAGGTGGATTCAGGGGCCGAGTGTGTGATGTGTCGTGACTCGCCTTCGGGTATAGTAGAGTGGAGGATGGTCAGGCGGATGACGGCGGTGGTCCGGGGAGGCATTGTTACGGCACGTGGCAGCCCGACGAGATGTGTCCCGGCAGGCCGCAGTTGTAGCACATGACGAGCCCGCTCCCAGGACGAGGAGAGGTCTTCCACCGTCGAAGTTGTTCATCCCGTGGCACCATGCTGTCCCCTCGCCAGCCTCCGCCTTTGGTCGAAGCGCAGGCTTGGATGGGCTCCACATCTTTGGGTGTATCATGCGCCTCACGAGGCGTGGTACACGCCTCCAACCCCTTATGTCGTTGCAAGAGCAGGTGTGCCTGGATGCATATTGCAACCTTGAGAGAAGACAAATCGTCTTCATCGACGGCCGGCAGGACGATATTGAGGTCCTTTGCCAACGCGAACAATCTGTCGAGGACCAGCGAGTCAACTCCGTCGTGGTCTATCTTCGGGAAGGCAGCCTTTGATAGCGCCAATAGTGCGCTACGGAAGGCGATGGGCATCTTGGCCTCTCCCCTCCTCTGCGCAGCGAACTTATGGCGAATGTTTGACGGCGGTTCGTAGATGGCCCCAATTTTGGCAAAGGCTTCTCGTAGCATGGCCCTCTCCAACGGCGGGATGGTGAGAGACGCCGCTAAGGCGTTGTCGTCAATGGCGGCATACAGCGCTCTCAGCGACTCCGCCTCTATCCACCCCGCCAAGTCGCAGTTCGTCTGGAATTGGCGCTTGAAGGCCACCCAGTCGCCTCCATCGGCTGTAAATTCTTTAACAAATGGTAGTCACCACCTGAGAGATGAAATGTCAACAGGCGAGCTCGACACAGTCTCTGATTTGGCGGGCTCTCCACTCCGCTCCGCGAGCAAAATGGCGGCCACTTGCGCGGGCTGCTCCACGAAGGTTTCCTGCTGGCGGAAAACGGCAACGGGATGCTCGACCTCGCGCAGCTACGGTGCTCTCTCCTCCACCGCTGGCTCTTCGCGGTCGAGCTCCGCGATGATCGCAGCCATGGCCTCGAGAAATTCAGCGAGGCGGGAGCGGAATGTGCGGCGCTCTCTTCCCGATGGCGGTGAGCTGTCGCTGGGATGGTCGTCGCGATGCTCCGCCGATGGTGCCTCACTCCCTTTCTCCGGGGTCGCCATCCCCGAGGCTGTCTGAGGAATAACGCCTTCATCGTCCTCGTCGTCCGACGTCCTGGTATGTAGTCTGTGTCACGTAAGCAAAACCTAACTCAGCTATCTTACATACAAAAGAACATTTGGCCACTTCCGACACCAGTTGTAGTAAGTTCAACTGAGTCGCAGGTGTATATTTGAGGCCAACACATTCATTTAACTCCAACACACGGGGTAACGTCCCCTTAACAGAATAACAACCTATGGTGGTGACCACCAGGCTAACTACACTAATTACAACGTTACTAGCTACTACGGACCGGGACCACAGCTCGGGTCCAGGTCTACGTGTTGGAGACTCGTTGAATGGAGAACGTAGAACGTAGACAAAGGTTTCTTCAGGATTAACAACAACCGCCGGTCCCTCTGGGGACCCGGCTTATATTCTCTGCGGCGTGGCTGGCTCCGCCCTTGGCCACGACCAACTTTCAGAATCATCTGGATGTTAACCACGTGACCACCCCTAGCCTCCACTTGTGCCCCTTTGTAGTCTTAACTGGCCACGTGCCCTCTCGGGTCAACCAGAGTGCCATGGCCTTTAGTAACCTCATTCCTATGGCCGGCACTCCCATACCCTGTCCTGTAGGGCTGGCACTGCATGCCAAGTGTGATGCCACCATGCGCTATCCATCAGCACTCACCGGGCCCTTCTAGGGCCGGTACTACACCCAAACTCTTGTGGTATCCGCGATGTCGTTACACCGCACGCCGTGCCTCTCTGGGGCCAGCACTGCACAGTGACATCCCGCGATGTCACTACATATTTATTGCTGTGCTCGGTTGAATGGAGGCCGTTTGTTGGGAGCAGTTCAAGCGCCGTGAGTTCAATCACAGTGATATATTAAATATTACTTCCTGCAGTCTGCGGGGAGGGTTTCCACATAACCATAAGATCTTTTAACAAACTCCGAGGCAAGAAAGGTCATCTGATCGTGTCACTCACATTTCTGAAGAGATGCCGCGACTCTAAGTGTGGGTGTGTGGAGCGAGGTGCAATGCTTTGATTGGTGTAGACCTACTGCCGGTGTCGGAGCCTTCTCCTACATTAACATTAGCTGTCCTGCCCATCTCTAAACCTTTATAGACGGCTCTTTGATTGGTGTAGACCTCCTGCCGGTGTCGGAGCCCCTCCTACATTAACATTAGCTGCCCCGCCCATCTATAAACCTTTATAAACAGCTTGCCCTCAGAGGCTAACCTCCATGTTCCTGATGACGACCGCTTGTGTTGCGACTGAAACATCGTGATATTTTTATTATTTTATTATTTTTTCTATCTACATGACTTTACCAAAAGAACCATAGAATAAGGGATTGTAACTTTTAAATGAAATAAGTCTGTCACCGCGGCCTTACAAATTGCACACGAATGGATGCAATGAATATGACGTCGCGCTCTGCTTTTTGCTTGAATGTTTCAGATTTACTGCAATACGTCCGTCCTTGGACGAGCTATATGCGAGTTACTACTGTAATAACAGCCATAGAGGGTTCACGTGGGGATTGGCTTGCCGGTCCTGCTTTGTAGCCAATAAGGGTTGAGATAGGGAGCGTGGGCCCGGCGTGATCACGGCATGTCATCAGGAGTGATTGGCCTAGCCATTCGGGGCCCCAGCTAATGGGGATCCGGATGAGAGGCGTGGTCCCGGGAGTGACAGGGAACCATCGAGAATGGTCGAGGCTGTCCATGGAGGATTGGCTGGGGGGATCACGTGACGAAGGGATTAAGAGAGAGAGTGAGAGAGGACGATCGAGAGCAGACTGGGAAACGAACAGAGCGAGAGCCACGCGCGTACGGGGGCTCTGGGTGCCACGTGCGCGGTGGGAACTGGTGTGAAGTCTGCCCGCTCTCTGTTGTCTGCCAACAACGGAGCGTGAGTGAAATAAGTGTATCGTGAAGGTGAAAATAAAGAGGACCGATTCCGAAGCCGTCTCCGAAGGATTATTACACTACTATAATGAACCAAGAATGTCTGTTTGTGTGTAACGTGCGTGACATCACTCCACATCACGCCCCCCATCATTAATATTCATGAGCTGGTGGATTTTTACACTCACGCAGGTCGAGCAGAATTATTTTTTTTCCACAAACTCGCTTTAAGTTTGACGTTTCTTCGTTGAAAGTGAATGTAATAAATAATTATACGCAGCAACAAAGTGGATTTGGTGTTTTTATTTATTTCTTCAGCGCTTGAGACAAAATGTAAGTCTAATTTATGCTTCTACATTATGGTAAAATAGACATTTCTCAGTCATTTCCCAGGTATTGTATCGAATTCAAATTTATTTCAATCCCAGCGACCGAAAGCAGAAGAGAATAAATTATCAGAGCAGTGAATTTGAACAAATTGAAAGTCAGTTATATACAGTGCTAGTGACATGAAGTGAGGTGTTTTATTACGTAGTTTCCTGCGAGAATCACTGCCATTAATAAAGTGCTACAGTGAAATAGAGTGAAGTGTTTGATGATTTCGTTCAATTTTTTAGTAAATATTACAACTTCCGTTCTCGGACGGGCAAACAAGCGAGTTGTAATCTATTTGTATAGAACGCGTGGAGTTGTAGATAAGCGGCGCGAACCCGCAGGGTATCGGTCCTGAGCATTCTCCACGTAAACAGGATAACTGCGCTCCCGCTGCTAGCGTGCGTGCCAGGCTAGGTGCACCGAGAACAGGACGAGCCGTCCGTCCTGTGCCCACGCAGTGCACCTCGCCCGCTCACAAAAACACCAAAGATAAAGATCCCCCGTATTATAGCCTTCACAGACTGCTGGGGCAAGTGCTGTTATAGCGAGCACCTATTAAGGTCGGCACACAAGGTGGGTGGCCAGCCCCACGCCCGGCCGCCTTTGTCTCCCGAGTAGCGACATTTACACACCGCACCAGGTACTCATTAGAGGCTGAGTAGGGGAGCCCCAGAACAGGTTCAGACAATCGTCCCTGTATACCTGTATACCTGTATGGTATTTAAGACGTCTTTAACACCATTGTAGGTAGCCAGCCGACTGGGCCACCGCTCCCCATCGCACGCCATCGCACGCCCGCACACTCACAACAAAGACACAGATCCCCCGTGTAGCCTTCAGACTGTAGGGGCAAGTGCTGTTAGCGAGCACCTATGAAGGCCAGAACGGTACACGAGGGGGTGGGTGGCCAGTACCACGCCCGAGCACCTTTGTCTCCCTAGTGGCAATGTTTACAGGTACTCATTTGAGGCTGAGTCGACCTAGGGGAGGCCCGGGACCGGTTCAAATAATCGTCACCGGTGTTGGCCGTGAGCGGGAATCGAACCCGTGTCGCCGGGTTCATAGCGCAGCGCGCTAACCGCTACACCACCGCTCCCCACACACACACACCAACACTCACTCCCACACTCCGACACACACACACCGACACGCACGCCCACACACACACACTCACGCCCCACACACACACACCGACACACACACCGACACGCCCACACACACTGACACTCACGCACACACACACACCGACACACTCACACACGCACACCGACACACTCACACACGCACACCGACACACTCACACACCGACACGCCCCACACACACTGACACACTCACGCCCACACACACACCTGACACTCACGCACACACACACACCGACACACACACAGACACACTCACACACGCACACCGACACACTCACACACCGACACGCCCCACACACACTGACACACTCACACACTCACGCCCACACACACACTGACACGCACACACACCGACACACACCGACACACTCACACACTCACGCCCCACACGCACACCGACACACTCACACACTCACGCCCCACACACACACTGACACACGCCCACACACACACCGACACACTCACACACGCACACACTCACACACCGACACGCCCACACACACACTGACACACTCAGGCCCACACACACACTGACACGCACACACACCGACACACACAGACACACTCACACACCGACACGCCCCACACGCACTGACACACTCACGCCCACACACACACCTGACACTCACGCACACACACACACCGACACGCCCACACACACACTCACACACACACACTCACACACACTCACGCCCCACACGCACTGACACACTCACGCCCACACACACACCTGACACTCACGCACACTCACACACCGACACACACACAGACACACTCACACACGCACACCGACACACTCACACACCGACACGCCCCACACACACTGACACACTCACACACTCACGCCCACACACACACTGACACGCACACACACCGACACACACCGACACACTCACACACTCACGCCCCACACGCACACCGACACACTCACACACTCACGCCCCACACACACACTGACACACGCCCACACACACACCGACACACTCACACACGCACACACTCACACACCGACACGCCCACACACACACTGACACACTCAGGCCCACACACACACTGACACGCACACACACCGACACACACAGACACACTCACACACCGACACGCCCCACACGCACTGACACACTCACGCCCACACACACACCTGACACTCACGCACACACACACACCGACACGCCCACACACACACTCACACACACACACTCACACACACTCACGCCCCACACGCACTGACACACTCACGCCCACACACACACCTGACACTCACGCACACTCACACACCGACACGCCCACACACACACACACTGACACACTCACACACACTCACGCCCCACACGCACTGACACACTCACGCCCACACACACACCTGACACTCACGCACACTCACACACCGACACGCCCACACACACACACACTGACACACACGCACACACTCACGCCCCACACGCACGCGGTGTCACGGCGTCACAACGCGGACAGGTCGGACCGGTCCCACCCAACCTCCTGCCCCCCCCCCCGTGTGCTGCGGTGGCGACGTTTGGCTGTCGTCGGATCTCCCGACTGCGGCGGGAGTTGGTTCCCAACTCGGCAGAGGATCGAGAACTCGACGAGACGACGGGGCGAGAGACAAATCTGGAGATGCCGCTCCTGGGAATCGCGTTCCCCGTGGCGGCGTGTGTCTTGCTGCTGTGGGCGCAAGAGGCGATGCAGACGCTGGGGTTCGGCATCCTGCCTCTACACGACTTCAATTGCTCGCAACTGGTGAGTGGTGGTGGATGTTGGGCAATGGCGAGCGTGTGAGTTGCTGTGTGTTGTGTGTGTGTGATGTGCGAGATGTGTGAGTTGTGTGTGTGAGTTGTGTGTGCGAGATGTGTGAGTTGTGTGTGCGAGATGTGTGAGTTGTGTGTGTGTGATGTGTGAGTTGTGTGTGCGAGATGTGTGAGATGTGTGAGTTGTGTGTGCGAGATGTGTGTTGTGTGTGCGAGATGTGTGAGTTGTGTGTGCGAGATGTGTGAGTTGTGTGTGCGAGATGTGTGAGTTGTGTGTGCGAGATGTGTGAGTTGTGTGTGCGAGATGTGTGAGTTGTGTGTGCGAGATGTGTGTGTTGTGTGTGCGAGATGTGTGAGTTGTGTGTGCGAGATGTGTGAGTTGTGTGTGCGAGATGTGTGAGTTGTGTGTGCGAGATGTGTGAGTTGTGTGTGCGAGATGTGTGTGTTGTGTGTGCGAGATGTGTGAGTTGTGTGTGCGAGATGTGTGAGTTGTGTGTGCGAGATGTGTGAGTTGTGTGTGCGAGATGTGTGTGTTGTGTGTGCGAGATGTGTGAGTTGTGTGTGCGAGATGTGTGAGTTGTGTGTGCGAGATGTGTGTGTTGTGTGTGCGAGATGTGTGAGTTGTGTGTGCGAGATGTGTGAGTTGTGTGTGCGAGATGTGTTGGCTATACGGGGGGATCTTTGCCGTGGTGTGTGGGGTCCGTGAATGTGAGTGCGTCATGGTGAGGGCCTGTGTGAGATGACGGTCTGATGGTGAATGTGAGTACTGGGGTAGGAAGCGTGTGTGAGAGATGGTGAGAGGGTATTGGCGAGTGTGCACATAGCCTGGCACAAGCGCCATGGTGACGTCACTGCCACTTAGTTGAGAATGTTGTTGTAAACATCGCTACTAGGGAGACAAAGGCGGCCGGGAGTTTTACTGGCCACCCCACACACACACAGAGTGTGACGTTACAGCCTTCATTAGGTGCTGGCTAACAGTAGCGAAGGCTATGACAGTCCGGGGAATATTTGTCTTTGTCGTGGTAAGGTGACGAGGGTGTCGTGGTGAATCCGTGTATGTGTGTGAATGGTGGTGAGTGTTTGTGAAATGTCAGGATGATGGTGAGTGTGTGAGGTGGTGTGAGGTTTTGGGTGAAGATGGTGATTGTGAGGTGGTGGGTGAGCGGTGCGTGAATGTGAGAGCGTGAGATCGTGTGAGTCGGTGGGTGCTCAGATAGGATTGCGAAATGGTTGATGATAGTGAGTAGGATGGTGAGTGTAAGATGGTGATCGGTGATAGATTGAGATGGTGAGTGTAGGATAGTGTTTGCGATTGTGCGCGAGTCTAACTAAACCCTTTAAACCAGCTGTGGCTGGCCAGGACTTGGCAGTAGAGCAAGTGAGTAGGTTAACCCTCTTGTTGGGACCATTGGAGTGTATGGTGGTTGGTTTTCTACAGAATTGGCCCAACAAATCAGTGCAGAGCCCTCCTGAGCAGAGTATTGGGACTTGGAGAGGTTTCGCCTGGTAAGTAATAGCATTATGTATGTGTTGTGTGTCGTTACATGCCAGATGTATAAGTTCATTCGTTGCATTCCGCATTGTGCTGTGTAGTCGTGAAGGTGGCGCTGTATTTTGTTTTGTGTTGTGTATCATGCAGAGGCTTTTTCGTTGACCTCAGACCAATATCTCACAGAGTCCTCGCATATAAACATCCGGCAGTTAAACAGCATTGGTTCAAGCACGTCTGAATGCTGAGACACTGAATGTCAAAACCGATCCAGGATTCGCTTGTGTTGAAGCAATGTTGCTGCAATTAGACTGTGGCCAAAGGAATGTGTAAACAAGCACTTACATTTTTATGTGGAGCGATAGTTGTGGGAAGGAGGCAGATTGTCACCAATGTGTTGGAGAGTAAACCCACATAATTTCCAAATCGAGTTCGACGTTTTGCCGAGAGCTACAACGAGGCTGTCATCAAGCGACAGCCAGAACCCGGTATGCTGAACGAGTAACTAATTGGCATGTTGTGTTTACGCGACAAACCTGACTAATTGGCTTTGTCGGGTGGTGGCAGGTTTAATGATACATGTATATACACGCAATCTAACCCAAAACACCTCTTATGGATAATATTGGCAGCGAAAGCCAACCTGCTTATTGCTTAACCAACCCCATATTGATCACATCTTGAAGAAAATAAAGTCGAAATAACATTTTTCTATACAAACAAACATTGTCTTCCCATTTGCGCCGGCGAATTGTTGAAGCTATCATTCTATCACTGCTTGACGACGGTTATGCCGTTTACAGATCAGCTCCTAATGAATCACTATACAGACTGAACCCACTTTACAATGCTTCTCTTCGATTTGCACTGAATGTACCATACAGGACCCATCATCGTCACCTCGACTTAAAATCTAATCTAATTTTACTTGATGCAAGAAGAAATCTACATTGGGCCCTCTTCATAAAATCCTTCTTGGCAAAATCTGCACTATACTTAGCTAATTCATTAACCCCATTGTCAAATCCAATAAACCTAAGACGTCCATCGAATTGCCTTTTAACTTTCTCAAGAACAAGAATTCGAATAGGTAACAAAGCCTTTGCCATTGCAGCACGCGTCTCGATATTTTGCTACTATAAATTTCCACGTAATAAGCAATTTTGTTGAGCTATCATGTGGCAAGGTCGCTTCTGAAAAAGACGACGATATAAGAGATTGGTGCCAGAAAGATGTGGCACTAATTGAGCATTTTGGCAAAAGAAAGTGGAAAAAAATAACGCAACGTGCAGTAAACACCTATGAGCTATCTGCCCATGGATAGTGATGATGATGACATCCTACTTAAGTTTGTTGTCAAATTTGTAACTGAATCCACTGTAACTGATACGGTGTGTAGTTTTGAATGTCACGTGCATTGTACAAGTTCTGGGCTGAGGCATATGGCCTCTCGTTTAGCGTTTTCTTCGAGGGTGGTTCAGTGTTACTGGTTAATGATTAACACATGCTTGGTGAAACGGTGTTGTGTTGCACAACATTTGGACTCTGGAAATTTAACCCAGGCAATTCAAATCTTGTCAAACTGCAACCAATGTTGGACATAAATTGTCATATGGTAGAATATATGTACGTATAGAGAATGCCATCGAAATCGTGGTAACCTGGTTTACATAGAGCAACACTAATTGCTGATACACACAATAGACAGGAAGGACAAGTTCAAATGGAGCGATGGTCAATCCAGCAGTTAGTTATTTTGTTTTCTGTAATTCAGAGGTTTACTAGCTTTTCGGGGATAGATTTCAATCAGTGCGTATTGCTGTGATGTGTTGGACAGAAATGTGCATTCGGATTTTTTTTAATGAAACAAATGTCCAGAAGTACTGTATATAAAACAGCATGGATAGATGCGTGCTTGGAATGATACTGAGAGGAAGACAGATCAGCGAACATCACTGTGCATTGGATATTATGGGCAGTCAGTGGGCTTTCGCAGACTGCATTGCTACAAGGGATTGTCGCTGTTGGACAAAACTGGCTTAGGAATGGCAGCCAAGTGAGAAGAAGGCTCAAGGGTACATATGCAGTGTTGAACGTATTCACATCACTCTTGGAGCTCATTAGCATGGCGTGGCGTGAGAGTTCTTAAAGGCAAGGAGGCCCTGTCAAAGTCCCCAGAGAGCCTTAGGCGTGCGAGGAAGTGAGGCGAGGAGGAGGAGGCTCGCTGTGTTGTCATGTGCGGGTGAGGCCATGCAAATCAATAGGATAGCGTCACTCGCGACATCTCTTAAGGCTCGAACTGACACTCATCACGTGGTTTGTATTATAGTTTATTCCACTTGCTTACCCAGAAAGACTTACTGAATCTCAAAGTTATTTTCCAGGATGCTCCTAGTACTGGTGGGTGATGTTACTATGTGTAATCCCAGTTTGGGTAATTTACAGGTAGATTTTCAGAATTGGTATATTTTGGCCCGATACCAGTTACATTGGTGTTTTAGCTATGGGAGGAAATCGGAGAAACCGGAGAAAATGCAGAACAGGGCACTTTAAAGGGATAGAATGGGTCAGTGACATATAGAGCTATCCTGTTCTTGCGTTTGATGGCAATATGTTCAGGCGCTAGATGGAAATGTTGAGGTCTGCTTGCCACTAGAGAGCTTCAGGAGAGCGTTTGTGTAGTTTTGTTATTCCTCCCTTGAAGGACCACGTTTTGGTTACATGGCCACAGTCGCACTGCTATAGCTTGTGTCTAATGTTCCAATCACTTCAGCAAAAAACATTCTTGCTGTGGTTTGCTCACCTGATGATGATTGCTTGTGTTGCGATCGAAACGTCGTGATTTAATTTATTTTATTCTATACCTACGTGACTTTACCGAAAGAACCAAAGAGTATCTAATGTTCCATTCATAAAAGGAATGTGTTCTTCACCCTATTGACGTTATGATGCAGTTGATGGTTCGACCAGTGTCTTCGAGGAATGTTTAAGCCAGGAGGTGCGATATTTGGATCTCAAATGAGGTGTTTATTCTGGACTGTCTGTAGTGTTTCACTCTGATCGCCATTGTTCAATCTTAATTTGAGTGATATTCTAGGTTGGTGACAAGACAAACCCAGAAGAGGAATGGGAACTTGAGTCGATAGTGAGGAACATTGATGGATAGGTTGTGGTCGTTGGCAAGAAAACGTGTAAACTTGTTTTGTATATTGCATGTCTTTGCAGATATTTGGTGGCAGAATGTTTGCCAAAACAGGGAGCAAGTAGATTTGTGTCAGTTTCAGAGTTCTGGTTATGATGTGCATTGCATCTAGAAGTTTTTGTGTATGAACTCCCGTACCAAGCTGGAGCAAAATTACAGTACTCTGGCACTGAGTAGATCAGTGATAGAGCAGCAATTGGCAGCACATCAGTTTAGGGTGCTCCATGTAATTACTGCAAGTTTCTGTATTAGGGCGATACAAATCTGTTTTATGTGGGACATTAAGGTCAGGCTCTTGTCCATGATAACCCTGAGGTATCTTGGAGTGGGGTCATAGCACACTGTGTTACCACAGAATGACACATTAAGCATGGCATCTGCTGCTTCAATGTTCAAGTGGAAAGCACTTGTGTTGGTTTTGGAAGGATTTAGTTGCATTCCCTCGCGATAGAAATATGCCTCCAATAAAACGAGATCAGCTGTTAGAGGATTGACAATGTTCTTGAGGATTGTGCTCTGTACAGTAAGGGCTATGTAATCTGCATATATAAATTTGCGAGATGATGTACATTACAAGGCACTTGCATGTACAGCGTAAATAGTAATGGTGCAAGTACCGAGCCTTGACAGAGGCCATTGTTGATCATTCTCTTGCAGCTGTACAACCGAGTTGTACCTGGAAAAGTACGGTTGCTGAGCATTGCGTCGATTAGGTATGCAGTAGGACGGCATCTGATGAATTTCACCAACTTCAGCAGCAGGCCATGATTCCAAACAGTGCCATCAGCAGCAGAGAGGTCAATCATTGCTGTGTCAATTGTCTGTTGACATGTTCGCATGTACCAATCAGTGCATTCCAGACAAATTCCACTGGGATCAATTACAGGTTCCTGACTTTTTGGAATCGGTATTCGATTTTAACAATGGTTTCCAATGTAGCAATTGTTGTTTAATATGGTGAGCTGTGAGAGTGGCTTTTTCTGTGACACCTGGGTGGCTGTGAGGCCTATCTGCCCACCCTCACCACCGCCATCCACTCTCTCTGACCGGAATTTCCAAAGAGTCTTCAGCTACTCAAATGAGGAAGCAATCATTTTTCATATACTTGGAGGCAAGGACGTTGAAAAAGTGGAAGAAGTTTTTTCTTATTATAATGATGTTAAATCATGCACTCTGCCTGGAGTTGGCTTTGCAGTTTACATGACTTAACATGATATAATTGTTCTAGGTAATAGTAGGAGTAAATCAGGTAAATTTTTGATTCAGCAATCACTAATTCACTCCAGTCGCTCACCGGCAGTTAGTCATATCCTTAGTCTTCTATCGCTACTGCCATGGTTACTGTTCCTGTGAACTTGACGCGTTGATTTCTCCTCCCATGTTGAGGTCTCGCTCTACCAGACACTGTTTTGTGCTATCCACCACACTGTCTTGAGCCACCATCCAATACCAACACCCGCCGTTCACCACTAAGGGACGGTGACGTCACCACGGCGCCTGTGCCAGGCCAGGTGCACTTTGAGGCCACGTGAAATGTCGAAGGCTTGCTAACAGGAGTTCTAGGGACAGACCCAGCAGGTGCCATGGGTTGGCTGAATGAAATGAATGGTAAATGCACCAGCTGTACCCCCTACTGTGCCAACTTGCTGCATATTAGCCGCCCGGCGTTCCGCTCGTTGCTGTGAGCATCGTTCCTCTGCCCTCTGTTGTTGCTGGAGGGCGACTGCTTCCAACTGCCTTGTTAGCGTCCTTCACGAGCCTCCTCCATAGAGGCCGATCTTGACATCGCTGGTACCGGTTGTCGGCAAGTCCACTCAGCTCCACATCTTCCTGTACCGCAGTAGTCCATCTCTTCTCCAGTCCATGTCATGAACGTTTATCCTCTATGCAGCCAAACAGAAGCTGCTTGGGCATGCGGTGTCTGGGAATGCGGGCTACATGAAACTGCCAACGCAGCCTTGACTGCCAGAGGAGCTCACTGATGGGAATGTATCCAGATCTTTCAAGAATTTGTGAGCGCACACAATCCAACGTCATTAAACCCAGGATGGATCGCAGACATGCCAGCCTAAATGTTTCTAACCAGCGCCGATGTTCTATTAGAGGGGTCCACGTTTCACAAGCATTAAGAAGGGGGGGCATGAGTGTGGCCGATAAGACCCGAAGCTTCGTGCGGAGCGACAGACCAGGTAGCTTCCACAGCATTACGCAGCTGATGAAAAGATTATGCTGCCCGACTGATTAGGATTGAGACCTCTGCTGTCAAACTGGAGCTGGTCATAAGCACACTGCCCAGGTATGGAAAACTCTCCACTCTGTCCACAACTGCTCCATCACCTATGGGCAGCTGAGGGGGTGAGGTGTTTGGTGGCACAAAATACCCAGGCAAGTGCTTAGTTTTGGTTGAGCTGATGGTAAGACCCCACCTCTTAGTGGCACACTCCAGTTTCAGCAGCAGGACTCCTCCTCTGAGTGAGCAGCAATCAGCAGATCATCAACATACATAACATGGTTGATCAATAGGGAGCCATACCTTGACAGTACCCGGGCATCGATCAGCCTCCCATTGTATCTGTACCAGATGTAAATTCCTCTGATACAGCCATGGAAACCACCATCACACTGCTGGTCACGCACACTCACCCCATTTACTGACCCACCTACGTGCTCACCCACTTACCCACTCACTCATTCATCCACTCATTCACCACACTGCAGGTCACAACACTTCTCTATCTGCTTCTACTTTCACACTGCTCCACTTTGGAATTCCTACCATCGTCTTTTTTCACAATCTCTTAAAACCTTACTCAATTCGAGAAACGTGTCAACGTTTACCCGTCACAACATTAACAGTTTCGATTTAAAGCTTTCGTGACTGCAGGGATTCATCTTCTTGGTTCTTTCGGTAAAGTCACGTAGAAGGGAAGTAATAAAATAATAAAAATAAAACATAATAATATAATATAATATTTATTTTATTTTATTATGTTTTATTTTTATTATAACATTAACAGTGTCGTTTGTTGCTGGCCACTTGGAGTTTTGGGCCTGTGCTTGACAACTTGGTAAATACCATGCAACAATAACTGTTCCACGTTGCTTATTTGATTGAATCTCATTACTGCTCAATTCTATCATCTCACTTTAATCATTAGCTTCACAAATGTAGATAGCTGCATGGACTAGGACCATTATCTAACAGACACCCTACCCTATAAACATCTGGAAGTTCACCAGCATTGGTCCAGGCAAGTCCGACTGCTGCTGAGACATTGAATGTCGAAACCAATTGAGACTTTGCTTGTGTTGAACCAATGCTGCTGAAATTATCCACTCCAAAAAGTCTGCGTGGCTGATGGGATGTGTAAATGTACTATTTTTTTTTATAGAGGCACATAATATAGAGGTGAAAGAGGTGTATTGTCTGGTTGGCTGCGTTCCTGGCACATGAATATTTTCTTCGGGTTTGCGGTGGTGTAATTGTATTCAAGCATGGAAGGGCGTACTTCATTCCACCTTCCTGATCTCTTCCTCATTCTCTCTTTGCAGGGTGTAGAGTGCACTGCGGAGGAAGGTGAGTTGCCTTGCAAGCTGTGTGCACTGATTACCACGTTGTATTTATAAATAGAAAGTGGCACGATGGCCTCACCATTTTAGAGCATTGAGTAACACTTTACTGATGCTGGGTTTTAATTCAGGTTTCAATGACCTGTGCATCTTTTGTTGCTTATTTTCTCCACAGTTACGCTCATAATTATGTTATGATGTATGTATGTTGAACGTCTGCACTGTACATAGCCAACCATGCTAATTGGAGGTGTTGTGTATTCTCTAGTTTTGCATCAAAGTAGGACCCGCATTTCAAGGGGTTTGGTTCTGAATAAACTCTGTAGATAGGCAAGGGACATAGTGATGTATATATGCAATTCAAGATGAACTTGACCTTGTGAATTACTTTCCGATTTGAAAGAGGGTGATAACCCCTCTTGAAATATAAAGCACAGTGATGGGTGGGATAGTTAATTTACAAGTTAAAGCATACAGCAGAATGAGAGATTGGATTTAGCAAATCCAAAGTGGTTGTGGAGGTTGCTTTTTGTTTGTGAGCATAGTCTAGACGAGGCATAATGGCAGTAGGTGTTGGCCGTGAGCGGGAATGGAACTCGTAACGCAGTGCGGCTAACCTCTACACTACCGCTCTTCACAAATATGCATGCACACATTAAAGGAGTGAGGAGTACCGAAGGTACGGAGCTGTGCATGAGTGTGTGTCGAGTAATATCAGCAACAAGAAGTAGCTCTGGGCCCCTCTTAAGTCGACTCATCCTCAAATTAGTACTCGGTGCGCTGTGTAGACATCACCACTGGAGAAACAAATTGCGGCCGGACGTGGTTCTGGACACCCTCGCCTTTATGTGCTATGCCGGCTTTAATAGATGCTCACTTATCCCTCTTGCCCCAACAGTCTGTTAAGGCTACATGAGGGATCTTTGCGTGCGTGTGTCTAGTGAACGTAGAGATTTTCAATTGTTTGGGGAGTAGTCGTGTAGTGGTTAGTGCACTGCGCTTCGAACCCGGCGACCCGAGTTCGATTCCCGCTCATGGCCACCACCAGTGACGATTATCTGAACTGGTCCTGGGTCTCCCCCTTAGTCGACTCCATCTCAAATGAGTACCGTCGTGTGCCATACCTTCATAAGTGCTCGCTTACAGCACTTGCCCCAACAGTCTGTTAAGGCCACACGGGGGATCTTTGTCTTTGTAGTGAACGTGCCGCCCATCAGCTGGTTCGAGTCTATGAACTGGACGCCGATGCCACCCCAGCGCATGAATGTGACGCTGGCCCTGGTGACTGAATCCACATGCCCCATTCACCAGGCTGTGCTCAACATTACCTGGCAGGTCGCCACAGACGGTAAGTAACTTCCATGTGTTATGCATGTATGTGGACCATCAGCACTGGGGATATAAAAGCAGCCGGGCATGGTGCTAGCGGCAGCTAGCCACACTGCCTCCTCGTTCACCATTCTGGGTTTTTTCTCAGAAAGTCTCTGACTGTATGGCTATACGAGGGATCTTCATCTTTCTGTCTTCATGTGCACATACGTATGCGTGTACGTTTACCTGCATGTGTATAGGTTTGTGTGTCAGTCAATTCACCCTTAATACTGGGGTCTGTCCCGTGACCTGCCAGCTGGCCTCAAAGTGCACATAGCATGGCACAAGCGCTGTGGTTACATATGTGTGTGTCCGCAAATGTGTAAGTTTACGTCTGTCTGTGCACTTCTCATAATATTTTAACTGATCCTGGGACTGCCCTAGGTCGACTCAGCCTTAAAATTATTACCTGGATTAATGTTTAAACATTGCCACCAGGGATAGAAAGTTGGCTGGGAGGGGTGCTAGCCATACCACCTCATCGTCTGCCGTGCTGGGTTTAATAGGTGTTCGCGAATGGCATTTTGCCTGATACTTTGTTGAGGCTACAAAGGGGATCTTTGTCGTTGTCCGTCTGTCTGCAGCGAGCATCCTGCACCTGGAGGGTGCCGAGGTGTGCGTGCTGCGCCACCAGGGCAGCCACAGCTTGTGCGTGCGCTACGCCTTCAGCCGCTTCAGTAGCCCGCACAACCCCAGTGGACGCCCGGTACGTGTCACTCCAGCCAGCGCGTCAGCCCTAGCTTTGTACGGAAAACAAAAATAAATACAGGCAGTCCCCGAGGTACTAACATCTGACTTACGTAGAATTGTACTTACAATCGAACCATCCAACTTGCAAATGTTTGGTTGTACTTACGAACTGAATAGCGGAACTATTTTGTTTGGCGGAGCTATCTTCCGTGAGATGTATTGAGTCCCAACAATCCCGAATGATGTCAATGATAGTGAACTGTTCAACTCAAGGTAATTGAAAATAAAACTGATATTTTATTTGCATGTTACTTTATTTTATGTTTTATTCACCATACAGTATTTCAGTATTACATTTAAATGTAAACGTTTCTTCTTGTATGTATGTTGAACTTTTCTCGCACCATACGTAGCCAACTGTGCTCATTCGAGGTGTGGGGCAAGGCCTATAAACTAAACACAAAAAGCAGTTCTTAAGAAATGAGTTTTTAATCTCGATTTAAAAGTGCATCACTCCAGTGACTTGCTTCTTATTCATGATCTTAACTATGCTTCCCATTTTTGTTGAACCATCACACACTTTATGGCTCCCACCTGCACCCCCTCCTTTCGCACCCCTCCCCATGTGCCCCCCCAAACCCCCTACGATGCCTCCCCTTGCCCCCTCTCTCACCCACCCACCGCCCTTCCCCTCGGGTGTCCTCCCCCACGCCCCCCACCCGCATGCTGGCCATGCAAACCCCCCCTCCTCTCTGCATGCTGTGTAGCGCATGGCCTCCAGCCAGTGGACCTCGCCCAGGGCAGCACATGGCCATCTAGCAACACTTGTCTGTTTTAATATATAGCACAATAGCACTGTGTTTATCTTAGGAAAGGCTCACTAAGTTTCAAGATGGTTTTTCAGGAGGGTCCTGGCAGGTTTTTGCAGTAGGGGGTGATGCTGCTGCTCTTTAATTCCAATTGAGTAATTTTCAGGTAATTCCTTAGTGTTGGGGTGTTCAGCCAATATCAGTTACATTGTTTTTCACTATGGGATGAAACCATTGAACCTGGAGGAAACCCATGTAGACCAGGGGGAGAACATACAAACTCTGCACATTCACACACGCTCACAAGACAAAGATCCCCGTTATCGACTTAAGAGACGTTTTGGGCAAATACTGTTAGCCAGTACCTATGAAGGCCAGCACGGTACACGAGGGGGTGGGTGGCCAGCACCACGTCCGGCCGCTTTTGTCTCTATTGGCGATGTTTACACACTGCACCAGGTACTCATTTGAGGCTGAGTCGACCTAGGGGAGACCCAAAACCTGTTCAGATAATAGTCACTGGTGTTGGCCATGAGCGGCAATCAAACCTGGGTCGCTGATGTCTTAATGCAGAGCGCTAACCGCTACACTACTGCTCCACTCAATCACACTCACCCACCAACACTCAATATGAAGAGAACATTCAAACTACACACAGAAGGCATCCAAGTGGGGAATCGAACCAAAATCCTTCTTGCTGTGAAACACATGGGTTACCACTGTATCACCCTGCCAACCATGATGATGATTATTATTAAAATCAGTTGAAGGTAACATTTCACTTGTTTTCATTCAAACATTAAAAAATTTAGTTTACCAGGAATCCCTCACTGAGTTTCAAGACTTGGTTTCACGGGGGTTTTCGCTGTCGGGGGCGATTGCTGTGCATTTCCGAATTACTCCACCTTTGCACCCATTTGTCTTCTATCTCTTGTTTTGCAGTGGGAGTTTTACTTTGACAGATTTGAGGCTGAACCCAGTATGCACTACACGGTGTACATCTACAGCCTTCCCATGGCCATGTCAGGGCAAGATGACCTCCACATCTCAGCTGAGGTTTACATGCCGGGTGAGTCGGTTGGTCCGGTTTTTTGGCGCTCCCTTGTGATGCTTTGGAGGTCAACGTCAAAGCAATTTTATGCTATGATCAGCATTGAGGTGGTGCTCATCTCCGATGTACAGTACTCAGCCATTGGTGTAATTTCCACATTCCTGTGATGGGGAAGAGACAATTCACTGTCTGAAACACATCCCTAATTTTTCGTATTAAATTAATGGGAAAAGCCATTCCGATTTACGAAATTTTGTTTTACGTTTTTTTTGTAATAAAGCATCCCTTTCGTCAATCAAGGGATACCTGGATGTGCACCACCACACCCAACTTAGTGCAGCATGTGTGTGTAAACGAATCGCATGTTGTATAGTTGTGATCATCACCGTATTTCACGTTTTGCTTAATGTTGGTCTTCGTCCTCTCTTGCAGATTGCAGAAACCGGAATATGATGCTCACCAGTAATTGTGTAAAAACAGGTCAGCTATTCCTGTCACCCATGTACATTGCAAAATATGCAATGGTTCCCCATTGCAAATTGATCAAGTCCATGCAGTGCCAATTGGATGGTGTTGGTTTTGGTTGCATAAAATAATGGAACATTTCCCTTGTTTTCATTCAAACATTTTAAATTTTAGTTTACCCAGGAATCCCTCACTGAGTTTCAAGACTTGGTTTCATGGGGGTTTTCTCTGTTGGGGGAACTTGCTGTGCGTTTCCGAAATAAGTTATTTACTGTGTCTACTTACTAATTTGGATGGGACACTGACACAGAATGACCTGCTCTTCTTAGAATTACGTTAGGGATATTTAATGTCCACTGTGTAGCAGATGGCATGTATTTTTTTCACTGCGAACCTCTACAACAAGCAGCCAAAGCAATAGCACCCTCCCACCCATCTGGTGGTATGGTGCTGAACTTTATTCAGGTATATTGCGCAGCGTATGTATGTTAGTAGAACTTCTTTCGCACTCTACGTAGCCAGCCGTGCTAATTGGAGGTGCGGGGGAAGGGCAACAAACTAAACACAAAAAGCAGTTTTAAAGAAATTAGTTTTTACAGTGGTGATGTGCTGTGGTGGACGGTATGTGATTAACTTACTCGGACCACTTGCAGGAAGTCTATGGCAGCCAAGGGTCCAAATGTCCTTATGTGAAAACAAATTGGTGGTGAACTTCAACACGTCCAGCATCTACAGCGAGAAGTACCACGTCATCGTTCAGCCGGATCAGGGGTCGCAATGTGGCAATCGTCAACGACTCGAGCAGCGTATCAATGAGGTGAGAGGTCGTCCACCTCCCCTGTCCCCTCTCATCTCACTGGAGACTACTCCCCTCAGTATGCTGTTCTCATGTCTGGGGTGGAGCACCCAGTTTCTACCTTGCTGGAATTAATTGAAATCAACCGAAAGTGCTGAGGTAGCTTGAGGATCAACCACTCACTGATTGACTCCAGTCACTCGCTCACTTACTGGTGGTCGGTTGCCTCCTTATCACTCTTCTTTTGCTTTTACCGTGGTTGCTTTTCTGCGAACCTTCCTCATTGATTCCTCCACCCATGTTGAGGACACTGTCTACCAGACATTTTACTGTTTCCTCTGATCCACCACACTGTGTTAACCCAGGAAAATGCAGGTCACAACAACACACTCACTAATTCACCCATCTAACCATTCACTCACTCAGTCATCACACTGCTGGTCAAAATAATTTTAACACGTAGGCTTTCGCGACCAATATCATCCATAAAGGGTTTTTTTTTGGGTTCGATCATGTAAATATATAAATGTGTCATAAATCCACCATCACCCAACACAGCCAATAAGTAAGGTTTGTCACGTTAACAAAACGTGCCAAATAGTTGCTACTTCAGCACTCCGCTGTGTTGGAGAGTAAACCCACAACAGTTACAATTTCTATATATATACGTGCTTTAACCCAACAAAACCTTTATTATGAATAATATTGGTCGCGAAAGCCCACAAGTTCAATTGGAATTTCCTCCCATCATCTCTTTCCCCAAGTTCTTATAACTTTCTTCAATATCAGAGATTTGTTGACTGTCATCTATTGGGCCCTTGTTTAGTAACTGTATTTACAAAAAAATTATTTGCATGAGTAACCAAGATATGTCAAGTGCCCAGCAACCGTTCTTGTGATGGGAGGTTTTTTTATGTTTTGCTACTACCAAGTTGTGTACAGCTGCTTCATTATCACTGTCTTTGTAAGAACTTTAAGTCATGTACTCATGCGTGAATTTATTCCGAGAACTCCAGTTCCCTGATGTGTACAAAATACTCAGGAATTGGCCATGTGTCCCATTGGTAACACGTCCCAATGTAGACCCTTCCTGAAACCGAGTCCAGACTCAGCGAGGCTGCCGTGGATAAATATTTATCATGACCGTTTCAAACTCATGTGTTTATTGGTAACCATAAAGAATAATGTCCAAAACAATCTTGACTCTGTGTTATATAAGGTAGGCCCATAGTCTAACAGCAAGACATAAATGCAAGATTTCATGTTAATGGTATTTCGAGACTCCAAGAGCCCAGGCTAGTCTTGTGTTCACAAGACGTACAACAATGAAGCACATAGAAATGGGAACACAAAAACAAAAATGGCACCATGTTTAGGAAGAAATAAAAAACAGTGCACAAACATAAATCACTATCATAATACATTTCCTGAAATTAAGTTTGCTCAAATTATTTTTAAATAAGCTTCACAGTAAAAAAAAGTTAAAAGACCATAAAAATGGATTCAGGCTGATAATTGCACAATAATATAAACTGACAAAGATTTATATCAAATACATTTTGTTTGTTGAGAATGATCCTTGTTTAGCACAAGTCTGTGTGTTGTTTTTTTTCCCTGCATATGCATTATCCTTGCTGCGGTTTGCATTTGTGTTATTATTTACAATTGCAGACCAAGGATCAGAGGTCGACGCTTTCCGACATTGACAAGGGCCTCCATGATTGCCTCATCTTTATGGAGGTGCGTGCACGAGAGAAGCCGGATGGTGCTCACCGGCGATTCCCCAATGGCTCCCTGTGATCAACCACTGCCCCCTTGGTCATGACACAGAGTCAAAGCGATTTCGGGCTCAAATGAGCATTGAGGCGGTACCCATCTCCTGTTTACAGCTGAGCCAGTGAAGGAAATTCCATATTCCTATGGTGGCGGTGAGTCTTATTGCTAGGACTTCCACTCCTGGCTTCCACAATGTGGTTGCAATTTCATTTAACTTGAATGAATGATGGGCTAAATCAACCCCCCCCAACAATAATTCAACCCACAAACTTTCTATAGCGAAGCCACTCTCCGCTGCTGAGCCAACTGGCTAGTAGATGGGACAGCTGATTCACTATTGTGGATTTGTTTAACAAAGTATTTGTGCTGTTTGTGTTAAGTGCATATGCATGTCGTGCATATAATGTTTTTTTGTGGTTTGCATTCGTGTTATTATTTATATTTGCAGGCCAAGGTGGAGCGGAAGTCGGTGATTTTTGACATTCACAAGGGCCTTCAAGAGTGCAATCTCTCCATCGAGGTGCGTGCACGAGAGAAGCTGGACGGCGCTCAACGGCGATTCCCCCACGGCTCTCTGTGATCACCACTGCCCCCTCGGTCAATGACACAGTCATAGCGATTTCCGGCTCAAATGAGCATTGAGACAGTGCCTATCTCCTGTTTACAGTTGAGCCAGTGAAGGAAATTCCATATTCCTATGGTGGCGGTGAGTTTATCTACAGGATAACCACTCTGGACTCCCGCAATGTTTTTTTTTTCATTTTAATCACCCTGAATGGATGATTGGCTGAATCACCCCCCCCAACGAGGATTCAACCTGCAACCTTGTGATTGCGATCCGCTCTTTCTGCCACAAAGCCGCCACCTGGCTGGTAGATGGACAGCTGACTCAGCAGTGTGCATGCCCCTTCTCTCACACAGATCATTCCGTTCTTTGAGGCCTGCAAGAATGACTGTACGAGGAAACTGGTGAATGTAACAAAGTGTTGCTCCAGAGGTCCAGAAGGTACTCATCTCATTTTACAGCCCAGAGCCAATGGAGGAACTCCACATTCCTATCATGCAGATGCCTCAATGCGCACGTTATGATAATTTCCTGGGGTGATCGGACTTTTGCCAATGCAGCTCCCAAGTTTTGTAATGCTTTGTCTTTGCTAATAAGACAATCAAAATCGTCATCTATATTTAAGTCTGTCTTGAAAACTCACCTCTTTAAACGGGCCTGTACCCCCCACTTCTGGCCATTTACCCTTCTGTTTATTTCCTGCTTTCCATACATGATGCATTGGAAACTATGGATTAAATGTGTCTTACAAATGTAAATTAATATTATCCATAGGCCTACCACTGTTGACTTCCCCACTCAAGTATAGAAATGTTGATGCCCAAATAAAAATTGCAAATATGTTTGCATTTTAAATTTAACACGTAGAATTTTTGCAACCTGTTACAGTTCATAATTGTTATTTTTTCTTTTTTTTTTCAAGAATTGTCAACTACATCCCCATGTACAGGTAAATATACTATTCAGATGCGTGTTCACATGAAGCGACCGTAGAGAAGCAGTTTGTCTCAAGATAAATCGGTAGACCATACACTTCCTTCCCACATCTGTCTCCACATCTCATCAGCAATACGGCCTTCTGGGGGAGGGTGGGAAATATTTCAGCAGCATTGGTTTAATACAAGCAAGGTCATGACTGGTTTTGGCATTCATTGTCTCTCATTACCAGTCAGGCTTGCTTCAAACAATGCTGGTTAACTGCCTCTAGATATTGGTCCGCGTTAGACGCAACAAATAATATGTATAAGTATACTGCTGTCATGATGCAATCCCAGGAGTCCGTGTGGCTGATGGAATGTGTAAAAATATTATTTTACTTTCTACGTGTGACGAAATATATGAGGAAGGCAAATTTATCATGCAATATACCTCAACAAAAAAGCAAACTACAGTTGATTGGGCATTGCTCATCGATCTCGATGCCCAGCGAAACATCATGGAACATTTTCTATTTGTTTTATATTTAGAATTCACACATAAGCTGAGATTTGAAGGTGAATTTATACAAAGTTTTTTTTAAGGCATCACTTGGTATATAAATACACGTTGTAACTACAGTGACCACTGTCATTCTTTCTTTCATGTGGCTGATGTAGATGCAAAGCAACAACTTCAATATCACATTCGGGTGGTCAAGCCAGATAACCGTGTCAGCAGCAGCGGAATATATTGCTGTAATGTCTCATTAATAACTTTTTGTTTCATTAATCGCTTTTGCCATTATTAATTATATTTCCCACGTCAGTTCCATTCGAAGTGAAAGGTATTGTCCTGACTGGTGTGGCGGTCCTTCTGCTGTGTCTTCTTCTCATCGCCGTCATTGTCTGGAGAAGTGAGGAGACACTGCAAATTACAAAAACATAACACATTTGTCAATAACATAGTGCCCTTAAAAAGACAAATATAGAATAGGGTGACGTGGCTGGCGTATCGCATGGAGTCCAGAGAGATGGAGCGCATAAGAGTTGGAAACTGCACTATACAAAATTTACATGATAGGGCACTTATAAAAATTATCTTAAGAATTTTTTTCATTAAGTCCTGGCATGTGCACAGTTACCCATGGGATATTGAGTAACAGCCCAAACCCTTAAAAAAAAGTACGTGTAAACTAATTTCTCGTAAAAATCATAAAAACCTGCTGGCTAATTGCATCATGGGTTTCTGTGTTGCTCTCATTGAGGACCCATTGGTGTTGTACATGTGCACCAAATTTGAAAATTAATAGTACATTCTGTATCTGTTGTTGGATGAAATGTTCTACCACCACTTCTGTAGTTGTACACCTGCCTACTTATACCTATACTTGAGGGTTGCATAATTTTGAATATGAATGATGTTTTATTTAATTATCCAAAATATTTCACCTGGGATATCCCTTGAGATGGAAAAACCCTAACCCAAGGGTGTCCAGGATGCTAGTTGACACACCTTACCGTATACAGTATGCATTTGCACAGTGAGGTAATGGTTTTGACTTGCTAATTGTTTAACCATACTAACCTCTGATTTGCATGTCTACATGTTTAGTTTAGTTTCTATAATTGTAATTATTTTTTTCAAGTGATACCCACATGCATTGTCTATGCTTGTTTGCAGAAAACGTAGCATCTATCCTTCCAGAATTTATTATTCCTGGAATCCCACTTGGTACGTACGTTTTACTTCTTTCTCACCGTACGTAGCAACGCGAGATAATCGGAGTTACAATGTTTTTGTTTATCCAGGAAAGCCTTCCTGAGTCTCTAACTTGTATGGCGTTCCAGACGGCCGTGTTATTAAACAGTGTCCTTGACACGTTATTAAACGGTGTTATTGAGACGTGTTATTAACGGTGTAATTTACACGTGTCTCAAAACGGTGTCATTGACACGTCTTATTAAACGGTGTCGTTGACACGTGTTATTAAACGGTATAATTGATACGTGTGTGTTTTCGTTTGTGCACATTCACCACTGGCAAGTCACTTGTTTTGTTTGTTTGTTTACTAAACGTTAGTAGTTCAGTTAAGAAAGACAAAGTGAGTACTTATTGAAATGAGCATTGAGACATTGCTCATCTCCTGTTGGTACCCCTGAGCCAGTGGTGAACATTTCATATTCATTTGGCAGAGGCAAGTCTCTGTAGAAACACCACTGTTGACATTCTGCACAAAGTGGCACTCATTTGCTTGGCCCTCGAAGAATGATGGACTGAGTCTACCCCCAACCAATATTTAAACTCACAAGCTTCCAATTACACACCACTGACTCGCTGGCTAAATGTAAAATTTAAAAAGTGAAAATTAAAAGTAGTAATTTACATGGGAAGAGTTGAAAAATCCAATTCAGTTAGGAAACCAACGTTTTGTGATGCCTTTGCCGGATGGACAAGGTCGATGATCATCTGTGTCACATGTGGGTTATATGTGCAATATTTAAATATGTAAACAATGTCATGCCACTTAACATGCCGATTATCAGCTTGACAACTATAGAGCATACCTAATCAACAACAACTGTTGTCTTTTTCCAGGCCCAGATGAAGATAAATGTGAGTTGTTGGACACAGTGTGGCAAATCAAAATGAAGCTTGAATTCCTGTTTTTGTTTTGCTGTAAAAAAACTTGATTGGTATTTTCATTTCTGTTATAGCCAAATATATCATAGATAAAGGTTATGTTTTAATTATTATAATTAAATACTAATGTTTGATAATATTCATCATTAAAAGACGTAAGGTAGCATTTGCACCAGGTCTATGTTGCTAATCATGTTAAATAATGGAATACTTTTACACAAACAGCTTAGCTTTGTGTCATCCTCAGTGCAAAGATTCAAATGCAAATCAAAATCATTATAATCCCTCCGTACTTGGTATTGAAAGACATACATTATGTAATTTAATTCCTTAAAATTTACAGAGAGACAATTTGAATATTTACCAAAAACTGGTGTGTGATAAATGGTGCTTATATCAAAATGTATACTTTATTATCACTTTCTCGTTTGTCACTATAGATGAACGAAGAAAGTGTACATGAGCGTGCAGTATTTCACGTACATAGTGTGTACTCCATGAAATAGCTGTGTTTTGTCACCTGTGTTATCAAAGCAAACAAACAAAATCGGGCCGTGTTGGTCGAGAATGAAAATCAGTGTAGCGAGTGGTCTAAATGGTTCTGCGATGAAACAGATTCATCCGGTAGCCCGTGTTTACTGCCATTTCCCCCTCCGGAGACATTGGGGTGTAGCAATAGGAATCGTTGTGAAAAGTGCCGGTAGACGTTGGGCATCCAGCTCTAACACTCGCACTGTTTCACGTACAGCTGACGCTCGCGATGTTTCATGTACGGCAGTCACAAACACCTTCTTGGTTCTTTCGGTAAACTCACGTAGAATGGAAATAATAAAATAATAAAATATAACATAATAAAATAATTCTCACGACGTTTCGGCCACAACGCAAGCAGCCATCCTCAGGGGGAGAACAGGTCTGTCGAGGAGACAGAGTCCCCCTGAGGACGGCTGCTTGCGTTGTGGCCGAAACATCGTGAGAATTGTATTTTATTATGTTTTATTTTATTATTTCCATTCTACGTGACTTTACCGAAAGAACCAAGAAGATGAATCCCTGCAGTCACGAAAGCTTTAAATCGAAAGTCACAAACATGTTACTGCTTTGTTTTTCAGCTCCCCGCCATAAAGTTCTGCTGCTCTACTCGATGGACCACAATTTGTATAAGAATGTCATCTGCTCTCTCGCCTCGTACCTACAAGGTTCCTGTGGCTTTGAGGTGATCCTTGACCAGTTAGAGACGAAGAACATCGCTCAGATGGGTAACATGAACTGGCTGCAGGCACGAAAGACTGAGATGGAAGACCCTGGAAACATGATCATGGTCGTGTGTTCTCGAGGAGTGATGGTCAAGTGGCGGAGAGCCATGTGTAAGGAAGGAGGAGAGGCCTCCAGCAGAGAAAACGATTGCCTCATTGGTGACATGTTCACTCCAGCACTTGGCCTCATTGCCAACGACTTCAAAAAACCCCATTGCTGCCAGAAACAATACATTGTAACTTACTTTGAGGAGTTCAGCAGTGAAGACGACGTGCCTGAGATATTACGCATGGCGCTGCAATATAAGCTTATGACCAACATGCGAGATGTGTACTTCAGGATCTGCGGGAAGGAGCAATGCGGGCCACGGGTGGTCTGCAGAGCCAATGGCATCTCCGAGGACGACTATCACACCAGTACCACAGGGAAACATCTCTATGAAGCTATTAACAAATTTAAAATGTTCCAGAAATCCAATCCCACTTGGTTTGAGAAGCTGGATGATATCCCATCTGAATCCATGGTTCACATAAGAGATGAGGTGGAGAGAGATGGTGCGATGCAACACTGCTTGCATGCAAACCTCCCTGAATTAGGTTATGAAAGTATAATTGATCTGGCTTTGTCACGAGATATCATGCAGTCTCACCTGGTGAAGCCTTCCTTACCAGACAACACAAGCGCATCACCAGCACTGGCTCAGTCAGATCGCTTCTCCAGACCATGTGTTGATCAGTGGCCGGCATTCAGAGGGCATCAGAATAACTACTCTGCTTGGGAACAGCAGCACATCCTGGCATCAAATGTTCAGGGCTCCCTCGATGCCAGACCCAGGAGTGAGGGCTATCACTCTTCAGGTTCAGAAAATGGTCGCTGTTCGACGCCGCTGACCTTGGACTCATCGCACGACGGCCGGGCGATTGAGCCTGCACATTTACGAAATGGCCTCCGAGAGTTTGATGAGAATGCCGCCCTTGTCGATAACACAGGCCGCAAAGTCGGATGGCCCTCGGTCGACAATAAGGACAGTGGAATAGATGGGTTGAGTGCGGATGTGGAATCCTGCAATGCGCCTGGCTCGATGATGAAACTCCTGTACGAGTTTCAGAAGATAAACCTCAGTGAGCATCTGAAGGACCTGCGGATACCTGGCGCTACCTCTGTGCCAGGCGTCCATGTGGGGCCGGCTATGACAGACAAAATGGCGCAAGAGACGATGTTATAAGTGTGACTGAAATTGAGGTCATCGCGCCACTTGATGTATTTATGTTGAACTTCTTTTGCATGGTACATAGCCAACCGTGCTCATCGAAAGTGCGGGATACTGAATCTACAGTGGCTTAAAGCAACGTGAACATTGTACACAACACCAACAGGACTTCAGTAGAATGACCTACTAATTGATGTTGCTCTGATCAAGCGGTTGGCAAATACGAAGATATCAAATTAAGCCGTAAAGAAATATAGTGATCTAGTGGAAAGATGAGCAATCGTAATGACTGGTCACAGTGAACTCTTTAACTGATGGTGGATAACTGCAACTTTCTATATTTTGTACTCAGGTGAAGTGATCTAAAACTAATATGTTATATTACATGTGCCGTGTAAAGTATGCACACACGTTAACAGTTGTTTCAGAACACACCTCTCACTTAGGCATTGCTCTGTAGTCTGCAAATATGTCTAAGCTGCTGCATGCCCTGGTGTAATCAATGAGACGGGGCCTCCTGTCAAACTTGTCCCCCCTCGTGCATCTCTGTAGCCCCCGGCGAGACCGATACAGCTGCAACCACCTGCAAACTCAACAATCATGCCACGCTTTCTGCTTCCATGCCTATACAATTGTAAATACTGTCCACGCGGAAAGCTTAAATAATGTATCAAAACCATTGTTTATTCCTACAATCACAAATGTTTCAGTTATTGATGTTTAAAAGTTCTATAAATAGAAATGTTATCATGTGTAAGTTTTGGAATTCAATTGGAGATGGATTTAAAATGTACTTATGAAGGGACAATATTAAAAATATCTGCTGATAAAAAAATTTACCAATTATTATTTTGAAGGCATGATGTTATGGGTTTTAAATGTTCTTGTATAATTCTAAAACTGTGAATATTTAAGTTATCGTAGGTGACAACATAAATCTGATTTACAATAATTGTGTACAGTCATAAAATAAAATAATGCAAAGAAAAGTGTGCCACTGTGCTGACAATTTTTTTATCGTCATAATATTTCCAGAACCCTACATCGTACGTCCAGACTCAAGCCATATACCATTCGACTCATCTCATTGAGTAACGTTTAAAGGTATACAGAACACATTTTTATATACCAAGTTGCTTTTTGACTTGTCAACCTCAGGAGTCTCAAGTCCATTGCAGGGAATCCCAAAACCACACTCCGGGTTAGGGGTTAGGGGTTATCGCAGGGGTGGGCAAACTTTTTGACTCGCGGGCCACAATGGGTTCTAAAATTTGACAGGGGCCGGGCCAGGAACAGGTGGATGTAGTGTTTGTGTGAACTAATATAAATGACATGTAAAACTCATTACATGAAAGGATTTGGCCTTTAACAGGTAGCAAAGCATTTATTTGCAAGGCAATTTAACAAATTGCACGAACATGAAAAATACAAAAACATGTCGTAACGTGACTGATCAAACATTATGAAAACATCTGAGGCCTGCGCCAAACCAATTACCTCACTTGAACTTCTTTAGTATCTACATTAACAGGTTAGAGCAGCCACGCAGGCTGTGTCGGAGATTTGGCTCCAACCTCGCTGCAGCAAACACATCATCAGTTTCAGTGGGAACAGTGTTGTTGATCTCCCATTTTTGCCAGTGCATCCAAGTCTGGAGTTATTTTGGTTGTGGCAATTCTCAGGATAGATCTGAGGTGCTGATCCGTTAACTTTGATCCGTGACGGGCTTTGTTGGCGTTCATGACGCTGATTGCTCACACACATAAGTCGAGCCAAACAAAGTCAATATCTTCTATGCAGTCCTCCGGAGGTTTGGAAACGTGGCTCTGTTAAGTGAAGCATAAAAGTCATTCAGTTTAACTTCTCCTTTAGGACGGAGTCAGACTGAAGATCTATCAGTTCCAACTGCAGCTCCTGTGGTGCTGTTTCAGGGTCTTGTGACAGGGGACAGGACACCAGCTGAAGTGACTGTTCAATGTTTTCGAAATCAGAGAACCTACGGCAGAATTCTCCGTGCAGGTCCTCAAGTGAGTTGCTGTATTTTTTTGCGTTTCGCGGTGCCTATTCCTGCATGGCAAGTGTGGGGAAATGAGCAAAAGATTTGTTCGCAATTTGTCCGGAGAACAAAGTGAGCTTGGATTTGAAGGCTTTCACATGTTTGTACATGTCGTGAACAAACTGATCTTTCCCCTGCAGTTTCACATTCAGCTCATTCATGTGTGAAAATATGTCCACAGCAAACGCAAAGTCACTAAGCCAGTTCTTGTCGCTTAGCTCAGGGAATTCGTCAGGTTTCCCCATCAACTCCGAAAATGCGATGATGTCATCTTTCAGCTCCCATAATCGTTGTAACTCTTTCCCCAAACTTAACCAGCGGACACGAGAGTGGTACAGCAAGTCCTGATGATCCGCATCAGTTTCCTCCAGGAACGTAATAAACTGACGGTGCTGAAGTCCACTTGCTCGTATAAAGTTCACAAGTTTTACGACTGGATTCACGACATGATTAAGCTGCAATACAGACTTACACAGGGATTCCTGATGGATGATGCAGTGAAGGAAAATAAAATCCTGGACAGGGTTTTCCTCTTTCACTTTATCCTGGATTCTTTTCAGCAGCCCAACATTTTTTCCAGTTAAATTTGGCGATCCATCCGTTGTGACATTGACAAGTTTACTCCAAGGTAGCGTAATTTTTTCGATGACAGCAGATACCTGGTTATACAAGTCCTCTCCCCGCGTTGTTCATTTCAGGGACTCCATGGTTAAAAACTCCTCTGTTATCGCAAAACTGTCGTCAATGCCTCGGATAAAAATGAGGAGCTGAGCAGTGTCTGTTACGTCCGTACTTTAAATCCAGTGCTAGTGAATATAATTCAAAGGAATCAGACTTTTTGTTTAATTGACTGGCTATATTTTTATCAGTTCCACACGGCGAGTCACAGTCCTGCGTGATAAACTGACTTTTTCAAATTTGCTTTTGATCTCCGTACACAAGATGTCTGCTGTCTGTACCATGCATTCTTTTGCAAACTTGCCTTTGGAGAAAGTGGCAATGAGTGGTAATGTTGGTGAGAAGAAGGTTTTAAAGAAAATTAGTATCTCAGTGAAAAAGGAAATTATTGAAAAGTTTGTATAATTAATGATTTTTAAACTTTAATTATGTGTTCTGTGCTTAAAACTCTTTAAAAAACTGTGGGGTCTAGAACGGACTCGTGAAATTCGGAGAGAACTCGGAGTTAAGTTTTGTTTGTTTTGTTGAATTACACAAAGTGCGCCATCTAATGGGGAAATGGGGGCATTACAGGAGGAAGGTAAAATTTAATTTAATAATATTTGCACAAGTTCGGCGGGCCGGATTAAAAAGCCCAACGGGCCGTATACGGCCCGCGGCGCGTACTTTGCCCATGTCTGCGCTATACACAATGGCTATCAATGACGATACACTTAGACCAGTGGCGAGTGGGTGAGTTGATGGCTACACCAATGGTGGGTGAGTGAGGTGATGACGGAGATGGGGAGTGGGCGGGGAGACGGGGAGTAGTAGAAATTCGATAGGGAGTGGCGCTGGGGTCCAGGGATGACACCTCAACAGACCTGGCACCCCTTCTTGCTTGGGCGTTGTCCAGCCTCTACGGTCGGAGGTGCGGCCAGGATGGAGGGGTCCTCACGCTCATCCTTCTCAATCATCACCGACAAGAGCTTCAGGAAGGCCTCCTGCACGTCCGTAGACTCCAAGGCCGAAGCCACCACACAGAGACCCACAGACTCACCACACAGAGACCCATAGACTCACCACACAGAGACCCACAGACTCACCACACAGAGACCTATAGACTCACCACACAGACACCCATAGACTCACCACACAGAGACCCACAGACTCACCACACAGAGACCCATAGACTCACCACACAGAGACCCACAGACTCACCACACAGAGACCCACAGACTCACCACACAGAGACCCACAGACTCACCACACAGAGACCCACACACTTACCACACAGAGACCCACAGACTCACCACACAGAGACCCATAGACTCACCACACAGAGACCCACAGACTCACCACACAGACGCCCACAGACTCACCACACAGAGACCCATAGACTCACCACACAGAGACCCACAGACTCACTACACAGAGACACATAGACTCACCACACAGAGACTCACAGACTCACCACACACTCACCACACAGAGACCCATACACTCACCACACAGAGACCCATAGACTCACCACACAGAGACCCATAGACTCACCACACAGAGACCCATAGACTCACCACACAGAGACCCACAGACTCACCACACAGAGACCCACAGACTCTCCACACAGAGACCCACAGACTCACCACACAGAGACCCATAGACTCACCACACAGAGACCCACAGACTCACCACACAGAGACCCACAGACTTACCACACAGAGACCCATAGACTCACCACACAGAGACCCACAGACTCACCACACAGAGACCCATAGACTCACCACACAGAGACCCACAGACTCACCACACAGACTCACCACACAGACACCCATAGACTCACCACACAGAGACCCATAGACTCACCACACAGAGACCCACAGACTCACCACACAGAGACCCACAGACTCACCACACAGAGACCCACAGACTCACCACACAGAGACCCACAGTCTCACCACACAGCGACCCACAGACTCACCACACAGAGACCCATAGACTCACCACACAGAGACCCACAGATTCACCACATAGAGACCCACAGACTCACCACACATAGACCCACAGACTCACCACACAGAGACCCACAGACTCACCACACAGAGACCCATAGACTCACCACACAGAGACCCACAGACTCACCACACAGAGACCCACAGGCTCACCACACAGAGACCCACAGACTCACCACACAGTGACCCACAGACTCACCACACAGAGACCCACAGACTCACCACACAGAGACCCACAGACTCACCACACAGAGACCCACAGACTCACCACACAGAGACCCACAGACTCACCACACAGAGACCTATAGACTCACCACACAGAGACCCATAGACTCACCAAACAGAGACCCACAGACTCACCACACAGAGACCCATAGACTCACCACACAGAGACCCACAGACTCACCACACAGACTCACACACAGACACCCATAGACTCACCACACAGAGACCCATAGACTCACCACACAGAGACCCACAGACTCACCACACAGAGACCACACAGAGACCCAGATCACCACCCAGGAGACCCACAGTACTCACCCACACCGCGACCCACAGTACTCACCACACAGCGACCCACTAGGTACTCACAACAGAGAACCAGAGACTCCCACACAGGATTCCACAGATCACACATAGAGACCCACAGACCCTTCACCCACACATTAGACCCACAGACTCACCACACAGAGGACCACAGACTTCACCACCCAGATGACCCATAGATCTCACCACACAGAGAACCCAACAGACTCCACCACACAGAGAGCCAACAGGCTCACCACCGACAGAGACCCACAGACCTCACCACACAGTGACCCACCAGAATCACCACACAGAGGACCCACAGACTCACCATCACAGGGACCCACAGACTCACCACACAGAGACCCACAGACTACCACACAGGACCCCACAGACTCACCACACAGAGACCCTATAGACTCACCACCACAGAGACCCATAGACTCACCAACAGAGACCCCACAGACTCACCACACAGAGACCCACAGACTCCACCACACAGACGACCCCAGACTCACCACACAGAGACCCACAGACTCACCACACAGAGACACCATCGACCACAGAGCCACACGAGACCAACAGAATCACCACACAGATCACAACACAGGACACCCTAGACTCACCACACAGGAGGACCCTATAGAACTCACCAAACAGAGACCCACAGACTCACCACACAGAGGAACCACACAGACTCACCACACAGAGAACCCACAGACATCACCACACAGAGGACCACAGTCTCACCACACAGCGACCCACAGGACTCACCACACAGAGGACCCATAGACTCACCCACACAGAGACCACCGACTTCACCTACACTAGAGACCCCTAGACTCACACACACAGACACAGGATCACCACTGAGACTCACCACACAGAGACCCACATGGACTCACCCACACAGAGACCCACTAGACTCACCACACAGTGACCCACAGACTCACCACACAGAGGACCCACAGGACTCACCACAACAGAGATCCCACTAGACCCTCAACCACACAGAGGACCCACAGACTCACCCCACAGAGACCCACTAGACTCACCACACAGAGGACCCTACTAGGACTCACCCACACCATAGACTCACCACACAGAGACCCACTAGACTCACCGACACCTTTGAGACCCACAGGACTCACCACACAGAGAACCCACAGACTCACCACACAGAGACCACAGATCTCACCACACAGAGACCCACAGACTCACCACACAGAGACCCACAGACTCACCACACAGAGACCCACAGACTCACCACACAGAGACCCACAGACTCACCACACAGAGACCCCATAGACTCACCACACAGAGACCCACAGACTCACCACACTAGAGACCCACAGATACTCACCACACAGAGACCCACAGACTCACCACACAGAGACCCACAGACTCACCACACAGAGACCATAGACTCACCACACAGAGACCCACAGACTCACCACACAGAGACCCACAGACTCACCACACAGAGACCCACAGACTCACCACACAGAGACCCACAGACTCACCACACAGAGACCCACAGACTCACCACACAGAGACCCACAGACTCACCACACAGAGACCCACAGACTCACCACACAGAGACCCACAGACTCACCACACAGAGACCTATAGACTCACCACACAGAGACCCACAGACTCACCACACAGAGACCCACAGACTCACCACACAGAGACCCACAGACTCACCACACAGAGACCCACAGACTCACCACACAGAGACCCACAGACTCACCACACAGAGACCCAAGGACTCACCACACAGAGACCCACAGACTCACCACACAGAGACCATAGACTCACCACACAGAGACCCACAGACTCACCACACAGAGACCCATAGACTCACCACACAGAGACCCATAGACTCACCACACAGAGACCCACAGACTCACCACACAGAGACCCCACAGACTCACCACACAGAGACCCACAGACTCACCACACAGAGACCCAAGACTCACCACACAGAGACCCACAGACTCACACACAGAGACCCCATCATGACTCACCACACAGAGACCCACAGACTCACCACCAGAGACCTATAGACTCACCACACAGAGACCCCATAGACTCACCAACAGAGACCCACAGACTCACCACACAGAGACCCACTAGACTCAGCCAACACAGAGACCCCCAGACTCACCCCACAGAGACCCACAGACTCACACCACAGAGAACCCACATAGGACTCACCACACAGAGACCCACTAGACTCACCACACAGAGACCCACAGACTCACTACCACGAGACCCATAGACTCACCACACAAAGACCCCCAGATCATACACCACTGACGACTAGACTCTACCCACACAGAGACCCACTAGACTCAACCCAACCCATAGAACTCACCACACAGAGACCCACTAGACTCACGACACAGAGACCCACAGACTCACCACACAGAGACCCACAGACTCACCACACAGAAGACCCATAGACTCACCACACAGAGGACCCACAGACTCACAACACAGAGGCCCACTAGACTCCACCACAAGAGACCCACTAGACTCACCTACACAGAGACCCACTAGACTCACTACACAAGACCCACCGACTCAGCACACATGAGCCTCACCACACAGTACCATAGACTCACCACACAGAGACCCACAGACTCACCACACAGAGACCCACAGACTCACCACACAAAGACAGACTCACCACAGAGACCCACAGACTCACAATAGACTCATAGACTCACCACACAGAGACCCACAGACTCACCACACGACTCACCAGAGACCCAGACTCACACACAGAGACCCACAGACTCACCACACAGAGACCCACAGACTCACCACACAGAGACCCATAGACTCACACACAGAGACCCACAGACTCACCACACAGAGACCCACAGACTCACCACACAGAGACCCACAGATCACCACAAGACCCAGACTCACCACACAGAGACCCACAGACTCACCACAGAGACCCACAGACTCACCACAGAGACCCACAGACTCACCACACAGAGACCCACAGACTCACCACAGAGACCCACAGACTCACCACACAGAGACCCACAGACTCACCACACAGAGACCCACGACTCACCACACAGAGACCCACAGACTCACCACAGAGACCCATAGATAACCACACAGCGACCCACAGACTCACCCACAGAGACCCACAGGCTCACCACACAGAGACCCACAGGACTCACCACCACGAGACCCACAGATCACCACACAGAGACCCACAGACTCACACACAAAAGAGACCACGATACCACACAGAGACCAACAGACTCAACAACACCGATACATAGACTCACCACACAGAGACCCATAGACTCACCAAACAGAGACCCACAGCCTCACCACAAGATAGAGGACCACGGATCACACACAGAGAACCACAGACTCACAACAGAGACCCATAGGACCTCACCACACAGGAGACCCACTAGACTCATCCACGACAGAGACCCACTAGACTCACCACCACAGAGACCACAGACTCACTACACAGAGACAATAGACTCACCACACAAAGACCCACAGATCACACTGAGACTCACCACACAGAGCCCCATAGACTCACCACACAGAGACCCATAGACTCACCACCAGAGACCCACAGACCACCACACAGAGACCCACAGACTCACCACACAGAGGACCCACCAGACTCACCACACAGAGAACCATAGACTCACCACACAGAGACCCACAGACTCACCACACAGAGCCCACAGACCTCACCCCAAAGAGGACCCATAGACTCACCACAGAGGACCCATAGACTCACCACACAGAGACCCACAGACTCACCACACAGACTCACCACACAGAGACCCATAGACTCACGACACAGAGACCCACAGACTCACCACACAGAGACCCCACAGAGCTCACCACACAGAGGACCCACAGACTCACCACACAGAGACCCACAGATCACCACACAGATACCACAGAATCACCACACAGAGACCCACAGACTCACCACACAGAGACCCATAGACTCACCACACAGAGACCCACAGACTCACCACACAGAGACCCACAGACTCCCCACACAGAGACCCACAGACTCACCACAGAGACCTACAGACTCACAACACAGACCCACAGACTCACCACACAGAGACCCACAGACTCACACACAGAGACCCACAGACTCACCACACAGAGACCACACAGACCTCACCACACAGAGACCCATTTGCGTTGTTTCGCCCTTCCGCGTTCTGAGTCTCGACTCGTTTCACAAACTCCGTCCGAGCGGATCGCTCCCTACCCTGCCCCCCACCCCCCTCCCTCTGCTCCTCTCACGCCCCCCCCCCAACTCTCACGAGAATTCGCTCATGCCTCCCGGCAACTCTCGCGAGAATTAGAGTTAGGGATTAGGGTCAGGGTCGGTCAGGGTCAGGGGTTAGGGGTCAGGGTAGGGGTTCGGGTTATGGGTTATGGGTTAGGGTTTAGGGGTTAAGGGTTAGGGTTAGGAGTTAGGATTAGGGGTTAGGTTTAGGATTTAGGGTTAGGGGTTAGGCGTTAGGGTCTGGGCTCCGTGTTAGGGGTAGTGTTAGGGGCCGTCCGCGATTTTGGACGATTTTTGACCCCCCCCCCCCCTCGTCACACGGCGCCACAAAAAGTCAGACCCCCCCCAACTATGACGTCACAAAGCTCTGCCCCCCCCCCAAAACCATATTTCCATTTTTAAAAGAACTATTGTCATTGTAGTGCGTAGTTAATGTGGCGCTGCACTTTGATGTTGTAGGACAACATTTATTAAAGTCTATTTAATTGGGTAGAACGTGTTGTCTATATTTAGTTAAAGTTGCACATTTTGATGTGACGTCACATTTCTCAACCCCCCCCCCCTCGTCACACATCGTCACAAATGTCTGACCCCCCCCCCCCACCTAGGTGCGTGACATTTATGGACGGCACCTTAGGGGTTAGAGTTAAGGGTTAGGGTTCAGGGGTTAGGGTTAAGGGTTAGGGTTCAGGGGTTAGGGTTTAGGGTTAGGGTTCAGGGGTTAGGGTTAAGGGTTAGGGTTCAGGGGTTAGGGTTAAGGGTTAGGGTTCAGGGGTTAGGGTTAAGGGTTAGGGGTAAGGGTTAAGGGTTAGGGTTCAGGGTTAGGGTTAAGGGTTAGGGTTCAGGGGTTAGGGTTAAGGGTTAGGGTTCAGGGGTTAGGGTTCAGGGGTTAGGGTTAAGGGTTAGGGTTCAGGGGTTAGAGTTAAGGGTTAGGGTTCAGGGGTTAGGGTTAAGGGTTAGGGTTCAGGGGTTAGGGTTAAGGGTTAGGGTTAAGGGTTAGGAATTGGTTAGGTCTCGATTTTTCCGACTCGCTACTCTCCGGCACATCTGGCAAAAACATTGCCAAGCTGCAGCGAGTACAACATCATTTGTCAGGCGTCATGACGGGTACTGCTAAATCCGACCATGTCTGCCCAGTGCTCACCGAACTGCATTGGCTTCCTGTTGCCGAACTCATCCATTAGAAGGTTGCACTCATTACATACAAAGCGCTTGCCACAAGTGAACCCCAATACCTTGCTGGTATCATCAAAGAGTATCAACCATCACGCAAACTCTGGTCATCTTCGCTTTTGGCAAGTCATCGAATAAAGACGGCATTGCACGCTTTCAGATGCACTTCTGCAGCTGTCTGGAATGTTTTTCCCTCCGATATTAGGAAGTCACTGGAGCTACGCATTTTTTAAGTCCAGATTAAAAATAAACTTTCTTTAGAACCACTTTTTGTACTTAGTTTGTTGTCCTTCCCCCGCACCTCCGACAGAGGCGTAGCTAGGGGGGGCAGGGGGGTACATATGTCGCCGGGCGTCAAGGTAAAGGGGCGCCAAAATGAGGCTTACAACGTTACATTATAACTTATTGCGGCGGGCGCGGCAGCCTGAAACTACTGCACAAATCTACACCTCAACCTCAACCTCAAAGTGTATATATCCCGCCACACACAGCCTGCATGTCATGTAATTACATTTTGGTACGTGGAAAATTTGAATGCGGATGAGGATAAAAATGTTGGAAACTTTCTCGCGCTGATCAAACTCGTTGCTCAGTATGACCCATTGTTAGCAAAACACGTACAGCACGCAGGAGAAAATCCGGGATCAGTTTCTTATTTGTCCCCGAAAATCCAGAATGAATTTATCCACATACTTGCGTCGACTGTAAAGAACCAATTGTTGAGTGATATCAGGAAAAACAAGTACTACGGTATCTTACTTGACTCAACTCCTGATCTAGGACATCGGGAACAGCTTTCTCAGGTCATAAGATTTGTGGATGTAGATTTTCAAACTAAAAAAGTAACTATCAAAGAATCATTTTTAGGTTATATCGAGATACATGCAAAAAGATGCAGCAAGCCTAGAAAGAGTCATCGTCAAAAGACTGAAATCTGACAACATACCTCTAGCCGACTGTCGGGCACAATGTTATGACAATGCTGCTGTGATGACTGGGCAAATATCCGGCCTTCAACAACGAATATGTGACAAAAATCACAGAGCATTGTTTGTCAACTGTGACAACCACAGATTAAACTTAGAAGGAGTACACTCAGCTAAACAGGATCCACTTGTCGTCACATTTTTTGGAACAGTTGAAAGTATATATTTGTTTCTCTCTCGTTCAACAATTCGTTGGGAAGAGTTAAAAAAAGCTGTGCCCATCACAGTAAAGCGGGAGGCTGAAACACGCTGGAGTGCACGATCAGAAGCTGTTAAAGCTATCTATGAAGGACTGGATGAACTAGTAGGGCTGCTAGACAAATTATCGGAGGACGTAACTATGACACCTGAAACCAGAAGTGATGCAGAACAGTTACAGGTGTAACTCACTACACAGGCATGCGTATTACATCTTAACTTCATAGTTTTATTACATTTCTGGAATGTCATTCTTGGAAAAATTGATCGTGTTCAGAAGCGCTTACAGGATCCTACTATGAATTTCAAGGATGCAGCAACTGATCTTGAATCTTTGGAGCATGAATTTGTCAAGCTTCGTGATGATTTGAGCCAAGTTGCTGTAGAAAACGCCAAAACAAAATGCACAGCCTGGGGGATCGATGTGGACAGAAGAAATAGGTGACGTCGGAAGATGCCAGGGGAACTGGCAAGAGATGCAGGACTTTCAGCAGAAGAAGAAATTGTGCGCGTTATGAAGAGTGTATTTTATCGACTTCAACAGGAGATGTCAACACGGTTTTTACGACTAAAAGACCTGAACACAAAATTTGGATTTCTGCTGGACGTCAAAACTCTTCTATCCGACACAGATGTCGATGCAATTCGTCGAAATTGCACAGATTTTGGAAATTTCTATGACACCGACATCAATGGCCAGCTACCCTTTTAGGATGTCCTAATTAAAAGGAGACCTGATGGTTCAATGAGCCATTCTGTCTACAGGAAAGCCACCCATACGGATGCCTACCTAAAACCGGATTCCCACCACCATCCATCCCAGAAGAACTCCCTCATCAAGACTCTATACCATAGAGCCCAATGCATCTCCGACCAGGAACACATTGCCAGTGAACTCAAACACGTACGCCAAGCTCTTAAGGCTAATGGTTACTCCGACTACACAATCCGAAAAGCCATCACTCCAACCATCAAGAAATATCCTGTTGAGGAGCCTTTCAAAACCATCACCTTACCAAACATTGCTGGGGTCACAAAAAAGATCTCCAAAATCCTGATTAAACACAAAATTCAGGTCCGATTCAACACAGTACATAAAATCCGTGATCTGGTCCCGTCTGTAAAAGACATGGTTCCAGACATACAGTACCCTGGCGTCTACAAAGTAAGTTGCCTCTGTGGTAGCAGTTACATTGGAGAAACCAAACGACATGTCTCGGACCGCATCCGTGAACATAAAGCAGACCTGAAACACGGTAGGACAAACACCTCAGCCGTGGCAGATCACTGTTACAATTCAGTGGGCTCACATGACATTGACTTCTCCAAGACAGAGGTTCTCTGCAAGCCATCTGGCTACCATGAGAGATTCGTTCATGAGGCGATCCACATATACAAACACAGAGACAATTTCAACCGAGAAGATGGATTCTGGCTCAGCAATCATTGGAAGGACGTAATAAACCATTTCGGATCTTAACTGATTGTTGTTCACGTTTACGGTGGCTTTCAGACAGCAGTCCACTCACTGGCATTGACTGTGTATCTTGTGTTCTCCACAGGGAATGCATTATTTGCTCCGCTGCGGGTCTCCTGCCACCACTCTCATTGACATGTTTCATTGCTTCTACATACTATTAACATTCCCTCCCTTTGTTAATGCTACCCCCTACCCCCTCCCTTTGATGCTGCTAATCCTGCATAATGCTATGGGCATAATATAACTTTGAACCCCCCCCGCCCACCTCCTACGCATTCCCATGAATATGCTAAATTCCTCTTGATATGCACATTATTTTGTTAAGGTGCTCTTCTTCCACCTCCAACCCAACTTATATATATATGCTCCAAGCTTGGCAGTCTCATTCTTCACCTGAAGACGGCTGCTTGCGTTGTAGCCGAAACGTCGTGAGAATTATTTTATTATGTTTTATTTTTATTATTTTATTACTTCCCTTCTACGTGACTTTACCGAAAGAACCAAGAAGATCATGGACACTCGCTAAATAACCTAATCAACATGGACAATCGCTAAATAACCTAACCAACATGGACACTCGCTAAATAATCTAACCAATATGGACACTCGCTAAATAACCTAACCACCATGGACACTCGCTAAATAACCTAACCAACATGGACACTCGCTAAATAACCTAACCAACATGGACACTCGCTAAATAACCTAACCAACATGGACACTCGCGAAATAACTTAACCAGCATGGTGCTGTAGCGCCACCGTGTGGTCACATGGTACCATTGCAGTGCCTGGCGCGGTGACAGCAGCAGTGGCGCTGTGCGGCGTCTTCACGGCTTCATCGCCGCCAACCCGCTTGGGACTAACGCCAGGACGCCGCAGCAGCAGCAGCAGCGACTCACAACTGCGGGAACACGCGGGGTGACGTCTGACAGCGGCAACTGCTGGCGAACTGTGTTGGCCTGCACTGCACATGTCCACCACATAGCAGACTTCACCATGAATTGAATGCTTGTGGTAGTAAATCTTGACTTGTGGTACTGCACTTGTCCACCAGAGGGCACACGTAACACGTCAAGCGCCGGGAGAAAAAAAAAAACTAAACTCTGCGGCCGATTTGCACCGCAATTCTTTATTTCTTCACGGATTTTCAAGTAACAAACTACTGCATTGACATCCCAAGCTGTCCCATACGTTTACACCGTTGCATATTTGGTGAACATCGGTGCTGAAAAAGTGTAACGCACTGCATTCCCAAACAGTGCGCTTCAAATCGGCAACAATCACACCCATCATTGGCTTCAATGCAAAATGCCGCCCCGGTTCCACACGTCACACAACAAGCAAGTGGTGTGTGCCCTTCGACTCTACTCGACAGAGTCGCGCCATATACAATTCAACTCATCTCGCTGAGACGCGTTTAAAGGCATATCAATTAGGGTTTGGGATTAGGGTTAGGGGTTAAGTTTAGGGTTAGGGGCTAGGGTTTAGGTTAAGGGATTAGGGTTATGGCTGAGGGTTAGGGTTGGGGTAGTTAGGATTAGGGCACCTATGCAGTTTTATGCCAAAATCATTCAAATTTTCATAGCTACATTTTCCAAGAAAGAGTGAATTCCTCCCTTTGTTTAGCATTAGTATGTTATATATTGCATTAAAAGTAGGATATTTCACCATGAACATTTCATGCCGTTTTTGGCCAATATTGGCCAATATTGGCCAAATTTTTACAGCTTTCTTTTTCAACAAAAGTGCAATCCTCGGTGTTGTTTAGCCTTATATATCCTATATATTACGTTAAAAAGTTGGAAATTTCACCATGAAATTTTCAACAACAAGAAAAGAAAATCGGCACACTAACCTATGCCGTTTTTGGCCACAATTGGCCACATTTTTACAGCTTTATTTTTGGAAAAAAGTGAATTCATCCATTGTATTTACCCTTAGTATGTTATGCATTAGATTAAAAGTAGAAAATTTTGCGATTAAATGTTCACGTCCCCAAAAAAAACCCGACATACTAACCTCTGCTGTTTATGGCCAAAATGAGCCAAATTCCCATAGCTTTATTTTTCAACAACAAGTGCATTCCTCCATTGTTTTTGCTGCAGTATTCTACATATTACGTACACAATTTAAAATTTCACGATAAATTTCTCAACTTAGAAAATCGGCACACCTTTTTTAGCCAAAAAGCAAATTGGCATACTAATCTATGCCGTTTTTGGACAAAATTGTGTTAGGGTTTAGGTGAAGGTTAGGGGTTAAGGTAAGAGGTTATAGGAAGAGGTTGGGGGTTAGGGCAAGGGGTTTGGGGTTAGGGTGAATGTTAGGGGTTGGGGGTAGGGGTTAGGGTTTAGGGTTAGGGTCATTTAGGGTTAGGGCTTAGGGTTAGCGTTAGAGTTTAGGGTTAGGGGTTAGGGTTAGAGGTTAGGGATAGGGGATGAGGTTCAGGGTTTAGGGTTAGGGGTTAGGATTAGATGTTAGGGTTAGGGCTAGGGGATGAGGTTCAGGGTTTAAGGTTAGGGTTAGGGGTTAAGTTTAGGGTTAGGGGCTAGGGTTTAGGTTTAGGGGTTAGGGTTATGGCTGAGGGTTAGGGTTGGGGTTGTTAGGATTAAGGCACCTATTCAGTTTTATGCCAAAATCATCCAAATTTTCATAGCTACATTTTCCAAGAAAAAGTTAATTCCTCCCTTTTGTTTAGCATTAGTATGTTATATATTGCATTAAAAGTAGGATATTTCACCATGAACATTTCATGTAAAAAAGAAGCAAATCGGCATACTAACCTATGCCGTTTTTGGCCAAAAATGACCAAATTTTTACAGCTTTCTTTTTCAACAAAAGTGCAATCCTCGGTGTTGTTTAGCCTTATATATCCTATATATTACGTTAAAAAGTTGGAAATTTCACCATGAAATTTTCAACAAAAAAAAGAAAATCGGCATACTAACCTATGCCGTTTTTGGCCAATATTGGCCAAATTTTTACAGCTTTCTTTTTCAACAAAAGTGCAATCCTCGGTGTTGTTTAGCCTTATATATCCTATATATTACGTTAAAAAGTTGGAAATTTCACCATGAAATTTTCAACAACAAGAAAAGAAAATCGGCACACTAACCTATGCCGTTTTTGGCCACAATTGGCCACATTTTTACAGCTTTATTTTTGGAAAAAAGTGAATTCATCCATTGTATTTACCCTTAGTATGTTATGCATTAGATTAAAAGTAGAAAATTTTGCGATTAAATGTTCACGTCCCCAAAAAAAACCCGACATACTAACCTCTGCTGTTTATGGCCAAAATGAGCCAAATTCCCATAGCTTTATTTTTCAACAACAAGTGCATTCCTCCATTGTGTTTGCTGCAGTATTCTACATATTACGTACAAAATTTAAAATTTCACGATAAATTTCTCAACTTAGAAAATCGGCACACCTTTTTTAGCCAAAAAGCAAATTGGCATACTAATCTATGCCGTTTTTGGACAAAATTGTGTTAGGGTTTAGGTGAAGGTTAGGGGTTAAGGTAAGAGGTTATAGGAAGAGGTTGGGGGTTAGGGCAAGGGGTTTGGGGTTAGGGTGAATGTTAGGGGTTGGGGGTAGGGGTTAGGGTTTAGGGTTAGGGTCATTTAGGGTTAGGGCTTAGGGTTAGCGTTAGAGTTTAGGGTTAGGGGTTAGGGTTAGAGGTTAGGGATAGGGGATGAGGTTCAGGGTTTAGGGTTAGGGGCTAGGATTAGATGTTAGGGTTAGGGCTAGGGGATGAGGTTCAGGGTTTAGGGTTAGGGTTAGGGGTTAAGTTTAGGGTTAGGGGCTAGGGTTTAGGTTTAGGGGTTAGGGTTATGGCTGAGGGTTAGGGTTGGGGTTGTTAGGATTAGGGCACCTATTCAGTTTTATGCCAAAATCATCCAAATTTTCATAGCTACATTTTCCAAGAAAAAGTGAATTCCTCCCTTTTGTTTAGCATTAGTATGTTATATATTGCATTAAAAGTAGGATATTTCACCATGAACATTTCATGTAAAAAAGAAGCAAATCGGCATACTAACCTATGCCGTTTTTGGCCAATAATGACCAAATTTTTACAGCTTTCTTTTTCAACAAAAGTGCAATCCTCGGTGTTGTTTAGCCTTATATATCCTATATATTACGTAAAAAAGTTGGAAATTTCACCATGAAATTTTCAACAACAAGAAAAGAAAATCGGCACACTAACCTATGCCGTTTTTGGCCACAATTGGCCACATTTTTACAGCTTTATTTTTGGAAAAAAGTGAATTCATCCATTGTATTTACCCTTAGTATGTTATGCATTAGATTAAAAGTAGAAAATTTTGCGATTAAATGTTCACGTCCCCAAAAAAAAACCCGACATACTAACCTCTGCTGTTTATGGCCAAAATGAGCCAAATTCCCATAGCTTTATTTTTCAACAACAAGTGCATTCCTCCATTGTGTTTGCTGCAGTATTCTACATATTACGTACAAAATTTAAAATTTCACGATAAATTTCTCAACTTAGAAAATCGGCACACCTTTTTTAGCCAAAAAGCAAATTGGCATACTAATCTATGCCGTTTTTGGACAAAATTGTGTTAGGGTTTAGGTGAAGGTTAGGGGTTAAGGTAAGAGGTTATAGGAAGAGGTTGGGGGTTAGGGCAAGGGGTTTGGGGTTAGGGTGAATGTTAGGGGTTGGGGGTAGGGGTTAGGGTTTAGGGTTAGGGTCATTTAGGGTTAGGGCTTAGGGTTAGCGTTAGAGTTTAGGGTTAGGGGTTAGGGTTAGAGGTTAGGGATAGGGGATGAGGTTCAGGGTTTAGGGTTAGGGGTTAGGATTAGATGTTAGGGTTAGGGCTAGGGGATGAGGTTCAGGGTTTAGGGTTAGGGTTAGGGGTTAAGTTTAGGGTTAGGGGCTAGGGTTTAGGTTTAGGGGTTAGGGTTATGGCTGAGGGTTAGGGTTGGGGTTGTTAGGATTAGGGCACCTATTCAGTTTTATGCCAAAATCATCCAAATTTTCATAGCTACATTTTCCAAGAAAAAGTGAATTCCTCCCTTTTGTTTAGCATTAGTATGTTATATATTGCATTAAAAGTAGGATATTTCACCATGAACATTTCATGTAAAAAAGAAGCAAATCGGCATACTAACCTATGCCGTTTTTGGCCAATAATGACCAAATTTTTACAGCTTTCTTTTTCAACAAAAGTGCAATCCTCGGTGTTGTTTAGCCTTATATATCCTATATATTACGTAAAAAAGTTGGAAATTTCACCATGAAATTTTCAACAACAAAAAAAGAAAATCGGCATACTAACCTATTCCGTTTTTGGCCACAATTGGCCACATTTTTACAGCTTTATTTTTGGAAAAAAAGTGAATTCATCCATTGTATTTACCCTTAGTATGTTATGCATTAGATTAAAAGTAGAAAATTTTGCGATTAAATGTTCACGTCCCCAAAAAAACCCGACATACTAACCTCTGCTGTTTATGGCCAAAATGAGCCAAATTCCCATAGCTTTATTTTTCAACAACAAGTGCATTCCTCCATTGTGTTTGCTGCAGTATTCTACATATTACGTACAAAATTTAAAATTTCACGATAAATTTCTCAACTTAGAAAATCGGCACACCTTTTTTAGCCAAAAAGCAAATTGGCATACTAATCTATGCCGTTTTTGGACAAAATTGTGTTAGGGTTTATGTGAAGGTTAGGGGTTAAGGTAAGAGGTTATAGGAAGAGGTTGGGGGTTAGGGCAAGGGGTTTGGGGTTAGGGTGAATGTTAGGGGTTGGGGGTAGGGGTTAGGGTTTAGGGTTAGGGTCATTTAGGGTTAGGGCTTAGGGTTAGCGTTAGAGTTTAGGGTTAGGGGTTAGGGTTAGAGGTTAGGGATAGGGGATGAGGTTCAGGGTTTAGGGTTAGGGGTTAGGATTAGATGTTAGGGTTAGGGCTAGGGGATGAGGTTCAGGGTTTAGGGTTAGGGTTAGGGGTTAAGTTTAGGGTTAGGGGCTAGGGTTTAGGTTTAGGGGTTAGGGTTATGGCTGAGGGTTAGGGTTTGGGGTTGTTAGGATTAGGGCACCTATTCAGTTTTATACCAAAATCATCCAAATTTTCATAGCTACATTTTCCAAGAAAAAGTGAATTCCTCCCTTTTGTTTAGCATTAGTATGTTATATATTGCATTAAAAGTAGGATATTTCACCATGAACATTTCATGTAAAAAAGAAGCAAATCGGCATATGCCGTTTTTGGCCAATAATGACCAAATTTTTACAGCTTTCTTTTTCAACAAAAGTGCAATCCTCGGTGTTGTTTAGCCTTATATATCCTATATATTACGTAAAAAAGTTGGAAATTTCACCATGAAATTTTCAACAACAAAAAAAGAAAATCGGCATACTAACCTATGCCGTTTTTGGCCAATATTGGCCAAATTTTTACAGCTTTCTTTTTCAACAAAAGTGCAATCCTCGGTGTTGTTTAGCCTTATATATCCTATATATTACGTTAAAAAGTTGGAAATTTCACCATGAAATTTTCAACAACAAAAAAAGAAAATCGGCATACTAACCTATGCCGTTTTTGGCCAATATTGGCCAAATTTTTACAGCTTTCTTTTTCAACAAAAGTGCAATCCTCGGTGTTGTTTAGCCTTATATATCCTATATATTACGTTAAAAAGTTGGAAATTTCACCATGAAATTTTCAACAACAAGAAAAGAAAATCGGCACACTAACCTATGCCGTTTTTGGCCACAATTGGCCACATTTTTACAGCTTTATTTTTGGAAAAAAGTGAATTCATCCATTGTATTTACCCTTAGTATGTTATGCATTAGATTAAAAGTAGAAAATTTTGCGATTAAATGTTCACGTCCCCAAAAAAACCCCGACATACTAACCTCTGCTGTTTATGGCCAAAATGAGCCAAATTCCCATAGCTTTATTTTTCAACAACAAGTGCATTCCTCCATTGTGTTTGCTGCAGTATTCTACATATTACGTACAAAATTTAAAATTTCACGATAAATTTCTCAACTTAGAAAATCGGCACACCTTTTTTAGCCAAAAAGCAAATTGGCATACTAATCTATGCCGTTTTTGGACAAAATTGTGTTAGGGTTTAGGTGAAGGTTAGGGGTTAAGGTAAGAGGTTATAGGAAGAGGTTGGGGGTTAGGGCAAGGGGTTTGGGGTTAGGGTGAATGTTAGGGGTTGGGGGTAGGGGTTAGGGTTTAGGGTTAGGGTCATTTAGGGTTAGGGCTTAGGGTTAGCGTTAGAGTTTAGGGTTAGGGGTTAGGGTTAGAGGTTAGGGATAGGGGATGAGGTTCAGGGTTTAGGGTTAGGGGTTAGGATTAGATGTTAGGGTTAGGGCTAGGGGATGAGGTTCAGGGTTTAGGGTTAGGGTTAGGGGTTAAGTTTAGGGTTAGGGGCTAGGGTTTAGGTTTAGGGGTTAGGGTTATGGCTGAGGGTTAGGGTTGGGGTTGTTAGGATTAGGGCACCTATTCAGTTTTATGCCAAAATCATCCAAATTTTCATAGCTACATTTTCCAAGAAAAAGTGAATTCCTCCCTTTTGTTTAGCATTAGTATGTTATATATTGCATTAAAAGTAGGATATTTCACCATGAACATTTCATGTAAAAAAGAAGCAAATCGGCATACTAACCTATGCCGTTTTTGGCCAATAATGACCAAATTTTTACAGCTTTCTTTTTCAACAAAAGTGCAATCCTCGGTGTTGTTTAGCCTTATATATCCTATATATTACGTAAAAAAGTTGGAAATTTCACCATGAAATTTTCAACAACAAGAAAAGAAAATCGGCACACTAACCTATGCCGTTTTTGGCCACAATTGGCCACATTTTTACAGCTTTATTTTTGGAAAAAAGTGAATTCATCCATTGTATTTACCCTTAGTATGTTATGCATTAGATTAAAAGTAGAACATTTTGCGATTAAATGTTCACGTCCCCCAAAAAAAACCCGACATACTAACCTCTGCTGTTTATGGCCAAAATGAGCCAAATTCCCATAGCTTTATTTTTCAACAACAAGTGCATTCCTCCATTGTGTTTGCTGCAGTATTCTACATATTACGTACAAAATTTAAAATTTCACGATAAATTTCTCAACTTAGAAAATCGGCACACCTTTTTTAGCCAAAAAGCAAATTGGCATACTAATCTATGCCGTTTTTGGACAAAATTGTGTTAGGGTTTAGGTGAAGGTTAGGGGTTAAGGTAAGAGGTTATAGGAAGAGGTTGGGGGTTAGGGCAAGGGGTTTGGGGTTAGGGTGAATGTTAGGGGTTGGGGGTAGGGGTTAGGGTTTAGGGTTAGGGTCATTTAGGGTTAGGGCTTAGGGTTAGCGTTAGAGTTTAGGGTTAGGGGTTAGGGTTAGAGGTTAGGGATAGGGGATGAGGTTCAGGGTTTAGGGTTAGGGGTTAGGATTAGATGTTAGGGTTAGGGCTAGGGGATGAGGTTCAGGGTTTAGGGTTAGGGTTAGGGGTTAAGTTTAGGGTTAGGGGCTAGGGTTTAGGTTTAGGGGTTAGGGTTATGGCTGAGGGTTAGGGTTGGGGTTGTTAGGATTAGGGCACCTATTCAGTTTTATGCCAAAATCATCCAAATTTTCATAGCTACATTTTCCAAGAAAAAGTGAATTCCTCCCTTTTGTTTAGCATTAGTATGTTATATATTGCATTAAAAGTAGGATATTTCACCATGAACATTTCATGTAAAAAAGAAGCAAATCGGCATACTAACCTATGCCGTTTTTGGCCAATAATGACCAAATTTTTACAGCTTTCTTTTTCAACAAAAGTGCAATCCTCGGTGTTGTTTAGCCTTATATATCCTATATATTACGTAAAAAAGTTGGAAATTTCACCATGAAATTTTCAACAACAAAAAAAGAAAATCGGCATACTAACCTATGCCGTTTTTGGCCAATATTGGCCAAATTTTTACAGCTTTCTTTTTCAACAAAAGTGCAATCCTCGGTGTTGTTTAGCCTTATATATCCTATATATTACGTTAAAAAGTTGGAAATTTCACCATGAAATTTTCAACAACAAGAAAAGAAAATCGGCACACTAACCTATGCCGTTTTTGGCCACAATTGGCCACATTTTTACAGCTTTATTTTTGGAAAAAAGTGAATTCATCCATTGTATTTACCCTTAGTATGTTATGCATTAGATTAAAAGTAGAAAATTTTGCGATTAAATGTTCACGTCCCCAAAAAAAAACCCGACATACTAACCTCTGCTGTTTATGGCCAAAATGAGCCAAATTCCCATAGCTTTATTTTTCAACAACAAGTGCATTCCTCCATTGTGTTTGCTGCAGTATTCTACATATTACGTACAAAATTTAAAATTTCACGATAAATTTCTCAACTTAGAAAATCGGCACACCTTTTTTAGCCAAAAAGCAAATTGGCATACTAATCTATGCCGTTTTTGGACAAAATTGTGTTAGGGTTTAGGTGAAGGTTAGGGGTTAAGGTAAGAGGTTATAGGAAGAGGTTGGGGGTTAGGGCAAGGGGTTTGGGGTTAGGGTGAATGTTAGGGGTTGGGGGTAGGGGTTAGGGTTTAGGGTTAGGGTCATTTAGGGTTAGGGCTTAGGGTTAGCGTTAGAGTTTAGGGTTAGGGGTTAGGGTTAGAGGTTAGGGATAGGGGATGAGGTTCAGGGTTTAGGGTTAGGGGTTAGGATTAGATGTTAGGGTTAGGGCTAGGGGATGAGGTTCAGGGTTTAGGGTTAGGGTTAGGGGTTAAGTTTAGGGTTAGGGGCTAGGGTTTAGGTTTAGGGGTTAGGGTTATGGCTGAGGGTTAGGGTTGGGGTTGTTAGGATTAGGGCACCTATTCAGTTTTATGCCAAAATCATCCAAATTTTCATAGCTACTATTTCCAAGAAAAAGTGAATTCCTCCCTTTTGTTTAGCATTAGTATGTTATATATTGCATTAAAAGTAGGATATTTCACCATGAACATTTCATGTAAAAAAGAAGCAAATCGGCATACTAACCTATGCCGTTTTTGGCCAATAATGACCAAATTTTTACAGCTTTCTTTTTCAACAAAAGTGCAATCCTCGGTGTTGTTTAGCCTTATATATCCTATATATTACGTAAAAAAGTTGGAAATTTCACCATGAAATTTTCAACAACAAAAAAAGAAAATCGGCATACTAACCTATGCCGTTTTTGGCCACAATTGGCCACATTTTTACAGCTTTATTTTTGGAAAAAAGTGAATTCATCCATTGTATTTACCCTTAGTATGTTATGCATTAGATTAAAAGTAGAAAATTTTGCGATTAAATGTTCACGTCCCCAAAAAAACCCGACATACTAACCTCTGCTGTTTATGGCCAAAATGAGCCAAATTCCCATAGCTTTATTTTTCAACAACAAGTGCATTCCTCCATTGTGTTTGCTGCAGTATTCTACATATTACGTACAAAATTTAAAATTTCACGATAAATTTCTCAACTTAGAAAATCGGCACACCTTTTTTAGCCAAAAAGCAAATTGGCATACTAATCTATGCCGTTTTTGGACAAAATTGTGTTAGGGTTTATGTGAAGGTTAGGGGTTAAGGTAAGAGGTTATAGGAAGAGGTTGGGGGTTAGGGCAAGAGGTTTGGGGTTAGGGTGAATGTTAGGGGTTGGGGGTAGGGGTTAGGGTTTAGGGTTAGGGTCATTTAGGGTTAGGGCTTAGGGTTAGCGTTAGAGTTTAGGGTTAGGGGTTAGGGTTAGAGGTTAGGGATAGGGGATGAGGTTCAGGGTTTAGGGTTAGGGGTTAGAATTAGATGTTAGGGTTAGGGCTAGGGGATGAGGTTCAGGGTTTAGGGTTAGGGTTAGGGGTTAAGTTTAGGGTTAGGGGCTAGGGTTTAGGTTTAGGGGTTAGGGTTATGGCTGAGGGTTAGGGTTTGGGGTTGTTAGGATTAGGGCACCTATTCAGTTTTATGCCAAAATCATCCAAATTTTCATAGCTACATTTTCCAAGAAAAAGTGAATTCCTCCCTTTTGTTTAGCATTAGTATGTTATATATTGCATTAAAAGTAGGATATTTCACCATGAACATTTCATGTAAAAAAGAAGCAAATCGGCATATGCCCTTTTTTGCCAATAATGACCAAATTTTTACAGCTTTCTTTTTCAACAAAAGTGCAATCCTCGGTGTTGTTTAGCCTTATATATCCTATATATTACGTAAAAAAGTTGGAAATTTCACCATGAAATTTTCAACAACAAAAAAAGAAAATCGGCATACTAACCTATGCCGTTTTTGGCCAATATTGGCCAAATTTTTACAGCTTTCTTTTTCAACAAAAGTGCAATCCTCGGTGTTGTTTAGCCTTATATATCCTATATATTACGTTAAAAAGTTGGAAATTTCACCATGAAATTTTCAACAACAAGAAAAGAAAATCGGCACACTAACCTATGCCGTTTTTGGCCACAATTGGCCACATTTTTACAGCTTTATTTTTGGAAAAAAGTGAATTCATCCATTGTATTTACCCTTAGTATGTTATGCATTAGATTAAAAGTAGAAAATTTTGCGATTAAATGTTCACGTCCCCAAAAAAACCCGACATACTAACCTCTGCTGTTTATGGCCAAAATGAGCCAAATTCCCATAGCTTTATTTTTCAACAACAAGTGCATTCCTCCATTGTGTTTGCTGCAGTATTCTACATATTACGTACAAAATTTAAAATTTCACGATAAATTTCTCAACTTAGAAAATCGGCACACCTTTTTTAGCCAAAAAGCAAATTGGCATACTAATCTATGCCGTTTTTGGACAAAATTGTGTTAGGGTTTATGTGAAGGTTAGGGGTTAAGGTAAGAGGTTATAGGAAGAGGTTGGGGGTTAGGGCAAGGGGTTTGGGGTTAGGGTGAATGTTAGGGGTTGGGGGTAGGGGTTAGGGTTTAGGGTTAGGGTCATTTAGGGTTAGGGCTTAGGGTTAGCGTTAGAGTTTAGGGTTAGGGGTTAGGGTTAGAGGTTAGGGATAGGGGATGAGGTTCAGGGTTTAGGGTTAGGGGTTAGGATTAGATGTTAGGGTTAGGGCTAGGGGATGAGGTTCAGGGTTTAGGGTTAGGGTTAGGGGTTAAGTTTAGGGTTAGGGGCTAGGGTTTAGGTTTAGGGGTTAGGGTTATGGCTGAGGGTTAGGGTTTGGGGTTGTTAGGATTAGGGCACCTATTCAGTTTTATGCCAAAATCATCCAAATTTTCATAGCTACATTTTCCAAGAAAAAGTGAATTCCTCCCTTTTGTTTAGCATTAGTATGTTATATATTGCATTAAAAGTAGGATATTTCACCATGAACATTTCATGTAAAAAAGAAGCAAATCGGCATACTAACCTATGCCGTTTTTGGCCAATAATGACCAAATTTTTACAGCTTTCTTTTTCAACAAAAGTGCAATCCTCGGTGTTGTTTAGCCTTATATATCCTATATATTACGTAAAAAAGTTGGAAATTTCACCATGAAATTTTCAAGTAAAAAAAGAAAATCGGCATACTAACCTATGCCGTTTTTGGCCAATATTGGCCAAATTTTTACAGCTTTCTTTTTCAACAAAAGTGCAATCCTCGGTGTTGTTTAGCCTTATATATCCTATATATTACGTTAAAAAGTTGGAAATTTCACCATGAAATTTTCAACAACAAGAAAAGAAAATCGGCACACTAACCTATGCCGTTTTTGGCCACAATTGGCCACATTTTTACAGCTTTATTTTTGGAAAAAAGTGAATTCATCCATTGTATTTACCCTTAGTATGTTATGCATTAGATTAAAAGTAGAAAATTTTGCGATTAAATGTTCACGTCCCCAAAAAAAACCCGACATACTAACCTCTGCTGTTTATGGCCAAAATGAGCCAAATTCCCATAGCTTTATTTTTCAACAACAAGTGCATTCCTCCATTGTGTTTGCTGCAGTATTCTACATATTACGTACAAAATTTAAAATTTCACGATAAATTTCTCAACTTAGAAAATCGGCACACCTTTTTTAGCCAAAAAGCAAATTGGCATACTAATCTATGCCGTTTTTGGACAAAATTGTGTTAGGGTTTAGGTGAAGGTTAGGGGTTAAGGTAAGAGGTTATAGGAAGAGGTTGGGGGTTAGGGCAAGGGGTTTGGGGTTAGGGTGAATGTTAGGGGTTGGGGGTAGGGGTTAGGGTTTAGGGTTAGGGTCATTTAGGGTTAGGGCTTAGGGTTAGCGTTAGAGTTTAGGGTTAGGGGTTAGGGTTAGAGGTTAGGGATAGGGGATGAGGTTCAGGGTTTAGGGTTAGGGGTTAGGATTAGATGTTAGGGTTAGGGCTAGGGGATGAGGTTCAGGGTTTAGGGTTAGGGTTAGGGGTTAAGTTTAGGGTTAGGGGCTAGGGTTTAGGTTTAGGGGTTAGGGTTATGGCTGAGGGTTAGGGTTGGGGTTGTTAGGATTAGGGCACCTATTCAGTTTTATGCCAAAATCATCCAAATTTTCATAGCTACATTTTCCAAGAAAAAGTGAATTCCTCCCTTTTGTTTAGCATTAGTATGTTATATATTGCATTAAAAGTAGGATATTTCACCATGAACATTTCATGTAAAAAAGAAGCAAATCGGCATACTAACCTATGCCGTTTTTGGCCAATAATGACCAAATTTTTACAGCTTTCTTTTTCAACAAAAGTGCAATCCTCGGTGTTGTTTAGCCTTATATATCCTATATATTACGTAAAAAAGTTGGAAATTTCACCATGAAATTTTCAACAACAAAAAAAGAAAATCGGCATACTAACCTATGCCGTTTTTGGCCACAATTGGCCAACTTTTTACAGCTTTATTTTGGAAAAAAGTGAATTCATCCATTGTATTTACCCTTAGTATGCTATGTATTAGATTAAAAGTGGAAAATTTTGCGATTAAATGTTCACGTCCCAAAAAAAACCCGACATACTAACCTCTGCTGTTTATGGCCAAAATGAGCCAAATTCCCATAGCTTAATTTTTCAACAAGTGCATTCCTCCATTGTGTTTGCTGTAGTATTCTACATATTACGTACAAAATTAAAAATTTCACGATAAATTTCTCAACTCAGAAAATCGGCACACCTTTTTTAGCCAAAAAGCAAATTGGCATACTAATCTATGCCGTTTTTGGACAAAATTGTGTTAGTGTTTAGGTGAAGGTTAGGGGTTAAGGTAAGAGGTTAGAAGAAGAGGTTGGGGGTTAGGGCAAGGGGTTTGGGGTTAGGGGTTAGGGTGAATGTTAGGGGTTGGGGGTAGGGGTTAGGGTTTAGGGTTAGGGTCATTTAGGGTTAGGGCTTAGGGTTAGCGTTAGAGTTTAGGGTTAAGGGTTAGGGGTTAGGGTTAGAGGTTAGGGTTAGGGCTAGGGGATGAGGTTCAGGGTTTAGGGTTAGGGGTTAGGGTTAGATGTTAGGGTTAGGGCTAGGGCTAGGGGATGAGGTTCAGGGTTTAGGGTTAGGGTTAGGGGTTAAGTTTAGGGTTAGGGGCTAGGGTTTAGGTTTAGGGGTTAGGGTTATGGCTGAGGGTTAGGGTTGGGGTAGTTAGGATTAGGGCACCTATTCAGTTTTATGCCAAAATCATCCAAATTTTCATAGCTACATTTTCCAAGAAAAAGTGAATTCCTCCCTTTTGTTTAGCATTAGTATGTTATATATTGCAATAAAAGTAGGATATTTCACCATGAACATTTCATGTAAAAAAAGAAGCAAATCGGCATACTAACCTATGCCGTTTTTGGCCAATATTGGCCAAATTTTTATAGCTTTCTTTTTCAACAAAAGTGCAATCCTCGGTGTTGTTTAGCCTTATATAGCCTATATATTACGTAAAAAAGTTGGAAATTTCACCTATGAAATTTTCAACTAAAAAAAGGAAAATCGGCATACTAACCTATGCCGTTTTTGGCCACAATTGGCCAAATTTTTACAGCTTTATTTTTGGAAAAAAGTGAATTCCTCCATTGTATTTACCCTTAGTATGCTATGTATTAGATTAAAAGTGGAAAATTTTGCGATTAAATGTTCACGTCCCAAAAAAAAACCCGACATACTTACCTCTGCTGTTTATGGCCAAAATGAGCCAAATTTGCATAGCTTTATTTTTCAACAAGTGCATTTTCTTGGTTCTTTCGGTAAAGTCACGTAGAAGGGAAATAATAAAATAATAAACATAAAACATAATAAAATAATATTCTTAGGTTTTTTCCGGTAAAGTCACGTAAGTAAAAATGTTTTACATTTAAATTAATAAAAGTAAAATAAAATTAAAATAAAATTAAAATCACGACGTTTCGGAGGCAACACAAGCTTCAAGTAATTGATACAGCTATCATGCTGTGACGGTTCCACCTGAAGACGGAAGCTTGTGTTGCCTCCGAAACGTCGTGATTTTTATTTTATTTTAATTTTATTTTACTTTTATTAATTTTATTTTTTACCTACGTGACTTTACCGAAAAAACCTGAGAATATGAATCCTTGCAGTCACGAAAGCTTCAAATCTAGAAATAATAAAATAATTCTCACGACGTTTCGGCCACAATGCAAGCAGCCGTCCTCAGGTGAAGAACAGGTCTGTCGGGGAGACAGCGTCTGAATGAAACACCCGAGGCTTGGAGCGTATATTTAAGCTGGGTTGGAGGGGGAAGAGCGCCTTGACAAAATAATTTGCATATCAAGAGGAATTTAGCATATTTATGGGAAATGCAGATATGGGATTAGTACTACTTGTGAAATGCGTAGGAGGTGGACGGGGGGTTTCAAAGTCATATTATGCCCGTGCATTATGCAGGATTAGCAGCATCAAAGGGAGGGGATAGGTGTAGCATTAATAAAGGGAAGGGATGTTAATAGTATGTAGCTGCAGTAACTAAACCACCACGTAAAAAACTAAAGTATAAACTACATAGTACCATCAATATACTAAATATACTCTCCAATAAGCTGAGCTACTAACAGTAAGTAATACATTACAATTCTATGTCGCAAAAAATACAATATGCCTCCAGCTAAACTTTTTTCTCTTACATCACACGGGTCTACCCCGTACTATATACTGCCATAGACAAACCCAACATTAAATTATATACTGTATTACTATACACCACCCTATACCTTCGACTATACATTGTAATATTACACTATGTATCATTCTACCTACCCTACTGTATACCACACTGCTGTATATTCACTATACAATTACGATACTATATATTACCTTATACATTATAGTAAACATTACACTTTTATACTATTTATTATTATACAATCTGCTATCCACTCTACCATTGACCGTCGGGTGAAAGGTACTAAGAGGAAGCAACGAAATATGTCAATGGGAGGACATCCTCCACGGAGCTCAATAACAAAATACAAACCTGGACGTCAACTTTTCTGATGTCATCTTCAAACAGGCCCTCATCCTCCTTCACGACAAACTGCACTCCATTGCTGGGAAATACTTCACGTCTATGGGACTACCAACACCCTACAGGGACAACCTGCATGCCCTTGCTCAAGAGATCCTAGTGAAATATTATATTATGCTTGACAGATTCTTAAATTTATTTAGGAAAATTAACCAAAGTTGATGAATGCACAAATAGAAGCCTACACGGAAATCTTGGAAGACATTGAGACTACAAATCGAGTCATTTTTATCCTTGATGTACCTGCCAGTACTGGGAAGACCTTTGTTTTGAAACTGCTCCTCGCAAAGGCTCGCCAGAGAGAGAAAATTGCTCTAGCTGTGGCATAATCGGGGATTGCTGTGTAAGTCGATGTGTGTGTGAGTCGATATGTGTGTGTTTGAGTCCATGTGTGTGTGTAAGTCGGTGTGTCTGTGTCTTTTTTGCCCGGGCAACGCCAGATGTCTGTGTGTGTACGTCGATGTGTAAGTCCAAGTGTGCATGTTAGTCCATGTGTGTGTGTCAGTCGCTGTGTGTCTGTTAGTCCATGTGTGTGCATGGCTTCATGTGAGTAAGTCACTGTGTGTGTGTGTCTGTGTGTCAGTTGATGTGTGTATGTACGTCGATATGTGTGTGTTAGTCCATAGGTGCTCGCTAACAGCACTTGCCCCTACAGTATGTTAAGGCTATACGGGGGATCTTTGATCTTTGTTAGTTCATATTTGTGTAAGTCAATGTGTTTGCGAGTCGATATGTGTGTATAACTCCGTGTGTGTATCTAAAGTCCATGTCTGTGTGTAGGCCAATGTGTGAGTCTGTGTAGAGGAGTAATATGGGGATGTGACGTCATGCTCGCTGTCCAGTGCGATGTCATGGGACGTGACGTCATGCGCGCTGGGCGAGGCGATGACATCATGTCTCCTCTAGGTACTTAAGGGGGACCCCGTAACGAAAGCAGGATCACTGTGGAAGCCTGGGATAGGGAGCAGTTGAAGAGCCATCCAGGGGTAGAGCTCAGGGAGTCTGGAGAGAAGCCGGCCGTAGTGATAGAAGGTGCTGCTCTCTCCGGTCGGTCGGTGTTGGCTGAACCCCCGATCCGACTCGAGGGAGAGATGGCCCTGGAGCTAGCCGAGCCAGGGACAGGGAGAGTGAAGGACCCCTACTCCTGGGGAAGTTATATGAAACCCTTAATAAATAACTGGCCAAGCCCTTAACTAAAGACCTGCCTCCGTGTCGTCATTTGCACCTCAACATATGTATGTGTGTGAGTCCATGTGTGTCTCTCAGTCGATATGTGTGTAAAGCCATATTGTGTGCTTAGGTCCATGTGTGTGTGTCGCTGTATGTGTGTACGTCGATTTGTGTAACTCCATGTGTGTCTATCTAAAGCGAATGTCTGTGTGTGAGTCGATGTGTTTGTGTGTGTGGGTCGATGTTTGTGTGTCTAAGTCCTTGTGTGTGTGTCTTTTTCGGCCGGGCAACGCCGGGTACTTCCTGCTAGTACTCTTATATAAGCGCACTTCATCTCTCTGTGATGAACGCTGCACTTTCCGTCATTTTCAGGCAGGGGGCGCTGTAAACCTACGCGCCCCCTGCACGAACGACGGAGGCGCAGAGACAGACGTTCGATCGCGTTAGAATCGATCTGCAGACGGCGGTTTTCTGGCACGGCCAGCTCTGTGTCGCCTCATCTCCATCCCGCGAACCCAACCAGGTGAAAGTCCGCATCGAACCGAACCCCAGTAAGGCCATCTACTTAACTAGAGAAAATTTACACGAAATGTCGTTTTCAATTAAGTCTTCCAGATGTAAAATGATATCAGCTTTTATTGAAGAAACACAATTTAAAACAATATACAATTCAAAGTTGTTTCATTTTAAAACTTCAAAACGGAGCATCGGGAGTTTGCGTGGATGCGTCGTTCGTGTGCAATTTTCTTCGTGACTTTCCTGGCCCAAGGCCGTAAATGGTTGTGAGGTGCACCGCAGGCGGTCAGGCTTGCTTCAACCCATGGTTGTGAACATCCAGACGTTAATCGGCAAGGACCATTTCTTGTCCTAGTTCGCCAACATACAAGACGTCATGCTAAATTTTAATGAGTGTTGTTGTGGAGAATGTATCTACTAAATGTGCTCTGCCTTGTAACCAAATACAAATCTGTACGAAAAATGCATTTCAAATGTGCTCTTAAACTTACCTCCTTGCTATGAAGCAGATCAGCAGACATGGCATCTTTCATTTATCGATCTCTCCACGAAACAAAGGAATGTTTTACACAAACTATAACTAGCACAGCCTTCTGGGAGTGCGTCAATGATTCAGTGCAAGCCACCTGTGGAACCTTATTGGTGCACAGCGTCTCAACAGCAGCCGGGCTTGTTTCAACCGATGGTTGTGAACATCCAGACGTTAATCAGTAAGGAGTATTTCTCGTCCTAGTTAGACAAGATCTACGTCAACACGTAATACAAAATTATAATTCGTGTTGTAGAGAATGTATCTCCTCTACGTGTAACTTTTAAGTGGTATGCCTTGTAACAGATGAATGATCCGAGTGTGCTCCCTATTTCAAAGACAATGAGTTGCTCCAGAGGGAGACGCTTCCTGAAAACACAAAAGTACCCTTTGACCTGTATCACAAGAACAATGAGTCTCACCTGAGTGATCTGTACAGGTTACTTGCAAAACACAAACTTTGTCCTAACATCACTTATTCAATGTTTGACCCTTATAGACAAAAGGTTACATGTACGCACACCATCAGACAAGTATGCATTCTCAATTATTGACAGGCATATTAACAAAATAGAATTACTGCACTGAAATATACTGCATTAGGTTACATCCTATTAACAAGAAGCTAATTAAAAAAATACGCACCGTCTGCTTAACAGTGTATGTACAACATACTATTGCGCCATTCAAAACGAGTAGGCCATTGCATGTTGGTGTCTGGGTCAAAATGTAGCAAATTCTAAACATTACCTACAAACTCCACAACTGAGATGGCACATCAACCATTGCCCCCCACTGACAGGCTCTTGTCCACATGCAGGTCGGTGCAGGGCCACCACCTTGTGCCACACAGGGGCAGCTGCTACTTGGGGATGCTCTTCGAGTGTTTGAAACGAGATACGATACAAAACTACGAATTGTCGAGGCGATTAAGCAAGCACAAGATAAATGCAATTATGATAACATAGTGAATGCTTGGGAGCTTATTGGCTCCCGCTCCTGGTTAGAGATCTACCCAACACAAAGGTCCACAAAGAATGGCCGCTCTTACCCTGCAGGTTGAACCTAGGAACCGAGTGTTCAACTTCACATTCTTGTCATTAAAGGCCTGTGACAAAGGTGTATCTATTGGAGCGACATCGTCTCAGGCTTACACATCTACCGGGTCTCCATTTGACTTTGTATTGTCTCGGAGGAAGTCCACCCACACCTCCACTTCCACAAACTGCTGGGAGTTGCCTCGCTCTGCCTCGGTCAGAATTCTCCTCCTGCTTCACGTTGCCTCCATCGATGTGAAGGTCCGATTTTGGAGTTGAATCTTCATCTTCACATTTTACCTTCACTTCTTCGCTCTTCACCATTACTTCTTCACATTTCCTCTTCACCTCTTCATATTTCACCTCGATACCTTTAAAAGTTTCCAAGCTGGGATTTTCTTCTGGTTCTTGTTTCATGAGGGATGGGCTCATTGCGGAACTTTGACTTTCACAAGCTGATTTCAGACTCCACTCCTGGTGGATATTCTGATGCGTGTGTGTTCTCTGGTGTACATGAAGATTTGATGACTGTGCAAACGCCTTCCCACACACTCTGCACTTGAAAGGTTTTTCTCCCGTGTGTGTTCTCTGGTGTATTTTAAGGTCAGATGAATGTGAAAACGCCTTCCCACACACACTGCACTTGAAGGGTTTCTCTCCCATGTGGGTTCTCTGGTGTTTTACAAGAGCAGATGACTGTGAAAACGCCTTCCCACACAAAGTGCACTAAAAGGGTTTCTCTCCTGTGTGTGTCCTCTGGTGTGTTACAAGAGCAGATGACTGTGAAAACGCCTTCCCACACACAGTGCACTTGAAGGGTTTCTCTCCTGTGTGAGTTCTCTGGTGCCGTGTAAAATGTCCAGGATGATCCGTGCTGTATGCACACCAGGTCGCATTGATGCCTTTTTGCACCGAGCTGCGCCGAGTGCCTTTGCTCCATCAGACCAATTCTGCAGAGGAAGCAACAGCTGCAGACAGAAAAAGAATATCCACACCATCTACACGTCAGTATCGAGGCACAGCGGAATGCATATTTCCACAGTCACACATGACTTATACGTCTATACTTATTCATAGATATTCATGATATATTGAAAAAGTGTCCTAAATTCATCACACGGGCTGTTATGACACACAATGAGAGGGCAAATGGTCACAAACATGTCTGGAAGCCCTAGTATCTTCAAAATGAATGTTAACCCAAAACTCTGAGCACACAATTTCGGCTGTCTGTCTTCAAAATAAATGTTTATGAAAGCTAAATTTAGCTGACAAAGCAAAGGGTGTTGAAAATAATACTATTTGTGTTATGCACAAATGCATAGATGAATGTTCAATCACAACTTAGAGGTGTGAAGCCAGGCACAGATGTCCTTGAATGCTGGGATGAACAGTTCCGACTTCAGCTGCTGCACGTGTGCTGTGATAACTTCCTGACTCCATTACAGTATTACAAAGTTCCAGAGGAAAACAAAAATAAACTACTGTTTTGATATAACCTCCATGCTCAATAAAGTTAATAGACTTTACTGCAAATACAAACTTGACACGGTCACACACTCAGAGGCGGAACCAGGATTTTCAGGTAGGGGGGGCAACCCTTCCAGCAACGAAAAATTATAGTTGTTAGTAAGTAAGGAGTTGTTAGTAAGGAGTTGTTAGTAAGTAAGGACTTGTCCCTTGCTTTTTATTCGACGCGTGTGATCGACATCGCGCTCGCTGAACGTGTTGATGCCTTCAGGGAAGTCATGTACTGTACACGCAACTGCGCTCAATTCTGTGAGTCGCTTGTAACTGCTTTGCCGTTACTTATTGCCAATTATGGATTCGGACTGTTGTCCTCTCATAGAGTCCCTGGCACGTAATAATATGCCACACGGTGGCAGTGGGGGTCGCAAAATGCCCATTTATCTTATATATATATTAAAAGAAAATGTGTGGATACGTGTGTCTGTTCTAAATGTTTAGCATACTTCCCAACATGCTACACACTTGAAATTTGGCACGTAGATAGGTTCCATACTGTACACAATGTACAAAGTATAAAAATAGACTTTTGTATTTTTTTTTGGGGGGGGGGGGTGGAAATGACCATGAAGTATGTGGTGTCAACCCGCATCACAACCGAGTTAAGCGGTCTGCAATGCTTACCCCTACCATATGGCTCTTCGCGTGCCGTACTTCTACAGCTGTTCATAGTGTGCCGGGAGATTTTAGGTGGCGCTTCCCTCCAGGCCGATGAAGCCATGGGCTTCTCGGAGTTTCAATACATATCCGTGCGAAGAACGGGTACAACTGCTATCTTAAATATAAAGCAGAAATTACATGTTTGTTTGTGTGAAGCAGCAAAAACTCTCCAATGCTGAGCTCTGGCGTCATGAAATTTTCACAGCCTATGCCGTCTGGAATTTCTAAGCGAACACGACTATTTTCAGCTCGCCACGTCATTCCCTTCCTGAGTTGCCAAAATCGACCTTCCGTAGAAGTGGATTAAGGTTGAATATCCTTGAGTGAAAACATCCGATTTAGGTAAATTGATGTGTTTCGGCTTTTTTCTTTCTTGCAAGCTTCAATTTTTTTCAGGGATTTTCAGCGAAAGATAAGGGAATATGAAATTAGAAATTTATCCAAGACAAGAATCCAAGTCCCGGGCGAAGCCGGGTAGTGAAGCTAGTTACTAATGAACCCCAATGATCCGATCTAAATTATGGATTTCGATCAGATCGTTGGGGGGACACGTGCCACCCTACCCCCACTGGCTCCACCACTGTCACACACTGGCATGGTTCACAGGTGGTGGTGTGTCCAGACCCACGCCTGGCCACCTTCACCTGCGCAGTATTAATGCTTCCTCACTCCACCAAGTAATTCATTGAGGATCCTTCCCGATCCCCGGGTTTCCCCTCCACATGTAGAGAGTGAACACCACCACGCGTCTAGAGTGAACACCGCCACGCGTCTCGAGTGAACACCGCCACGCGTCTAGAGTGAACACCACGCGTCTAGAGTGAACACCGCCACGCTGTTGACAAGCCTCACCTTGTTGTTGTTGTTGTGGGCAGGTCGCTTCTGAAAACAAGAGTGGTACAGCAGCTCAAGCGGGCGTGGCCTGGTAAAAAATGAAAAAAAATGAATATTTAAAATAAAAACAAAGTTACAAAGTAGCGAGTCAGGTGAAGAGAAATGAAAACTTAAGCAAGATACTCTTTGGTTCTTTCGGGAAAGTCACGTACAATAAATAAATACATTAAATAATAGCATGCGAAATTTCGATTGCAACACAAGCAATCATCATCAGGTACAAATGAAAGAGAAAACAAACCTAGTAAACTTAGAAATGTAATGCAATGCAACACAGAGTCAGCTAACATAACAGTCAACACCACACCTGGTTGATCACGTTCTTCCAAAGATTGCTCAATTTGAGAGAGAGACAAAACACAGACACGGAGACAGACAGGGAGAGATAACACAGAGACACAGAGAGAGACACAGAGACAAATAGAGAGAGACACACACACATAGACAGAGAGAGAGATGACACAGACACACAGAGAGAGACACACACACATAGACACACAGAAATATGACAGAGACAAATAGAGACACACACATAGACACACAGAGAGACACACACACATAGGCACACAGAGAAACAACACCTCTGTGTTGAGGCCTTAAATAGGGAGGGGCAGAAAGAGGGGGGGGGTAGAGATAGGGGGGGGGGGTAGAGAAATTAGCATGTCAATGCAAGGCCGTAGCCATGGAGTCAACATTCGGGGGGACCAAATCTTCCAAGGGGTCTGGGGTCCACCCCCAGAAAAATATCTAAATTTTAAAACTAATTTCCTGCCTAAAATATTTTTTTAAAGTTCACTAACACATGTGATGGACTTTGTCTTTTTATTTTTTACAATAATGTCTAATAGTGTATTGTATGACATTGCTCTGTTTTTTTTTCTTTTGTTTGTTTCATAGTATGTAATGGCAGAGATTAGGGATTCATAAAGTACAACCATAACCACAATCATATAAACAGAAATCTATGCATTGTTACATGAAGGCAAGTCCAGATTTTGTGGCCAAGGTTTAGCAAATTGTTGTTTTTATTAACATAGCATCGCAATTATTATTTTTAAAAAGTATTTTTATAGCAATATATTGGGGGGGACATTATTAGCATATTTTATTATTATAATTATTATAACATGTTATAATTATTATAACATATTATAATTATTATAACATATTATAATTATTATAACATATTATAATTAGGGCCTTGTGTCAATGAGTGACTTGGAGCTTTCGTGACTGCAGTAAATAACAGCGCGACAACACGAGGACACAGAGAGAGAGACACGTAATCAAACAAACTTAGTAAAATTTAGAAATGCAATGCAACACAGAGAGTCGGTCAACACACAATTACCGCATAGCCTAGCTGATTACGTTCTTCCAAAGATTGCTAAACTAAGCGAGAGAATTGAAGCAAACGCCATCAGGCGAGGGCAGGAGGCAAGGCCCCGCGTTGTAAAGTTCCAACCTGGACATCGCTTCCATGCTCGCTGCTACTCAATTGACATCCCTACGAGAGAGAGCGAGGCTCTACCTCGGTAAACAACAACAACAACCACCACCACAACAACCACCACCACCACAACAACCACCACCACAACAACCACCACCACAACCACCACAACCACCACAACCACAACAAGCACCACCACAACAACCACCACAACCACCACAACAACAACCACCACAACCACCACAACAACCGCCACGAGAATTTCTCACCTCGGATTGCAGTTCACGCGCGGAGCGGCAACTTCCTGCTACCTCGTGACGTCACTCGCTGGGTACAAAACACTCCTCTCCAGCTGATCTGCAACTTAAATAAATTATGTTAATGAGCCCCGCCCATACGTGGAGGGATGGGGCGCGCGTGCTGAACACATCGCAATGAACTCGCGACGGCTTTCACGAATAAATTATGTTAATGAGTCACTGGGTTTGGCTTTGCCCAAATAAGGATGGGCACTGGAAGATATCGGCAGCGGCCGACCAGAAGTGTCGTCAGGGGTGGGGCGAATACCTTGGTGACATGACGTCACTAGCGAAGTACACCTTGTTGTGTCTATACCCTTTTTTTATTAAGAACAATTAAAAAAATTCAAAAAAAAAATGTATATATATTTTTTTTAAATAATGGAAACAACCCACTTCTCCTCACAAGCACACCAGGAATCTATGACGATAAGAATTCGGTCACAGAGAGGTCATAGACATCCAGATGGACAAAAAGATGGATGGACTAACCTCCCAAGACATCTGGAGATGTACAGATAGGGTGCAGAGCATAGATACAACAATTTTGCAACTAGCGTTTTCCTTAAACGTTTTCCGTACCGAAAAGTAGAAACTTAACAAAAAGAATTAACCAACAAACAATAGGGGCCTTTTATTAGTAATTCCATTATATTACTCGTATTCACCACATACATATTATTTAGAATTATACTTTTTTTTTTACATGACCTTCCTAAAAACTAAAGAGTATGAATTCCAGAAAGCTTAAGTGGAAACTTAGTTACACTTAACCTCAGGACATTAAAATATAACTCAGAATAAACACCAATCTCTGGAGAATTAAACTTGGCAAAGCCCTCAAAATAATGATGTGACGAGGATCATTACGAATATTCATTAAACATAGACGAATGATAACCACGATACTAAGACCGAAGGAACTCATAAAATATAACTCAAGAATAAATGTAACACACAGGACCACATAAATGTATTGCAAAAATTTCCTCGTCCACCTTTGTCTTCCAGCGGGGTCTGGCAAGCAAGGAGGGAGCAGGGAGGTCACAGGGGGGAGTCGGTGCCTGACATTCCAGGGACGTCTGTTTTTTCTGTTTGTTTTCTCTCGCAAAGAATGCGCAGAGAGGGGAGTCACGTTTTGAGTTAAGCACAAGCGCACATAGCGAACAGGCAGTCTGTCCGAGTCGCGCTCAGCGTTGCGACGGGGCTCGCAAGGGAGCTGTGGCAGTCGTGCCTCGAGAAGAGATGGGACGACGAGACATCGTTAAAGTGGCAGCCTGAGAGCAGTCTGTCCGAGTCGCGCTCAGTCTTGCAACTCGGCTTGCGACGCGGCGTTGCGACGGGGCTCGCAAGGAAGCTGTGGCAGTCGTGCCTCGAGAAGAGATGGAACGAGGAGGGGTCGTTCGAGTCGCAGAAGTCTGAGTTCAACCTGGGTCGGGGCTGGGTTTCAGCCGTGCTCCTGCTGGTGGAGCGTCGTGAGGAAACGAAACACCGATGCCGATAGCAGGTGTCGCTTCTCGCAGAACGAAGTTAAGTGCGAGTGAAGCTGGCAGCTGCACGAACAAGGGAAGCACGGAGAAGAGAGAGTGACGAGTGACGACAAGCAATCAACCTGTAAAAGGGCGGAAATCGCCAAGCGTCAACCAAGCGAGCAAAGCAGAGAGCGCGAAGCAGTGGAGAAAGCCTGGTCAAACGGCCGTGAGGAAGAGGACAGCGCCATCGAATGCGCAGTGTGTTTGAGGCGCACACCGACCAACGACCCAGTGAGAACAGACGTCGTCCAGAGCCACAAGCCAACACAGCCTGAAGCAAGGGCGAGAGTCCGTGTGAAGTTGGCAACGATCAAGGAGAGGGCCACAGCAGCAGCACGACCCGGGCGTCACTGAGCGTCGTGCCAACTCGTCATCTAGCAGTAGAGGGAGAGAGAGCGCAAGAGCAGCACGACTCGGACGTCACCGAGCGTCGTGCCGACTCGTGGAGGAGCTGCGCGCTATCCGGCGACGGAATCATCGCGCACCACGTCGGCGAGCGTCGTGCAAACTCAATCGAGCAGTGGAGAGAGAGAGAGCGCACAAGCAGAGACACGCCCGAGCGAGGGAGCAGCACGACTCGCTGCGGCCACGCCTAACCCAGAGAAAACCTCTGGCCGCTGTTTGTATCCTCCCACACCACACAAGCTAACGACAACTCCCGGCTCTAAGAATTAATTAATTTTACAAGGGGACAACGCACACACAGCACGCACACGAATACGACTTAAAAAAATTATCTTTGCGTTTCAAAAAGGGTTGCCATTTCGAGGTGGTGCGTTCACTACCAACTGATCGTGCAAATCAGTTGCTGCCGTCGAGTTACATGAATAAGAAATGTTTTAGTCATTAATTTTCGTTAATTGCATAATCTTGCCCATGAATTTATTGACGTATACTTGCTTTTGCATACTAGAGTGTCATGTGTTTGTTTAGAATTAAAATTGCTTAACACCAAGTCTCGAGTGCTTCTTTCCAAGTCCATGCAAAACTGTCTCATTCATAAGAGCTGTTACCTGCGATGAGATATGAAAATGGAGACCTAATATAACATAACACACACTAAGATAATCGATAAATGTTTAATCGATGATGATCGTGTTATCCTGATTGATATAACTCTGGATAAACGAAACTAAGCCTAATTATCATAACTGCTCACATTAACATAATCGCAAGCATCCGCATAAATTACTACGATTATCTCCGTGATTATCATAATTTATGCATATAATTACACACATTATCATAATTCATGCATGTCAATACACATATTATCATAGTTTATGCATAACATAACACACATTATCATAATTTATGCGATTTGCGCATTTTTCGGAAAATTATTAATTTTTATTTTTTTTAATCAAAATTTCATAATCCAACACATACAACAACCTCCCCCTGGCGTTTGACGCCGATGAGGTCACGCTGAGCGGTGACGTCAGAGAGCGGGGTCAGAGTTCAAGTTTGTTGACAGAAGGGGAGCGGCAGTGTCGTGGTGAGCGCTGCGCTCCGCACCCGACCAGCCGAGTTCCATTCCCGCTCGTGGCCAACACCGCCAGTGACGACTTTCTGAGCCGGTCCTGAGCCTCCCCTACGTCGACTCAGCCTCAAACGAGTACCCGGTGCGGTGTGTCAACATCGCCACTGGGGAGACAAAGGCGAACGGGCGTGGTGCTGGCCACCCAACCCCTCGTGTGCCGTGACGACCTCCATCGGTTCTGCTCGCTGTGAGCAGCACTTTGTAGATGTCGTGGCTTGGCTCTCCAGCACACCGCTGGCGACATTTCACAATAAAATTGTCACATCCATAAAAAATCAGCATACTAACCTATGCCGTTTTTGGCAAAATTGTCCCAATTTTTCTAGTTTTATTTTTAATCAAAAAGTGCATTCCTTGGTTGTGTTTAGCCTGAGTAGCCTATATATTACGTAAAAAAGTGGGGAATTTGATCCATTAAATTTTCGAATATTAAAAAGTTAATAGGCATACTGTGCCGATTTTAGCCCAAATAAGCCCAACATTCACAGCTTTATTTTTGGATAATAGTTCATTCCTCTATTGTATTTAGCCTTAGTATGCCATGTATTAGAATAAAAGTGGAAAATTTCACGATGAAATGTTCACGTCCCGTTTTTGGCCAATGTTGGCCAAATTTTTCCAGCTTTATTTTTCAACAAAAGTGCAATCCTCGTGTGTTTGTAGCCTTAGTATCTTTTATATAACGTTAAAAAGTACGAAAATTCACCATGAAATTTTGAAATGAAAAAGAAAATCGGCATACTATGCCGTTTTTGGCCAAAATTAGCCAAACTTTCATAGCTTTGTTTTTTGACAAAAGTTAATTCCTCCATTGTATTTAGCCTTAGTATGCTATGTATTAGATTAAAAGTAGAAAATTGCACGATGAAATGTTCACGTCCCAAACAGAAAATCGGCACACTCACGTCTGCCATTTTTGGCCAAAATTGGCCAAATTTGGCCAAATTTTCATAGCTAAACTTTTCCAAGAAAAAGTTAATTCCTCTTTTTTGATTAGCATTAGTATGCTGTATTATTACTATAAAGGTTTGATATTTCATGATGACATTTTCACGTCCTAAAAATTAAATTGGCATGACATTTTTTGGCTAAAAAACAAATAGGCATACTAACCTATGCAGTTTTTGGACACAATTGGGTTAGGCTTAGCAGTTATGGTTTAGGGTTAGGGGTTAGGGGTAGGGTTAGGGATAAGGTTAGGGCTAGATTATTCCAACTCACTACTCTCCGGGACATCTGGCAAAAACATTACCAAGCTGAAGCGTGTACAAAATTATTTGTCAGGCGTCATGACGGGTACTGCAAAATCCGACCATGTCTGTCCAGTGCTCACCGAACTGCATTGGCTTCCTGTTGCCGAACTCATACAATATAAGGTTGTACTCATTACATACAAAGCTCTTGCTACAATTGAACCACAATACCTTTCTGGTATCATCAAAGAGCATAACGATCATGCAAACTCTGGTCATCCTCACAGCAGCTTTTGGCTAATCATCGAATAAAAACGGTCGCTGCATTTCAAGCTTTCAGATGCACTTCTGCAACAGTCTGGAATGTTCTTCCTTCCAATATTAGGAAGTCACTGGAGCTATGCATTTGTAAAATCTAGATTGAAAATATCTTTTCTTGAGAACTGCTTTTGTGCTTAGTTTGTTGTCCTTCCCCCGCACCTTCGATGATCATGTTTGGCTATGTACGGTGTGAAAGAAGATCAACATACACATCAACATGGACACTCGCTAAATAACCTAACCATCATGGACACTCGCTAAATAACCTAACCATCATGGACACTCGCTAAATAACCTAACCAACATGGGCACTCGCTAAATAACCTAACCAACATGTACACTCGCTAAATAACCTAACCAACATGGACACTCGCTAAATAACCTAATCAACATGGACACTCACTAAATAACCTAAACATCATGGAAACTCGCTAAATAACCTAACCAATATGGACACTCGCTAAATAACTTAACCATCATGGACACTCGCTAAATAACCTAACCATCATGGACACTCGCTAAATAACCTAACCATCATGGACACTCGCTAAATAACCTAACCATCATGGACACTCGCTAAATAACTTAACCATCATGAACACTCGCTAAATAACCTAACCACCATGGACACTCGCTAAATAACCTAACCACCATGGACACTCGCTAAATAACCTAACCATCATGGACACTCGCTAAATAACCTAACCAACATGGACACTCGCTAAATAACCTAACCAACATGGACACTCGCTAAATAACCTAACCAACATGGACACTCGCTAAATAACCTAACCAACATGGACACTCGCTAAATAACCTAATCAACATGGACACTCGCTAAATAACCTAACCATCATGGAAACTCGCTAAATAACCTAACCAATATGGACACTCGCTAAATAACCTAACAATAATTACATTTTGTTAAATTTAATATCTAAGCTACCTTTTCTTTTTTTTCGGTTTAAAGCTTTCGTGACTGCAGGGATTCATCTTCTTGGTTCTTTCGGTAAAGTCACGTAGAAGGGAAGTAATAAAATAATAAAAATAAAACATAATAAAACAATTCTCACGACGTTTCGGCCACAACGCAAGCAGCCGTCCTCAGGTGAAAACCAGGTCCGTCGAGGCGACAGAGTCTGAATGAAACAGCACACGGGCTTAGAGCATATATATAAGCTGGGCGCATTGACAAAGGAATTTGCATATCAACAGGAATTTAGCATATTTATGGAAAATGCAGGAATGTAATTAGTACTGCATATGCATGTGCATTATGTAGGATTAACAGCATCAAAGGGAGCTGCAGTTACTGCTGCTGCAGCAGTTGCTGCTGCTGCTGCAGTTTCTGCTGCTGCTGCAGTTGCTGCTGCTGCTGCAGTTGCTGCTGCTGCTGCACTTGCTGCTGCTGATGCACTTGCTGCTGCTGCTGCACTTGCTGCTGCTGCTGCAGTTGCTGCCTTATCCATTTTAATATAACACTATGTATTATTCTACCCACCCTAATGTGTATCATACTGCTATATGTTTACTGTACAATTACGACACCATACATTACTCTGCACACTGCACCATGCCAGTGAGTGGAACGCGGTCTGAAAGTCACCGTTAACGTGAACACAATCAGTTAAGATCCGAAATGGTTTATTACGTCCTTCCAATGATTGCTAAGCCAGAATCCATCTTCTCGGTTGAAATTGTCTCTGTGTTTGTATATGTGGATCGCCTCATGAACGAATCTCTCATGATAGCCAGATGGCTTGCAGAGAACCTCTGTCTTGGAGAAGTCAATGTCATGTGAGCCCACTGAATTGTAACAGTGATCTGCCACGGCTGAGGTGTTTGTCCTACCGTGTTTCAGGTCTGCCTTATGTTCACGGATGCGGTCCGAGACATGTCGTTTGGTTTCTCCAATGTAACTGCTACCACAGAGGCAACTTAGTTTGTAGACGCCAGGGTACTGTATGTCTCTTTGAATTTCACCCCCACCCTCTCGCCCGTTACGGCCTCCCCTCCCTCCCCCTTTCGGATCTATACAATGCCTCGTCACAACGGCTTCTCTCTATCTCGCCTGAAGACAGTTGCTTGTTGTTGCGATCGAAACGTCTTGATCTATTTTTTTTTTATCTACGTGACTTTACCAAAAGAACCAAAGAGTATGAATTCCTGCAGTCACGAAAGCTTTAAATCAATATCTCATTCAAGTGTCATGTACGATCAATCAAATGTCTCTGCCACATACAAAGGAGTTTCCTCTAACTTTTGTTTCAATATTTAATATAATCCAATATTGTGCTCTACAATGCCCCCTCAATCAGTTCTTCAATCCTACTCTACGTGGAAGTCCTTTGTAATACAGTAGAGAACATTGTAAATTCTAGATGTTAAGCTTTCGTGACTGCAAGGATTCATACTCTTAGTTTTTTCGGTACAGCCACGTAGGTAAAAATTAAAATTAATAAAATAAAATAATAAAAATCACGACGTTTCGGAGGCAACATTGTAAATGTGTTGAGAGGCTCTTGACGACTCGGAGACAGTTCCAAGGTAAGTTAACTATAAGGGTGCAACACTTTCCCAGGGGTAGGGGTCCTCGGCTTGGTCCTCCACTCGGACCTTCCACCCTAAATTTCGATTTAAAGCTTTCGTGACTGCAGGGATTCATCTTCTTGCTTCTTTCGGTAAAGTCATCACGTAGAAGGGAAATAATAAAACATAATAAAATAATATTTTAAAATATTTAATAATAATAACAATATTTTATAATATAATAATATTTTATTATGTTTTTAACGTAATATTTTAGTATGTTTTATTTTTATAATTTTATTATTTCCCTTCTACGTGACTTTACCGAAAGAACCAAGAAGACCTTCCCCACGGTCTGTTCCCCAGCACAGCTGGCTGCCCGGGCTGCCTCCTCTGCGCCGGCCGAGGGCTACTCCAACTTGGGCCAAGCGAGGAGCGCAGCCACTCCTAGCTCCTCTCTCTCCAGACCCTGTCCCCTGACCCCTGTCCCCTGACCCCTGGTCCTAACTCCCACCCTTCTCGTTCCCGACTCTCCGCAACAACCCCGCCTACGTCACGGGCTCTCCCTTAAGTAACCCTCCGAGACATGACGTAATCCCGCTGGCCGGCGTGCATGACGCCGCCTGTGACGTCACCGTCCCTGCCAGCGAGCGTGATGTCGTCATGTCCCCAACTAGTCCTCTACAAATGTATGCTATTGTCTGCGATCAAAATGAAGGTAACTTTATAAACGGGGTAAAATTAGTTCCGCATAATATCAAAAATGGTTTAACGCAAAATATAGTAATGACACTTTTCTTTGAACTACAGAATTAGAACATTTCAGGATAATCATATAGAGTTTACTGGGGGTAGTAGCGATACACTGGTTCAGCACTGCATGTAAACCCGGAAACCTGAGTTCGATTCCTATTCATGGAAAACTCTAGTGGTGTAATGACTGATCCAATCCTTCACCCCCAACCATGCCCACCTCCTCCCCCGCTTCACCAGACCATACTGTGGTGAAGTATGGTGGTCTTACAACTCCCATGACAAACATGGCATGGGGAAGTCTTCACGGACTTCATCCAGCAGCGGAATGATTCATCATCGTTATCAGCCATAATCAATCCACTGCTGGATTAAGGCCGTTTCATGCCACCTCTCACGATCCTGCTATCCAACCATCCACCCTGCACTTGTATATGTGTAATAATAGAGTGACACCTGCTGGTCATGACAGAGTGACATCTGCTGGCCGAAGGGGTAATCATGGTTATCAGTTGCATGACGCAAGTACTGCTATGAAGGGGGCGTATCTGGGGTAAGGGTCAAGGGCGGAGTCAGTCCACAAGCTCCCGGAACCATCTCGAAGGGTCTAGATTCTAAGGTGGTGTATAGTAATGCAGTATATAATTTAATGTTGGGTTTGTCTATGGCAGTATATAGTACGGGGTAGATCCGTGTGAAGGAAAAAAGTTTAGCTGGAGGCATATTATATTTTGTTGCGACATAGAATTGTAATGTATGACTTACTGTTAGTAGCTCAGCTTATTGGAGAGTATATTTAGTATATTGATGATATTGATGTAGTTTATATTTTAGTTTTTTTACGTGGTGGGTTGGCTGCTGCAGCTTCTTACTATTAAAATTCCTTCCCTTTATTACTGCTAACCCTACTCCCTCCCTTTGATGCTGCTAATCCTACATAATGCACGGGCATAATATGACTTTGAGACCCCCCCACCTCCTACGCATTCCACAAGTAGTGACTAATCCCATATCTGCTTTTACCATAAATATGCTAAATTCCTCTGTTGATATGCAAATTCCTTTGTCAAGGCGCCCTTCCTCCTCTAACCCAGCTTAAATATACGCTGCCAAGCCTGGTGGTGTTCATCCATTTATTTTATTATTTCCCTTCTACGTGACTTTACCTAAAGAACCGAGAAGATGAATCCCTGCAGTCACGAAAGCTTTAAATCGAAATTGATGATGGTTGCTTGTGTTGCAACCGAAACGTGGTATTTTATTATTTGATTGTGTTTTCTCCGTGACTTTACTGAAAGAACCAAAGAGCAGCATGGCGCTGTAGCGCCACCGTGTGGTCATGTGGTACCACTGCAGTGCCTGGCGCGGTGACAGCAGCAGTGGCGCTGTGCGGCGTCTTCACGGCTTCATCGCCGCCAACCCGCTTGGGACTAACGCCAGGACGACGCAGCAGCAGCAGCGACTCACAACTGCGGGAACGCGCGGGGTGACGCCTGACAGCGGCAACTGCTGGCGAACTGTGTTGGCCTACACTGCACATGTCCACCACATAGCAGACTTCACCACGAATTTAATACAACAGCCAAGTTTGGTGGCGATTGTTTTAACGGTGTGGATTTGTGTTTGGAACAGACTTTCATTTTCATATACTGTGCATAGATAGAAGATAGATGGTATGTTACGTATTATGGAAGTGTAGGAGATTGAATAGAAATCACACGTTACATGTGTAATGTGAGGCTATATCCGGCTCACTGACGTATCACAACTCGTCATGATGATTGGCTCTGCCGGTCCTGGTCTATAGCCAATGGGGGGAAGCCTAGAGGCGTGGCCCTGACGTAATGGCAATGTGACAGCTGTAAGGAAATGATTGGTTGTGCTGGCTTTGGCCACAGCCACTGGGGAGACGAGTCAGGGGCTAACCAGGATTGGTGGAAACGTACCACGTGACCCGGATATTAAATAGGGGTGGAGACTAACGACACGTGGTCAGAACGGGAACGAAGAGAGGGGAGAGGCCACGCGGGAGCGGTGCTCCGGGTTGCCACGTGGCAGTGCGTCTCTCTCTCTCTCTGTCCCTCTCACGCTGCCTGTCAGCAGCGTGAAGTAAACTGTGGATTACCAGCTCACCAAGGTGGATTACCAGCTCACCAAGGTGGATTACCAGCTCACCAAGGTGGATTACCAGCTCGTCAAGGTGGATTACCAGCTCACCAAGGTGGATTACCAGCTCACCAAGGTGGATTACCAGCTCACCAAGGTGGATTACCAGCTCACCAAGGTGGATTACCAGCTCGTCAAGGTGGATTACCAGCTCACCAAGGTGGATTACCAGCTCACCAAGGTGGATTACCAGCTCATCAAGGTGGATTACCAGCTCGACCATGTGGATTACCAGCTCAACAAGGTGGATTACCAGCTCATCAAGGTGGATTACCAGCTCGACCATGTGGATTACCAGCTCGTCAAGGTGGATTCCCAGCTCCTCAAGGTGAGTTACGAGCTCATTCGGTGGCATTTTTTGTCAACACAAAGTTACGAGGCCTGTCTTGTGTTTAGAGTTAGTCATAGCTAGCCTCGTAGACCTTTGCTTTTTAAGCGAAACATTTAAGCTACTTTTAACGCAAATTCCTCAGATTGTTTTTCATTGTAATGAGGCGAGGAGGAGGCTGTAACACATCCCCAACAGGGATGAAGTTTAACATCGTGCATCAACACGTGTTTAGATTGCAGCCTGCGTGGTGATTATCGGAAGCCTATGCGTAATTTAGGCGAGTCCATGCTCGTTGAATATTGATTTTTTTTTGCGAGGGTTTAAAAAATATACTTCCCTACGATCGTTTTGTTCATTTTGTGGTATCTGACAGTGATTGTCAATCTTAACCCCCCCCCTCCAAAAAAAAAATTCCCGAAATGTGTTTCAGAATAAATGTTGAGGTTCATTGTTGACAATTTGTCAATACAATTTCCCTTCGGAAAAGTCAAACATGAAGCAAACTATTACAAAAAAGCCTTTATTTTGCTTGTCAATAACATTGCAACCAAGAGACAGCGTCAGTTTTTACATTTCCTGACTGCACCATTTGTAGGCTACAAATTGTCCGGATGGTTTGATAAAAAAATATTTCCACCGTGAAGTTAGTGGCCAAAAGCATTTTCAATTTCTACATCCAAGAATTGTACTAAAAACATAGATAAGCATAGGATAGCACGAGGGGGGATTTATTTATATTCCAAAATACCTTCAATAAAGTATAGCAACTGAATTATAATAATCATTGTGGCATGCAAGCCAGATATTCAATTAAATCAAAGCTATAGGGCTGAGGTGGTTATATGAGCATTACAGATTAGGGTCAGGGCTATACAAGTCACGTGTTGCCCTCTTGTTGACAAATGCACAACTACAGTAAATAGAGAAATTTTTGGGTTATATCGCGTAAAGATACATGTTAAACCTGCCACCACCCGACAGCCAATTACAAAGGTTTCTCACTTAAACAAAACATGGCAATTCGTTACGAGTACAGCACACCGGTGTGTTGCTGTCAATGTTGTGGGTACTCTCCAACACATCCACACGCATGGTGGCCACCACGCGATGGCACTGCCTCCGTGTGGTGGCACTGCAGTTGTATCACGTGGTGGCCACACGGTGGCGCTGCAGTTGTATCACGTGGTGGCCACACGGGGGCGTTGAAGTTGTATCACGTGGTGGCCACACGGGGGCGCTGTAGTTGTATCACGTGGTGGCCACACGGGGGCGTTGAAGTTGTATCACGTGGTGGCCACACGGGGGCGTTGAAGTTGTATCACGTGGTGGCCACACGGGGGCGCTGCAGTTGTATCACGTGGTGGCCACACGGTGGCGCTGGAGTTGTATCACGTGGTGGCCACACGGTGGCGCTGGAGTTGTATCACGTGGTGGCCACACGGTGGCGCTAGAGTTGTATCACGTGGTGGCCACACGGTGGCGCTGGAGTTGTATCACGTGGTGGCCACACGGTGGCGCTGGAGTTGTATCACGTGGTGGCCACACGGTGGCGTTGCAGTTGTATCACGTGGTGGCCACACGGGGGCGCTGCAGTTGTATCACGTGGTGGCCACACGGTGGCGTTGCAGTTGTATCACGTGGTGGCCACACGGTTGCGTTGCAGTTGTATCACGTGGTGGCCACACGGTGGCGTTGCAGTTGTATCACGTGGTGGCCACACGGTGGCGTTGCAGTTGTATCACGTGGTGGCCACACGGTGGCGTTGCAGTTGTATCACGTGGTGGCCACACGGTGGCGCTGGATTGTATCACGTGGTGGCCACACGGTGGCGTTGCAGTTGTATCACGTGGTGGCCACACGGTGGCGTTGCAGTTGTATCACGTGGTGGCCACACGGGGGCGCTGCAGTTGTATCGTGGTGGCCACACGGTGGCGTTGCAGTTGTATCACGTGGTGGCCACACGGTGGCGTGCAGTTG